>NW_024039034.1:1067500-1389224 GCF_016077235.1 Cyprinodon tularosa | reverse complement strand
GTAATTTCTCAATCATTTTAACTTAAAAAACATTTACGATGCTGTTGCCTCATCTCCGATCATCACCATCTCCTTTTTACAGTATAGCACATAGAGGCTGGGACCACTTACTGTTGTTAAAACAAATCTTTTCTAGTCCTTGCTTCATGCAGAAGCAGAAGAAGAACTGTTTAATAATTGAAGACCTCACTATCACATTTTGCTTCTTGTACTGTATATTGTACCAGATAACATAAACAGGGAAAGTTTGAACTGGAGCAAGGTAACTTAACATCTAATCACAAAGCAAGGTTTTGAGTCATGGAACATTTCTAGAATGATTAAAGGAAACAAAAATCTATACAGATTGCAAGATACTCTCATTTATTATCCTTTCAAAAGCTATTTGACACCATCTGACACTTCTACAGCAACCAGGGTTAAAGCTTCTGTGCATGTTCCAGCAATTTCAGCCCTCTGTTCCCACTGTCTTTTTCCATGGATGCCTTGATTTAGTGTGGGTCTCTGGGAGGGTCATTCTAATATTTGCTGAAAACATCCTTTTGCTTTCCACTATGATCCTGCTGAAACAAGCACTTCTGTCAATGGAAGGCTTTTCAAGGTTGTTTCTTAAATTTTGCTACATTGTTGCACAATGTCTGAAATGCAAAAGTGAAAAAAAAGCTCTTAGGTTTCAAATTCAAGCTTCAAAACTGTATTGCATCAACAGATAGAGTTTCTTTCCTATACAATATGAGCTTAAATGAGGTGAAATAGTATTTGCCTTCTTACTGAACTATGATTATTTTTTTCAGGTCCTTATTTATCGAATTTATTCAGATGCATATACTATTTTCCATTTACAAGAGACTGGAATGTTGTTGTTTTTTTTGTTTTTTAACCAAATACAAGTTCTTCAAGTAATTATCACATAAATCAGTTTTATTCAGTCACAGTACGGCATTCAATTAAACTAAAATCAACTCAAGATATATTATTAAATTAAATGTTGCAGTATCTCGTCAGCTTTTTTATTCCTTTTGAAATATTTGAATGTGAACATAACACAACATGCAAATTTGTGACAAAGAGAATGTGGAACCCTGAAGAGACTTTGAATGGATCCTGAGCTATCTTTATAGTTATGCTGCCATAGGCTTAGACTTCTGGAGGACATAGGGACCCCCATTTCATCATTCTGCTTCATTCTCTCTCTATTCTCCTATTCTGCAGAATCTGTTAGTTCAATCTCTAACGTTCTGCTCTCTCTGCTTTTCCTCAGAGCTTTGCCTCGTCTGTTCCTGTTTGGCTGTGTCGCCATCCTGGAGAGAAATATCAGCTGTGCTGCTTCCATCAACACCCTTGTTTATAGATGTTGGAGATCGGCCTGTTTTCCAGTGTGGTCCTGTTTCTCTGACCGTGACTGAGTGGATGTGCTCTCTTCGTCCTCTGGCATGGGAGCTGGCTCAGGGCTCGTCTGCCTGGCTGTGTGTTTCCTGGACGGGGCCGCCTTTTACAGCTGCTTTTTATGTCTCAGCTTCTGTCTCCTTGAACCCCAGTCGGCCTCGGCAGATGGCCGCTCACACTGAGCCTGGTTCTGCTGGAGGTTTCTTCCTGTTAAAAGGGAGTTTTTCCTCTCCACTGTCGCTATAAGCATGCTTAGTGTGAGGGATTGTATTTGAGTCAATGAGTCAATGCAATCAACTGGTTTTCCTTAGATAGAAAACTTTGAATCAATTTGACTGCATGATCTGGTTGAACTGTAAAGTGCCTTGAGATTATGTGTTGTGAATTTGGCGCTATATAAATAAACTGAATTGAAATTGAATTGAATGGATCAAATTGTTGCTCCTGCCTGCTGTTCCTAAAGCTCCTATTCACCTCTGAGGTGATTCGGGGGGTTGCCTTATCATGTTAACCGCTTTCAATTTGGCTTAGGTGTCTTTACAGATCGTCAATATTTAGAAGCAGCCTTTGTTTGATCTGCTGCCAGTACTTGCTGCTAGATGCTCTTTTGAGGCTTACCGAACCACCTGCAACTCGTTCCAACCACTTTCCCATGCTGCTTTCTGTCAAACAAAGGTCAGAGCAGACTTCAGACTACAGGCTTCCTTAGGTGGACCAAGACTACCGATAAATGAGGCACAGCAAAAGGTCCCAGGTGAGTTTGTGGCTGCATTGCACTTTTTAGGCTCAGATAGAGATCTCAAAATCAAACACAAAGTGCAATAAAGGCCATGGTGAAGGGGGGCCCGGAATTAAGACTAAGGCAGAGGAATTGACAAGAACAGTGCTGAGTGAAATCCCCGACCAATAAAGAAGTCTGGGGTTGGTTTATGGAGGTTTGAGGTTGTTATTGTTATTTCATCTGTGCGTCTGGTATTCTGTCAGGAAGGAGCATTAACCTTCACCCAGGACTTTGGATTTTTGCTGCTCTTTCCCCGGCTATACATAGTGCTTCCCTGCTGTATTCATTATTAAACACAGAGGACTTTTAATCCAAATTTTTTAATTTAAATGCTATATTTCAGGGAGTTTACATCCAAGTTAAACTGGAGAGAGGACTCAGCAGTTTGAGCTAAATGAAAGTACCTCTGGTTGCATTTTCAGAGTCATTCTGGTGAAAAGTGATCACATTATCCAGTACCAAATCTTTCTCACCAAGTTTTCTTCCACCATCCAATCATCTCTGACCAGAAAAGCATCCCAACAAAATGATACCACAGTATTTTAAAGTACGTCTTCAGATTGATGTTAATAATGCTTTAAATCATTTAAAGAAAACTAGAAACTCAGCAAGAAGAAGCTTTTTGCAGCAAATTTGACTTAATATCCCAAATTTGACTATTTGGGATATTAAGAATAAGGAGAGGTTAATACAGTGCAAGTACAATTGTTATGTTCTTTTTTTTCTTCTTCTTCACAACACTGAGCTTTTTTTTTTTGATGAATCATTTAAAATTGGAATAATTTAGATCTGGTTTATGTTTAAAACATGAAAAACCATTCAAGGCGCAGGAACCTTTGCAAGTGGAAATCTAGATATTTAAGAAGTTTGTATACAGGGGTTATTTGAAAGCATAACGCAATTTCCAAAGGCACTGTGAATCCTCAGAACCATTAAGATCACCAACTTGAATTCAGATAAAGCTTTGGGGGTTTAAACATGACCACAAATAACTGATGTAATGGGCCCAACACAGACAGCCTCTGCCTATTAGGGGTTAACCTGGTATGTGAAAAGACTGGATTGTTTCAGTGTGCCAAGCATGTCCCAAAGTTCAGACTCCAGACAGCGCAGATTCAAAGAAGTAACAATTTGTTGTGAAGTGGGCTTTAAATTAGGCTTCAAAGGAGCTTTCACAGTGTTTGAGCAGCTGGAGGCAACAAGGGACATTAAAGAACCGGATGGCAGTTTAGGTTTCTGCAGTAATCACACAGTGGAGGATATTTATATTCACACATGTGGTCTACATTGTTTCCATAGCAACAGGTCATTCTGCCAGGAAAAAGGATGCATAAAAGAAGTTGTTTAAAAACTTCCTGATATTTGTGTCTTTTTTTATGTTGTCTCTGTCAGCGGCGACGTTTCTTATTTCCTTCCGGCTTAATCCAGTCGCTGTTATTCTTTCTCAGAGGAACACACACATTAAGCACAAAGAGTTTTCTGCTTCATATTATCTCAAACAGCTCATCTTGAGCCCCATTTGCCTTCAGATCAGGCTCTGTTGACTCTTTGTTCTCTTTGATTTACTCCCTTTATGCAGCATGGATAATCAAACTTCCAAGCCCTTTCGTCACATTTTGTGACAAAAAAAGAAGACAGAGCTACTATATAAAAACAGAGTCGGTAATGAGGACTTTGTTATTGTTCTGACTGAGGCTCCCTCTTGAAAAATAGAGCTATTCAAGGTCATCTCTTTTCACCATGTCATTTTCTCTAATGAGCAAAGTAGATATCAAACATCTAATGCTGTTTGCAGTTTAATAATGCCTCAACCAATTATTTATGTATCTTGAATTATTAAGGATCATTTGATGGGCTAGTTAAATATTTATCACAGGTAAAGGTGCCAGGATAGATTGCTGAACATGATCAAAAACGTTTACGGCATAAAACTAATACCATGGACTGAAAACAATAGTCTGTAAGGGTGTTAGGCAGTCAACAACAGCATTTCAGATTTGCTTCTGTAGGAGAAACTACAGTGCTTTTCATTATTAATAGCACCAGTGGTGAAGATATTTGGAAAGCATTTTAAGCATCTCTCATCTCTTCATTTCAAAAATGCTTTTTAGAAAAAATAGCTTGTGTTTATCTAAAATCATTGAGGAAAAACTACTTTGGATGAGGAGCAGCTATTAAGTTTTTCTTGTTTTATTCTTTGTTAATACCATTAGAATCCCTATCCCATTTATCATCAAAAATAATGAGAAACCTATTTTTTCTGGCAATATTTTGTAGGTGGCTTTTGGATAATTCTACTTTGGTTGTTAAGGTTGATGTCTGAGTCTGTGATGACACCTTTATTTTCTCTCTCTGTGAACTTTTGACTTCCACCTCTGACTTTTAATTTTCGTAATAACAGAATGACTTCTACTTTTTTAGTGGGAGGACATTCTGTACCATCTATTTGTGAATATAATGGAAATTTTGATATAGTGATCGTAGTGAACAAGTGTATGTTTTCATGGTGACAAAGTAAATATGAAGTTGTATATTATTAGCATACAGAAGATATGTAAGTAAAGTAACAACGCTCTATATTCTGAGCCAATGGGATCATATAGCTTTTGAATAACACTCAGAAAATGAAGCCTTGTGGTTTTCTCAGAAAGAGCTCTTTTTTCCAGAGATAGGGAAAGGCCTGATTAGTGCAATGCATTGCTATGCTGTGCACTGATAAGCCCAAAAATATCTGCCCAGATTTATATCCACAGAAATACTTGAAAAGATTAGCATACCTGCAAACAACAATGCTGGATTGGTTCTAATCATGAAATTGTGATTGTGAAGGAGGACTTTGATTTGTGAGACTGCATTGCATTTTATGTCAAATACAATAGATAATATTTTTTTGATAAACATGGAGATCTTCTGTTTCATCCATTTGGATAATATATCAATTACTGAAAACAAGGATACAAATTTGCCTTGATAACCTTATTAGATAAGGTATCCCTTATTTTTTCTTTTTTTTTTCCAAGTATTTTCTTTTTTTTCCCTCTAACTAGGTAGAGTTCAACAAACCATTGCATTATTACCCCCAAAGATGACGTAGTGAAACTTTTTGAATTTCAAATGATCGTTCTTCTAAACAATAATACAAAATAGGGGGTGCTAATATGAGGTGCCCCCAGGGACATAAATCAGAATTAACTTGCATATACACATATTAAATTACACTCTTCCATATAATATACTGAAAACCTCACACAAACACTAGTAAAAAGCTCTCACATAAACTAGTGAAAACATTGACCTCTTATATAATCTACTCAAAAGCTCTCATACAAAGTAGTGAGAACTGTTCATATAAACTGGTGAAAAGCTTTACCTTTCATACACACTACTAGAAAGCTTTCATATACACTATTAAAAAGCTCTCATATACACTACTAGAACGCTCTCATATACACTATTAGAACGCTCACATATACACTATTAGAACGCTCTCATAAACACTATTAGAACGCTCTCATATACACTATTAGAATGCTCTCATATACACTATTAGAAAGCTCTCATATACACTATTAGAAAGCTCTCATATACACTATTAGAACGCTCTCATATACACTATTAGAACGCTCTCATAAACACTATTAGAACGCTCTCATATACACTATTAGAACGCTCTCATATACACTATTAGAACGCTCTCATATACACTATTAGAACGCTCTCATATACACTACTAGAAAGCTCTCATATACACTATTAGAAAGCTCTAATATACACTACTAGAACGCTCTCATAAACACTATTAGAACGCTCTCATATACACTATTAGAACGCTCTCATAAACACTATTAGAACGCTCTCATACACGCTACTAGAAAGCTCTCATACACACTACTGAAAAGCTATTAGCGGATTTCAGTTGAAACGGAAGGTGTTTCAGTGAAACAGGAAGGACCGTCATTACACCGGAAGTTGTTTTAAACGGAGGTCATTCTGGCTAGCTCCGTACATTTTGTGCTATCTCCGGCCGAAATTGTATCAAATAAAATTATTGATTCATGCTCAGCTATCCGCTAAACAACTCACAGAAGCATGGGCATTACTCGACTTTATTTTTTATGTTTTTGCTTCAACAGAGATCCTTTTCCGGTGTTGTGCGAAATTCTGTTCCCATGTGAAAATCTGTTCCACCTGTGTCGGGAGCGCGCCGCGCATTGCAGCCACATAAGCGGATCTGATCATTTCCCAGGCCTTTAGGATCATTTCTTGGTTAAATAAAAAGTCGTAAAATTATACAAGGTTGAGACATTTAGTTTAATCAGCCGCTGTTGTTTACAAAATTGTAAAATAAAAAAAATAAATGCGGTTTTCTTATGCTGTTTTGTGTTGTTATTTTAAACGCCAAGAGAATCAGTCTCTTTCCAAGTTTTTTCACTTCAGCCTGACAGAAATAAAAGTCAAGTCACCAAATACCAAATTTGTATTTATAATTTTTTATTACTGATATAAGATGATGGGAAGTGCCTGATAGCAGTTCCATAATATAGAAACAAATTAATTTAGCTGCAAATCTTAAACTGTGTTTATTCCTCTCTTCATCAACAACAAACCATCTGGATTCAGTGATATTTGAGCAATGTTTGCCTAAATTAAAGGAGGGGGACCATATATTTTAGCTTTCTAATAGTGTGTATGAGAGCGTTCTAATAGTGTATATGAGAGCTTTCTAATAGTGTATATGAGAGCGTTCTAATAGTGTATATGAGAGCTTTCTAGTAGTGTGTATGAGAGCGTTCTAATAGTGTATATGAGAGCTTTCTAGTAGTGTGTATGAGAGCGTTCTAATAGTGTATATGAGAGCGTTCTAATAGTGTATATGAGAGCGTTCTAATAGTGTATATGAGAGCTTTCTAATAGTGTATATGAGAGCATTCTAGTAGTGTATATGAGAGCTTTCTAATAGTGTATATGAGAGCGTTCTAATAGTGTATATGAGAGCATTCTAGTAGTGTATATGAGAGCTTTCTAATAGTGTATATGAGAGCGTTCTAATAGTGTATATGAGAGCGTTCTAATAGTGTATATGAGAGCTTTCTAGTAGTGTATATGAGAGCTTTCTAATAGTGTATATGAGAGCTTTCTAATAGTGTATATGAAAGCTTTCTAGTAGTGTGTATGAAAGGTAAAGCTTTTCACCAGTTTATATGAACAGTTCTCACTACTTTGTATGAGAGCTTTTGAGTAGATTATATAAGAGGTCAATGTTTTCACTAGTTTATGTGAGAGCTTTTTACTAGTGTTTGTGTGAGGTTTTCAGTATATTATATGGAAGAGTGTAATTTAATATGTGTATATGCAAGTTAATTCTGATTTATGTCCCTGGGGGCACCTCATATGCTAAAACAGGAGAAAAAGTAGAAAAAATGGACTCTATCTACCAAGTTTCCATAATGTTTTGCTTTATTGATTTTATTCATATCCATGCTACCCAAGTAAAAACATGTGAAAGATCCTGTATTATAATACCTGTTTTTCCGTTTATTTTTAAGTATATTAACACTACGGTGTCAAAATGTCAGTCATGGTGATTAGCATATGTAAGAATACGTGGGATGAATGTGAGTGGGTTTTCAAACAAAAAAGTACAGCAAACAAACTTTTTTAGTTTTGCCTTGGTATAAAGTAAGCATGCTGTGTTAAACATTCCTGGAGCAATGATCAAGAATGTTTTTATTCATACAGGACTCAGAACATAATTTACAAAATATAAAAACATAGAGGAACTTTCAAAGTATAACTCTGCTCCTGAAGAAAAACAGAATTAATCTGGGACAAACATCCTCCTACAAACTACACATAATAACAACAAGAATGATAAGAGAACAACAATACAATTCACAGGTTGACAGCTTTGTTGATGGTAAAACATAAATTTGATCTACTTCAACATATATATCTATTAATGGGATTAATAACTGTAAACAAATAACTTATTTTAGGATGAAGCTTTGGGAATAATAAAGAATATTATTATGGGCAGAATTAGTAGTATTTTCTTAACAACAGTCGTATTATTATTGTTGCTTTTTCTAGAGTATTTTCTTCATATGAGGGTTCATCACAGCATCAGTAACTATCAGTATTTTAGGAAATACTAATTAACTGAAGGCTTACGGAAACCAAATAAGAACAAGGAACAATTCATAGTCAACAAAGAAGGAGAAATATAAAGAACATAGATGGTGCATGAGTGACCCTAAAGTTGCTTTTTTTTTTTGATGGACAGGTAATTCAATATAAACACATATATTTCTAAACTCAAAATACTACACAGACTAATAAAATAATATTTTAGCCACCTTAAAATTATCTTTGTAAACAAACCTCATCATCACCTAACAAGAAAGGTAATGCAACCATGCAGAAGCCATTTTGTACCATGACGGCCTATCATATTGTTGGAGACGGGGAACAGTGGAGGGAGCGGTTCATTTCATTGCAGTCTGACCATTACAGTACATGTCAATGAATACCAGAGATGGCAAAAGTACTCACTTTCCGTACTTGAGTAAAAGTACAGATACTTGTTTTAAAAAATACTCTGGTAAAAGTGGAAGTACTGATTAAACTTCTTTACTCAAGTAAAAGTAACAAAGTACAGGCTTGTAAATTTACTTAAAGTATAAAAGTAAAAGCAGAAACCACTTTTTTCATGCCGTTGCTAACATTTTAAATGGATGTCTGCCAATAGCTCTAGATCTCTGTTGTGTTAATTTTCAATCATCTCGTCGTCCATACTACTATGCTAACGCCACCGTCACCAAGCTGCAATGGTTTGCTGCGAATGAATACCGGCGAATCTGTCGATTCATCTTGTAGTGGTGCGTCAAATGCAACGTAGATTCCCATCCAATTAGATTGAATTTGGTATTGATGATGTGAAAAATAATAACGGTAACTCCATTGAAATGATTCAACACTAAAGTAACGAGCCAATTTTTTAAAATGTAAGGAGTAGAAAGTACAGATATTTGTGTAAAAATGTAGGGAGTAGAAGTAAAAAGTCGCCAT
Organism: Cyprinodon tularosa; assembly: GCF_016077235.1. NCBI lineage: Eukaryota > Metazoa > Chordata > Actinopteri > Cyprinodontiformes > Cyprinodontidae > Cyprinodon > Cyprinodon tularosa. The sequence goes on along the minus strand of NW_024039034.1, from coordinate 1,379,989 downwards.
AAAAATAAGTAGTAAAGTAAAGTAAAAATATCAGACTTGAGTACAGTAACGAAGTATTTGTACTTCGTTACTTCTCATCTCTGATGAATACTACATACTGTTGCATTAATTGCACCTAAGTAGCCTAGTACAAGTACAAGTACAAGTCCTGTCATGGCATTTCAGGCATACTATACAGTATGGAGCTGGCACGTGTACCAGTCCAGTTTTGTTTGACAAGAGGATATCTAGACAGTTTAGGAGATAGACTTTGATAAATCCAGATCAATTCCAGCATGAAACTCACAATGATGCATAAGGAATAGTGTTTATTGTTTGATTTCATACTGTCAGAGCAGTACTAGCACTATATGGGATTAAATACAGTAACAACAGAGAAAAATACAGATAGCAGAGCACTTTCTATTGTGAAGACACATTTACCTCTCTAGATTACATCCTGTATTAAATTAATATAAAGTGCCATATCTGTACCTAACAACAACTTTGAGATTAGTTAGCTCTTATGTTTAAGGGGCTCTCAGACTGCCATAAAGCGAAGCTCTGACTTTTCCAGCGATGGAACCGACATTCACAGTGTGGCTTTAAAAATCTAACATACATAATTCATACCCCTATTTAGAAACAAGATATACAATATTAGATTCCACCACCAAAATCTGTGATTGTAGCATGAATGTAATAAACGAAGGAAATATGGAGCTATTGCAGAGGTTGCTGTTTTTCACCTTGGTGGCATAAAAAATGTGGTACATAATAAACTGCAGAGAATTTTAGTTGTAAAATTGGATTAAAGGCATTATATTCTTCTTATCTGTTACTCTATAAGATAACCTCATGTTCAGATAGAAAACTTGTGAAAACAGACATATGTAAAACTTTAATGATCTTATTCATTGAACACTGTTCCTCTTGATACGATATTGAAGGCTGCTGCTTACAGAACCAAGAGCTTGCATTAAAGAGGTTGCATTAAAAAATCAAACACAACAGCTTACAGCTTCTGTAAACTTTAATGTGCACATTGGATTTCAGATAAGAGAACATTTTCTGAATTGTCCAGGCCTCCATTCCCACCATGTGTAGTGCATCAAATAAATATATCAAACCCCTCCCTGTAGCCTTATCGTCCCAAAGGGAACCATCCTGAGCATACATTTCTACATGTCCAAACAGAAAATGGTAAACAGAATATATGAATACCAAACATTTTGGTAGTGGTGTACAAACTATACTGATTAACCATTTTAATCTTTAATTCCAGTCTTTCTTGTTACCACAGTCATTTGGTCTATTATAGGTGGTACAAGGTCAAAGTAAGCACTACAATATCTAAAAAGGCAATTTAATCACTCAATTCAATTTCCTTTATGTATAAACAGCCAAGTCTCAACATCACAGGATGTGATAAACACATACAGGTTTTCTTCATTTCTGAGTTTTTTTCTCTTTTAACCAAGAACCTTAAGTGCTCTACTAACAGCAGGAAACATAAAGACATGGGTTCAGATATTTGTGCATGTCTTTGGCCTATTGTTATTTACAGAGCTGAAATCACATAAGCACTAACAGAACATACATACATAATATATATATAATCCCTGTATAGTATAATATATGTATATATATTCCTGCATAATATAGAGTTTGGGCTCTAAAGCCTTTGATAAAAATAATCACTGACATTATCAGGGCAAGGTGAACCTCAATATTTAGTTAGAATACTTATATTTTTGTACTCCTGTCATGTCATGCAGGTGAATTGGGATATTGTCTCAGACTCCTTTAGGGGCTCGTCAAGGATTCTGAACCCTCTAATTTTTCAAGTGTATATTGATGACCTGTCTATACCACTTGGTAAATGTAGAACTGAATACAATATTGGTGACTATTTATGTAACGTATCTGTTCCCAGTATAATCATGAATTTTACATTACGTAAGTTCAATGTTGCCAAAAGCTACATGATTGTAAAAAAAAAAAAAAAAAAAAAAGAAGATAATTAAAAAACTTTTCACTTTTCTGGACATCCTCTGATGTCATCCTAATGAGTTTAAGGATCTTGGAGATCTTGTGACAGTGATTGAGGTAGTGGTGTAAACTGTATGGACAGGCCAATGTGCTGACCCGTAAGTTCATGATGTGCTCCATGCTCTTTAGAACTGTTGGTTCTCCCTCTGTACATTGCCCACTTGTGGGTACAACAAGAGTAGCCTGCAGAGACCGACTGTTGCTTTGAATGATTCTATAGTAGTATACTACTGAAGGTCCCAGGGCACAGCAATGCAAAAGAAATGTTTGTGAACTTGGTGTTTTCTCCTGTATTACAGCCATACAGCATTTTATTTATACATTTATGTGCAGGGCTGTAAGCTCGCCTAACTCAGTAACACCATCCCTACTTTTTTTCCGAAGGAATGTTCAGTTAGATTTACTTCTAAAATGTTGCCATTGGCATTCCGGTTTGTGTGTAACAAACATGCATTCTGCACTGTTTGCTTTTAAATGTATTCATTTTAGTTTTTCTTTCTTTCTATGGACCCAATTTCTAGAGTCCTTAATAAAGTTGAATGAATGAATCAATGAATCAATGAATGAACAAATGCATTGCTGTATAAGATTCAGAGTAATTTTAGAGAACCTTGTGACTTTCAGAGACTACCATATACTATATTGATGTGTAGGAACACGCTGCTACAGATTCTACCACTAACTTCAGCATAAAACTGCCACAAGAAATAATTATAATAATTTTTTTTATTTAAAAACACATCTAAAGGAAAACAGGAGTGTCTTGATTCTCCTCACATGTTCACTATGGAATATAGGTTTAAGGTTGAATTTATTACCACAAAGAAGCTAAATCTCTGCTCAGTTATATGGGGGCTCATTCTACTGAACAACTTGGCCACGTGGCAACATCTCATGCCTTAATAAAGATTTGTAAACCAAAATTAAAGTAGGTTTTTCACATTTGTGGAATGTCAAAGTTCTGCATATGCCTGCGAATAAGCTACCATTTGACACAGGTGTGTTGAAAAAGTGAGGTAACTAAAACATGCAGGATACCTGTTCTTAAGGATGAACTTTGAACTTTGGGAGACACATACTGTGGCCAATTGCATTTCCAGAAAGAAAAAAGAAACCGTGTATTTACCAAGCTATACTGAGCCAAGAGGAACGAGTAACAACTAGATTCCTAAAAATGTAGTGTGGTGAATTTTTTACCTAAGTACCCACCCCCCAAAATATACTCAAGTAAAGTAAAGATACTCCAAAAATGTACAAAAAGGTATAATGTAGGAAGTTATTTTTCTGGGTGGCTCGTAAAAATAAATGGTCCTCCTAATTGTCAATCATAGTGGTGATATGTCTAGGTAAGGCTGTCCTACTTGCTCATCTCCATTTTCACTTACCGGCGGTAAGTCTGACATTAGTGGAAAAATGCAAATCTTGTTTTGGAAAGTAAGCTTGTATGAGCGATGCAAACAGCAACTTTTAAACAGAGTGTGCACGAGGAGAAATGGGCCCATGCATGCTATTGCATGCGTTTAATAGGTGTTCCCACTTGGGAGCAGGTTCAGGGTTGTGCATGTGCATTTTTTTTCAAGCAGAGAGGGCAGGTCTTTTTAAAGATTCTCAAAAATTCTCCATTATACCTTTAAGTACAGTAATCAAGCAAATATACTCCATAACTGTTCACCCTGTGCTATGTGAAAGCTAAAATGCTAAAATGACAACAGAAATAAAAGGAGTCCTTTAAATCAAATTTGTTGCAAGGCCAGGGAAGTGTGTTATCTTTTTGCTAGGGCTTTCTACGAGGAAGGCATTAGAATGAACAGGCATCTCAGCCAACTTAAGCTTCAAAGGACTGAAAAAAGACAGATAAACTTTGATGCATCTGGGGAGTGGTGAAGAATAGAGTTTATAAACAGTTTCATGGTTGAGTCGTTAAGAATAAATGCTCATTGCATCTCCACTTTGTACCTTGACAGTTCTTTTACTTTAGTTTTTATGTAGGCTTTATTAGTAAATTAAAAATGGGTTCTGTTCAGGCATATCATTTTTAGGGACCACATGATTGTACTTGTGGGATGATTTTGAATTTTTTTCATCATGTGACCTAAGGAAAAAAAAACAATCCAGCAAGGAAGTTCTTTTGAGTAAAATCCATAAATATAAAATAAGACTTTCATTACTTTCTCCATCATGTTTCTCCCCCAGTAAATACATAAGGTTATATAGTACTGATGTCTGACAGTGGCTGTCCTCCAAAGCAGTATAGACGTTTAACTAGCCAAGCAAAGCTCCATCTGATACAGTCTTCTCAAACAGCAAAAACTGAAAAAACTAAGCTTATATTAACTACCATGAGTGCAACAGGAAGTTATAGTCGGTTTATTTTCATCAACCTGTTTGGAATGGAAGCAACAGGGAGAAACTTTAGTCCAAATTAGACCTTATATCAAACATTGTTAGACATTATTCTTTCTATTGGTCTTTGCCACGCCTATACTTACTGGTGACAGCAGTAAGGTTTTGACTGCACAATCATTGTGCTGTCCACTTTCCCTTTACCCCGCTGAGCATCTTATCGGTTGAAAACATTGATTTGTCTGAATCGAGTACTTAAAAGAGCAATGAATTTACACTTGACTGGCTAAGGAGCTGCATCATTAGTGTTTCGTAGTGACAGATCATTCTTCAGAGGTAATTGGCACTTTGTATGGAGTTTGATGACTGTTCATGACTGTTTATTGAATGATTATTGGGGTGTGAAGTTTTATTTAGTTTTTTTCTGACTTAAGTATAAGTTAGGCTCAAGCAATAGGTTTTTAAAATATTTTCACTTCTCATAAGAATGCAATCAGTGCCCAAAAAAGATATTTGACCCACAATGATTTTTTGGCAGGCTTAAATGTTTCGGGTCATAGGATCAGACACAGATTGCTCAATTAAGAGCGATGAATCTCCCATCAGTGTGAATAAAATGAGCTGAAAATCAAACTTCATACTGATGCTTCATAAATAGTTGATCTGACTTAAGTAGATCGGCCGGTATTTAAATGTTTTCACATGTGGTATCCTGAATATATTTTAGTGAAGGACTAAGTAATTGTTATTCTCCAAAAATGTTGCCTTGGTAACTGTGAGTTATTTTTGTTGAACATTTTAAGAGGTTTGTTTTAAAAGCTTTATGCTAAACTCATATCATCCAGCAACAGCTAATCTATAATCTATGCCTCTGCTTGAATGATGCACTTATGAAGGATTTTCCACATTTTTCCACACACGAACACTCACAGTAAGTTTTTTTCACTGTGCCAATTAAATGGTTCAACTTTCTTTTAAAACTTAACAGAGCCATATATCTGTGAATTGTAGCTTCTACTTAGATGTTATTTGTACCTTAATTAAAAGGCCTCTTTGGCCATCGGTAGCTGCTAAGGAGGAACTGCATCATTTGATTCAAGTTTGCAGAAGCAGAGACACGTTTAACAGATGCAGGGCATTGGGTCCTAAGCACCAGGGTTAAGACTTCATGGAAGGAGGATTGATTGAAAAACAATTTTATGTGTTTCTAAACATAAAATGGGGAGAAATACCAGGGGCTCAGGAAGAGCTTGAGAAAACCTGGAAGGTCAAGGCATCAGTGGTGCCCGTGGTTATAAGGCTCGGGCACAGCGCGTTGCATTCTGGGTACGCCGCCATATTGGTAGCTAGTTGCTACGGTAAACAAAGACCTAAAACAGCATAGAGACAGAGCAGAAAGACGAGTAAACAGCGATGTTAAAAGCGAAGAAAGGATGCGGAATATACCGAGACACACTGCAGAGGGAAGCCAGGGACCGTTATCTGCAAAAGATGGGCTTCATAAACGGACTTGATCCCTACGAAGTAGAAAGCAAGGAGTGGTGCGTTGGGGAAGAATTTCTACCGCCGTTTGCGAGGGAGGACGTATTTTCGTATCTAGTGTGTGGCATCAGTGCCTACACACATGAAGAGTTTCGCTGCTACAAGTCGCTAGAGGCTTACAAACAGCTGACAGATGGAAAAGTTCATGACATGGAAGTTATCAAGCCGAATGAGAACACAGTCATCAGAGCCAAGGTAAGCTACCGTCTCAACATGGTGTGGTGTTTGTTGTGGTGATAAGACTAGGTGCTGGCACTAACGTAAAACATCAAAAATGTATCTAAATAAATGTTGTGCTGACTGTACGTGTCCAGGGATAATGTAGTTACATTCTGATGATATATGACTGTCCTAGCATGGTACTACCACGCAGGGGTGGAGATAGATGAATAAAAACAGTATGTTCTGTAACTTACCAGAATGAAAATGCCGGGAACACACTCTCATGGACACAGGGATTGAGTTGAAAGTTATATTTGGCCGTCTTACAGCAGCGACCCATGCTAGCCGGCGACTCTTTGTTATGGAGGACATTTGTTTTCCATTGAGACGCCTCCAGGTTGGAAAACGGTAAAAAGACAATCCATTTGGGATTTTTTTCCCCGTCCAGTCACAGCTTGCGCTACTACACCCTACGACACAGCAACGGGCGACCATAACGACAGCAGAGGTAAAATGAAACGGCAAAAAACTAAGCAAACTACTAGCAGAAGAAAGCTAGTCCTTACAGGCGCGAAGTCAAAGTGTAAACAGTGGGCTGACCAGCTATCAATATGGCTGCCGCGCAACGTGTGACGTCATGTGCCCGAGCCTTATTGGGGCATTAGGGGGAGTGAGCCCAAAACTTGAGGAATTGTTACAGCAGTTCCCTAAAAATACATTAGACATCTCAGTCCAGAAACGTGCAGTTCTAGGAACATCAAAGATACTGCGCAGAACCCTCAAGCTTCCAGGCCTCTGGTAGAGGACCCGAGCTTGGAGGAATAAAGGGAGACAGGTGAGGAAGAGTTTATATATACATATACATATGATTATGTGTAGTGGAGCTGTAGATCAGTAATTTTCAAACCTGCACCTTAGATACCACTACCCTGTATACTTTAGATGTCACTGTTGTAATACACCTGATTTGGATTTAAATCATTCCCTTATATAAGTCAGATGTGTGATAGCAAGAATAAATCCAAAGCAGCCAGGTCAGTTGTACTTGAGGACCAGGATGAAAACCACTGATGAAGATAGCTGTAATAATAGATCATGTAGGAATTTTATAGAGTGAGATACTCTCATACTGTACAGTACTGTCCACTCCTTTGTGATGTAACCTAGGAAACGAGAAGCAAACAAAGTCATTTTTGCTCTACGAGATAGAAAAGTCAAAGACAAATATTGTTTTAAAGTAAGGTCTTAAAATCTTTGCTTTTAAAAAAACAGCTATGGATTGCTTTTTATCTGAAACCAACTTATTTTGACTCTCAATTATTTAATTATTTCTCACTTAAAGTACCTAAAAGTATAGTGCAATTGGGCAAAAATGAATGTATTATACATACAGATAGATGCGTAAAACAATTTCTTGCTAAAGCGAGAAATTTTTCCCTTACATTTAAATACTTTTTCGTGCTGCAACTAGAAACTTCAAAATTTCATAGGGCTGGTAGAAGAGGGTCAGATCAAAATGTAGACGTGACAAGGGCCAATATGTTGTTTAGCAAAACTTTACAATCAAGACATCCAAACGTCCCTCACTGAAAAATGGAAATGGAGATAAGTGCAACAGAAGAAACCACCAGAAGAATATAGATATACAGATACATGCTACCTCCTCTTTAGCTCTTAACTAAGCAAATCAATCAGTAATCAGACTGCTTTCTCCCCTCTGACCAACCAGGAAGTTCAACTGACTTCCTGCAGTTCAACGCTTCCAGATTCTGGTTGCTTGTTGTAAATAGAACATTAAAACTATCTGTTTCTCCATGTGATTCTGCATTGATTCTAAGTTTTTATTTCCACTATAAAAGCTTTGGAATATTCTAATACCACTTTGGTCTGGCAAAGAAATATGTGGCTTTTATCAGGAGAATTGAATTATCTATCTTTCTGCTTTATAAACAATTGCATAAAAAAATAGCCCAAACCCACACTGCAACCATAAACTGTGAATAATTTTCAGACACATATTGTTTTTTAATATCTTTTTATAACCAATTCTTTCACTAAGAGTGGGTTTTTGCATTTTTTATATTGATTAAATATATAAGAGAATCCTAATTTTTACTGTAAACTCCAAAAATAACAATAAAGTGCTGATTTAAAACATTCCTGCACATCAACATCCAGAGCCTTTTATCAAGCTGTGAGTGGAATACCAAAACTACTTAACACCATACTGTAATCCTGATATTTTCATTTCCCTTACAATTGAGATTTTGGAGCTTCTGGAGCCCAATAAACAGCTTTCAGAGAGTGTTTCAGCAGGAGCTATGTGCTTTAAATTAAATGTTGTTTTTTATTCTCTGCACCTGCTGTAGACTTATTGGACACAGCATGTGTCAACTACACATATGTTGGCTCATCTTTAAAACTCATCAATCTTTTTTCCAGACCCCTTTGCGTCAGGTAGCACTAATCAATGGCATGAAAAATCAGAGTTGGGTACAAGAGTTTTAGAAAGTTAGAGAGAGATATTTTGATTCTGGGGTCTGTTCCGAGAAACAAGGAGGGCTTTAAAAGAAAAAAAGAAAGAAAGTGGTGTGGAAAATAATGAGCACAAATTCAAAGTTTTCTAATGGACAAGCTGCCAGAGGGGTTAAACATCATCTTGGTTTTACTTAATCTGTTACCTCCTTCTGCAGCATGCTCAGATTAATTTATTATTAATCTAAATTTTTTACAAATCCTTTACTTTTTTTTTCCTGTTTTCCTTTTGGCTCCAAAGAGCCCAGTCCTGCTGAGAACCTCTCTCATACCTGCCGTTTCCTGGCAGGCTTTAATGTTCCTAATCCTAATTGTCAAGAAGAAAGCCTTTTGTAAGCCAAAAACTCCATACCAACTGTGTCTGTTTATATATGAAGTCACAGTGAAGGTAGGAAAGCATGCTGTGAGAGCCACGCATACTGTGTTGCTGCCTCGCGGGATGCACACCTTACAAACATTTCATCTTTTTAAAACTAAAGAAGTGTAATTACAGTATGTCAGATTATCAATCTTTATGAAAAGGTTTTATTATTTGTGATTAAACTTTTAAACAAACAATTTCAGGACTTAATGTGCTATAAAGTCATAATGTTGCTGTAAATGACAATAAATTTCACAATGACAATAAATGTTATGACTACTACTATGAGTTATGAAGGTCAACGCTTTACACTGTCTATCAGGTTTGTTCATGTGGTTTCTTTTCTTGTAAAAGTATATTCATGATTTCCTCCACCACATAGGATTGAGATGTGGCTCTTCCTGTGGCAAAATGCTGCCTGCATGTCTGGAAGAGTTACAGTTTTCAAGATCGTAAAAGTAAAAAACAATAAAACACATTTTAATTTATTTTTTCATTCTTTTGTATGTTTTTCTTAAATGCAGTAAATCAATCATGAATAGACAAGAAAAGTCGGGGAGCACAGCTGTCTGCCAAACAGCAAATTATGCCCAATGTCGTGACTTACACCTATAGCTAAAACTTGTAAGTTATCTGTATCATTATCAATTTTTTATGAATTATTCCTTAGCATGAGATGCAACTCTGGTGTTGTGTAATTTTACCAGCAGATTTTAAATATATTAATAACTACAACTTGAAGCTATATTTTATTAACAAATAATTCAAATAAAGAGTAAAACTGAGGGATGATCATGAGTTAAATGGTTACAGCTGACAATTTGCTCAATTACCAGGAGTTATTGTCTTCACCATCAGTAAATTTCAATGACTTAGTCTATAATTAAAGCAGTTATTCATTATTAACCACAAGGAAATAATTGTCTCTTTCTATTCAAGTTGTTAACTCAAAGGAAGTAGGCTCAGCTCTTAGAGGCAACTGGTCACTGCTGTAAAAATAATACAAGACAACCACACTTCTTTAGCTCAGCTGTTGTGACCAATTGAGTGGATGTCTATCAGATTAGCAGCATAAATGATATACAGTAAGCAGATCTAGCAATACTCTTTGGTAAGAGTCAAATCAATCAAGTTTCACCTAATAGAAAAATGAACAATTACCCATAAACCTAATGCATTTGATGTGCCAGCATTTCAGTATCTATGAAAAAAAGTAGTGTTGTGGGGATGCAATGCCTAGCTTATCCACTAACACAGCTAATTACAGCTAACCAATAAGCCTCAAAACAACCTAATGCAAAAAGGCTAATTCTTGTACGTTAGGAGCTACAGTAGGCTAGGATGGTAAAAACAGCTCAGGACCACCAAGATGTCCGACTGCGCCGGAACCTGGTCATGAAAATATCTTTCAGCCATACAGGGTGGGTGTTGGCCTAGAGGTAAAAGAAGTTCTCTTGTGCTCTGAGAAGGTTGAAAGTACCCGGTTCGATCCCCACAGCCTCTACCCTGGGTCCCAGAGCAAAACACTTAACCACACACTGCTCCCCAGGCACCACATAATGGCACCCCACTGCTCCTCAAGGGGATGGGTAAAATGCAAAGAGTGAATTTCCCCATTGTGGGACAATAAAGGGATTTACATAAACCAAGCTACCTTCTATAAGATGGCGACATACATACGTATGCGAATGGCAGCTTGTATAAATATGTGAACTGGAAGAATGCACAAGATGTCATGTGAGGGAAACACCCACAAAAAGATGGCAAAAACATGGCTTATGAAGATGAGAACTGTGGTTGTAAGATTAGTAACACGCTATTTCAATTTGTTAAACCTCCCAAATAATCGTTTAGGAGCTCCTTTCAACAGGCAAGATAACCTTGTAATAATAAAAAAAATCCTTAAATTGTTGATGTTGCATGAGAGGGGAAAGGATGGGCTTTGTCCGGTTCCATTATCAGAAGCAACATCGATGGCCTGCAATATAAGGTGTGCATCCTTTGCCCGCTTTGGCCACCCTGGAAAGGCAGAGTTAGTCCAATGCAGTACAGCTGTTATTGGAGAATCGTAAACTTTTTTGGATAACTTGCAGCATTTTAAGCGACGTCTTCATGATGCACTTAGCTCAGTGGGGAGGTGCAGGTGTATCAGCTCACAGGCAGCGGAGACAGTCACAGCAGCTTGGTAAGTACGTTGGATCGCCACTTGCTCGTCTTGCTGAGATCCAAACTGTCGCTGTCACTCTGTTGTCTTTAAAGACATTTGTCATCCTCCCCCCCGCTAAAATATAAGAGTAATACATTTTCTGCCATAAATTACAGCACAGACACTCGAAAATTAGATATTATATCATTTCCCATGGCACACCAGTGTTCTGCAGCACAGTGGTTGAAAATCAGTGATATAGATCATCATTAAGGCCTAGACATAAAAAATTAATAATGTTTTCCTATCGAAGCTTCCATATTTTTTTTTTTACAAGACAATACAAAATAACAACACAAAAAGTAGAGCTATATTGATTATGTTATATAGCTGAAAGCAAGGCAACTTTTCAAACAGTAACTTGCTGTTAATACAGCGTGGACTAAATAGCTTGCCTAAAGGTTGGGTTATTCTTGGCCCTTTAAGACCCCTTTTGGCGTGCCTACATTTTATTTTATTTTTCTGCTAGCTTTCTGTCACACTCAAAACATATTCATGTTAGGTTAATTGGAAACATCAAATCTGTCAAACCTCACAAACCAAAGGGAATTTTTTTCATCTCTGTGGCTGCCGCTGCTCTTGACAGCATACCTGACGTATTAGGGGTATACCTTTGATATGAACAAAATGACTGAGCCCAATAAGGCAGGTAGTGGATTGAAAAGCCCATGATATACTTTCCTTGCAAATTATGAAGACTCCTTTTGAAGTAACATCTCTGAATCAATTATTATTTTTGTCTGAGGTTCAGTCTCTGTAGACTGCTGCTTAGAGAAAGGAGTCTAGCAAATTTTTTTTTTAAACTTCCGAAAGAGCCATGGCAGATACAGATAAACAGATAAACTTAAAATTGGAGTGAGGCTGCACTATTTTTGTATATTCATCCTGTGAACATTAACTGTACAAAATAGTTATCTCAATTTGAACATTTCTATATTTCATTAAACCTTATTTTCAAAAATTCACTGATGTAATATCTGCGGCATTTAGAAGGCTTTGTTTATTTCTCACTGCCAATGTCCAACGATGAAGTTCCTATTAAAGTGAGTCCATCTTTATATTCAAATTCTCATTAGCAAACTATCCTCTTCTTCAGTTATGTAAACAATAGAATACATTGTACTAAATATTCCTTCAAAATGTCTTAGAACCATAAAGTGTGCACTTCCAGCACACCCCTACTTTTTATCATAAGCTGTCTTTAGAGGCCTCTGCAGTGGGAATAAAAGATGAAAATGATTCATGTGATGTCATGTTGTGTTCCTCAGTAAATCAGCCTGAACAAGTAAACAAATGTATGTTGCTTGCACAAGATAGATTTTGACAAGAGGGGGAAAGCATGAGTGAAAGGTTTTATTTGATCCTCTGTGTCCTTCAGCAGTGTGAAATGGTCCTGATTTATGGGTCTGCTGATGGTCTCACCGAGGGCATGTGTGTGTGTTGATATGTTGTACATAATTTGTGCGTAGGTTTTGTCAGCTTTTGAAGCAGACAGCAGGCCTGGCACAGCTCTTTTCTGGTCATTCAAGCCAAACGTCAAGGCTCTGCAATAATCAAAGGAGGCAAGACTCTGTACAGTTCAAATCTGAAAGGACAAAACAGGCTGAAATACCTGGATGGTTTGCCCTTTATATCTCTTTCATTATTCCCCACCGGACAAAGCTGCAAGCTTGTTCCTCCATTATTTTAAGTGCTGCAGGAGACTTTATTAAATCAGCCAGCTCACAAAAAACGTACACTAAGTGACCCTAAATCAATGCTGAGTACCACACCTGGAAAAAATATGTGTGCAACTTTATGTTTCTTTATGTTTCTTATAGCATGATGATACATTAATATTCACTGCCCACTGTAGAGTCTGTCCTAAACCCCACTATAGCCTTTTTTCCCAGTTTATGTCTCTGGGTGTTTATACCTTTTTTAACAGCAGTAGGCCTAAGAGAAATTCAGGATAATCTGAGCGTTGTCTGTTTCCACTGCACTAAAGGTTTGCAGGAAAGTGTAATAAACCTTAATACATATGAATAAGCTGTAAAGAAAACAGAACTACACCAACAGTGCAGCATGTGGCATTAACAAGAAACCTTAAAACCTTAAATATGACTCAGACATACACTGCTGTTGCCTCGCAACCCTGAAACAAGAAGCGCAGCGCTACAGTATGAAGCTGTAAAAAGTCGAAACTTTTTGCTCCCTTCTGTTTTTTTATTTATTTAATCCTTGAGGAACTTCAAAAGTCATACCGTCATCATAGACAATTATTAAAGACGAGAAGTTATCAATTTTCTAATATACTCTCAAGTAAGTCATACACAGACATTAAGCATTTGTTATTATCGGATTAGATTAAACCTGTGTACAACTTCCTCTCATTGAAGAAAGCCAGTGGCAACTTCTCACATTATTTACTTAAGTAAAACAAAAGATATCTGTGTAAAAAAAAAGACTGTTAAAAGTACAGAACCAATCGAACTCCTTTACTTAAAGGCACACCGCAGACTTTGTGACCAAATGAACCAGATGTAAAACTGATTCTCTTTCCTCAACTTTATTATGGGGTGAAGTGTTGGCCTAGTGGGTTAGAGCAATGCATTTACTCTCTGAGAAGGTTGCAACTACTTGGTTCGATCCCCATAGCCTCGACTCTGGGTTCCTGAGCAAGACCCTTAACCCCTGATTGCTCCTGGGCGCCACACAATGACAACCAACTGCCTTTAAAAAAAACGTATTTTAAAATGACAGGCTTTACATTGTGCTAAAGTAATCTGAAATATTTGGCCTAGATTATATACATTTATTTCTCCTAAATCTGTTGGTGGTGACAGCCTAAAATACTGATTCTGTCAATGTTTATTCTAAATGCTGATTGACCCGACAGAAGTCCGGCATCAGCAGCTGAATTCTTTTCAGAGCTCTGGTATTCAAAGCATAAAATATAGCAATAAAATTAACTTAAACCAGAATCAACATGAATTTATATCTGATAATGTTGGACTGGATGGAGAATTATTTTTCTTAAAATCTGTTTCAGCCTCTGCAATGCCTGTCAGCCCCATGACGTCACCCATTGGTATTCATGTTTTTCTATAAACTTTGCTCCAAATAAACATAATTTCTTTGCTCTAGATTTCTCTTTTTTGTTGCAGCTGTTATATCAAGTTGTTATCAATATATATAGAAATTAGTATTGCACCGGTACAAGTTTCGGGTGGGCCCCCGATCCAGCAGTAAAATGGTGTTATCAGTATCGGCCAGTACCAACAAATAGGGCACTGATACCACTGAGTTAAAAGTTTATTCAACCACTGTCACCCATTCCAGGTACTGTAGGCAATAAAAAGTTCTACTGGATTCACTTTGTTTTAGTCTTTTTCCTGCTTCACAAAGGTAGTAGCAACTTGACAAAGCCATGATGGCAATTATTTTACATCAGAAGTAGTTTGTAGTTCTTCATATATAAACACACACATCAATTTCAAACAGATGGTATTGGTATCGTATCGGACAATACTGCACAGCCAGGTATCGGTATGTGGGCCAAAAAATGGCATCGGTGCACCACTAATAGAAATAACAAGAACATCTGGAGGAAGCTAGAGCAGAAAGTACAGATATTTCAAAAAGAAATGTAGTGATAAAACATAAGAAATTCTGCTCTATCTGCCCCTAGTTATTTTGTTTTTGTGAGGCTCAAAGAGGATTATTATTTCACCATATTGTTTTTTTCTCTCCTACTGAAGTTATATTTTCTTAGGAGATTGATAAACTGCACTTTCTGTCCCTCGTTGTTTTTGCATGGCTCAGAGAGGATCACTATTTTATCCTTTATCTGTCCTCCTGAACTGCTATCATGGGTATTCAATTTTTGTTCATGTTTCATTGATTGTTTTCTCACGAGTCTGCCCCCCTTGCTATAGACCTATATGCACTGTGCAACTCCAAAACTGACAGTTTTCCCATGCAATGTGTTTTCTATGTAGCCATGTCTCTTTTCCTGTCAGACCCCTGAAATTGCCACTGAATTGCTGCGTAGTCTGACTAAAATAGACCTGGGTTCTACATCACTCTGACCTACGCAAGCCCCCTTGTGTAAAATCATGTCGGGTGGTATCGTCCCAATTGACTTTCAGTGAGAGCTAAATGCCACATCCTCAACACGATTTTCTGTTGGATCTGACGCAAAATCTGATTTGATGTATTCTGGACCTAACAGTGTTACTCTAAAAAAAAATGTTAACTTAAAGTCAAATCTATGCAACATCATTATTTTCCAGAATAAATGCAGGACTATACCTAACACTTATTTTTAATCTTTGGAAAACAACTCATCATTAATTAAAAGGGTTAACAGATAGACTTTGAGAACCAATTAAGCTTATTGTAGGCGCCATATGCCTGTTTTATGTATAGTTTGAAATTATTTGTATCATGAGAATTTGATATTTCATTTACATTAATGAGTAACAATAATAATTTGATTTAAAAATGCATACAAGTTAAAAAATGTTAATTTAAAATATTTACAGGACGCTGCTTAGTGTGCCTTTTGATGACATCATTTTTCTGCGCCAGGTGGGCAGTAAGGTAACAGACACGGGAGGAGGAAGGTTGGTGGCTCACGGTTTTCTGACCGTGTTTTGCTTGAGCCATGCATATATTATTACTCTGTGGAACCTCAGATTTTAGTTTTGTGAAAGTTTAAGAGGTATATTTTTGTATACGTTCGTTTTTTTTTTTTGTTATCGCCTTTGTTTTAAAATAAAAAAGGCAAAACGTGACGTCAGTGGAGGCTATTGTTTTTTTTTTGGATCCTGGAACACGCGTCAGCCACAAAACTCCAACCTAACACGGATTTAATTGAAACTCTTGGATTTACCCTACACTTATCTTAGTCAACCAAATGATTGACTATTGGTCAGTGTTTCCCAACCTTTTTGACTTGTGTACCCCTTTGGGCAGTTTGTCTCACCATCAGTACCCGCTCAGTCAAAATTATTAGTGATTGTCCAAAAGTGGACGTACAATAATTCAATTCAGCTTATTCATATAGCACCAATTCACAACACATGTCATCTCAAGGCACTTTACAGTTGAACCAGATTACACAGTCAAATTGATTCAAAGTTTTCTATCAAAGGAAAACTAGTTAATTACATTGACTCATTGACTCGAAGGCAATCCCTCACACTAAGCATACTTATAGCTAAAATGGAAAGGAAATTTTCAGTTTTAACAGGAAGAAACCTCCAGCAGTACCAGACTCAATGTGAGCGGTCATCTGCTGAGGTCTTCTGGGTTTCAAGGAGACAGAAGCAGAGATACAGAAAGAAGCAGAGACACAAAACGCAACTGTCAACCAGCTCCACATTTGAAACCAAAAACTAATCTGCTAAATCTCTTAACCTGAGCATTTAATTTTTATGCATTTTATTCTTTCCATCTCAAATAAAAAGTATTTTGCCGGGAAGCTGGTAAGGAATTGAAAAACAATACAAATAAAATCATATTATAAACCTATATTTATGAAACGGGAGCCCCTCTAAGTAACTCCCTTATAATCACATTTAAACTTGATGAAGTGGGAACAAAATAAAGAACAAAAATTATAGTCAGACTGACTTAATTAGTTTCACTTTGTTTTCATCCAAACACCTAAGCTCCTTTGATGAGCTCCGATGGCTAAGTGTGAAAAACAGCTGATACAAGACTGTTCTTTACTTCCAGTCTGTTCCTTTGCCTTGTTTTGATAAACTCAAAATAACTTTTTAGTTGATGAAAACTTCCTTATTTTTTCTATCAGGTCCTATTTTATTTTAGTACCTTAGATGTACCCCTTGCACTGCACTCGCGGACCAGTCGGGGTACACCTACCCCTGGTTGGTAATCACTGGACTTGGTAGTTAAAGGGTTAAGCAGTACAGTGCCCTCTCCTGACCTGTATGCTACATGACAGTTGATCATGAGGTGCCACACTTTACCAGTCCTGTAGGGTGTGAAGGAGTGAGCCAAAAAATCACATTGATTTAAAACATAAAAAAAAGTTTCTCTATAGTAAACCATGCAAGATAACACAGTCAATGTAGAGTATTTGGATTTTCGGGGAAGGTGTGTATTTTCCCTAATGAACGGCTGCTTTTCCTAATGTAGAGAAAGGCATGAACAAGGTGCAGCGAGAGTGAGACTGGCCAATATGAGGATGTGACAGTCAATGATGTTGCTCTACCTGGTGGCACTCTTCACATATTGGGAGAATTTAGAGAGGACAGCTTTCAGGCACGTGTTAAGACCCTTTTAAACAAAGTAGAGGAATAGGGTGTAACACACACACACACAAAATAACAACAGAAGAAAGATTTAGAAAACTCAAATTAAGAACTGTCAAGAAGATGAAGCTCAGCATAAAAGTGACTTATTTTAACAATGTGAAGTTTAACAATACTTATCAAAACAAAGGGCAGTCGGTACCACCTGAGACTTTAAATGCAGTCCAGTGACAGGGAGAGTGAGTTCAGCTGTGTAACTCTGGCTTGAGTCCTGCAAAACAAACAGAAAAGAAAACACCCATTGGAAGAGAGCCCCAAGAGGTCAGTGGCTGTAACAGCATGTCTGATTAAAATCACTTGCGACTAGTGAGCCTGTTGGTGTTTACTAATGCACTCAAATAAATAGCTTATTGTAGGGCTAGGTTCCCATTAGCAATATACACCGCCATGATTATAACATTACTTAGCTCCCTAGGTAAGTAAAAAGGCCAGCAGATGACAGTTAATGTCTTGTGATTGGAGGTATTTACGAGTAGCTTGGTTTTGTAAGGACCAGTTGTCATTAATGTTAATACAGAGTCCTCCTCCTCGTCTCGCCAGAGTTATTGTTTCTGTAATTTTGGTGCATGGTCCTAGCTTCATTGTGTTGTCGGGTATGGTAGGATGTAGCCAGGTTTCAGTCAGTTCACAGTCAATTCACCACAGTCCTATTTTTGGTTGCTATTCAAAGCTCTAACTCATGCATTCTTTGCATGATAGATCTTATGTTTGCAAGAAAGGCTCTAGGAAGTGGTGGCATGTGTGGATCTTCCTTAAGCCTTGTTAGCAGGCCGGCTCAACATCCTCATTTCTATTTCCGATCTCTGCCTTCGCTGTCTGTGGGAGCCGACAAAAATCCACGGAGCTCCTGGTCTCCTTGATACTGTATTTTCGGGTGATGTTTTTTTGGCTTTTTTGTAAATAATTTATAAACATTGCTGATCAGTTTTGCATGACTGTGTACACCTTTTGGCAGTTTTCCATACAATTCCTTTCAAACCTAGAGGTATGATGCAGTATGTAAACTTTCTGGTTCCTGAGCCGATCTTTTAAATTAGAAAAAAAAATTTAAAATCTAATCACTAATATTTTTCAACATGTTAAAAAAGCATCTCGTTTACCTTGTCACACCTTTTACCTTACTAAAGCTGTATACGGCAGGAGGTAATTGATGCGCTGGAGGTAAGGGAAAGGCAGACTCTAGATCGTAATTAGCAGTTGCAGTAATTAGACTAAAGGTCAGTGTTAACAAGACTGAAATTTTTAGCTGGACATAAATCTGCACACTGACTACAGGATGAAAGAATGTACACTCGGTTGTCTGCTGAAACACATTCATCATTGCTTAGATGAATGCAATAGGGAGACATTTTTTAGTTCGGGGTGAGGGGAACTTGACATTTTGCACACAAACTCTCAAACCACCATCTCCTTCTCCTCAGGTGCAGCATCTCATTAATCCTGATAGCCAATTAACACAAGCAAGAATTACTAACCTTTTCCAGCACTCTATTACACCAGTAATGACCCCGCCTGCTCTGGTGGTTATCTTCATCCTTCTTATCCGCACTAAAGAGTGGATTTCTTTTGCATGGAGTAGATTTTAATGCAAAAGCACAAATGAAGACAAGATGAAAATAGTTATTCTATCTACTAGTCCTTTACAAGTAACATGAATTAAAGTTTCACACTATTAGTTTTGTCCCTATTTTTTATTTTATTTTAATTTTTTTGCATTGTCCCTGTCAAATAAAGCTGAATAAGTTGATACAGGATCTATGAGCATTTGGAGGTTGAACCTTGGGAGAGAACCTTTCAAGTCTTACATTGCAAAAAGCAAGCTTTTCAGATCCAGGTTTCAAGGACTTGTGTTAAGCATACTTTATTTGTAGCATTGCAGAAAAATAGGATAGTGCTTGAAAAGTGATATATGCCCAGCAGAGTGTTTCCACGTTTTATGCTTTCATGTGTAGTTAACTGAAAACCATAAAAAAAATTATATATATATATATATATATATATATATATATCTGTGTTACAGAACCTGGTTGAGTGCACTGAAGTGTATATGAAGATAAAGTAGTGAATCTTAATCTATTTTATTATCTTTATTCACTGTATTTATAGGCTTATAGGCTCATAGGTCTTTTGTCCAAAAATATATATATATATATATATATATATATATATATATATATATATATATATATATATATATATATATATATATATATATATATATATATATATATATATATATATATATATAAATTCACAGCACCCCCTGTTCAAACTTACTTACAGCGTCCCACTGTATGCTTAGTTAGACTTGGTTCCTGATTTTGACTGGAGCCTTAAAAAGTGCTTTGAGGCATTGTGTATGTGTTGAAAGAGATTTTGTACAGTGTTGCATTATGTCTTCCATGCACAGACCTACCAATCCGTATTGTTGGCTGGTTGCTACAGAGTTTGTGATGTTTAAATGGT
This sequence comes from Cyprinodon tularosa, assembly GCF_016077235.1. Lineage (NCBI taxonomy): Eukaryota > Metazoa > Chordata > Actinopteri > Cyprinodontiformes > Cyprinodontidae > Cyprinodon > Cyprinodon tularosa. The sequence goes on along the minus strand of NW_024039034.1, from coordinate 1,360,020 downwards.
TATCTATTCCTTAGAATGAATATTTGAATGGTGGATGGGGTTAGGACCCTCTGTGCACATGTAGGCAGCAAGGGGGTGGAGCATTGTGTGAATGATGTGGTTTGCTCTCTTTCCTTGGCCCTTCTCCATCCTAACAAACACAGTTTCTTCTTCCATCAGCCAGTTCTGGAGGGCTGCGCCTCTCTCAGTGGGTAACCAGAATGCTGCCCTCTGGGTCCACTCTCAGGCAAGATGGGGATATATTCCCCTCCTAACCCTGTGCCAGAAATGTTAATGGTTCAGTATCTAAAATATATTTGCTGTATTTTCTCATGGTTTTTTGTTTTTGTACATGATGTTAGTAGTGATGTTCACCAAGAACCCTCTGGTGGCTCAATTCAAAATCTGAGATTAATATTTTTGCAAGGAAATAAATACACAGTGAATCGACAGGGAAACACATAAGTAAAGCAACAAATACAGGGGGCAGACCATGGAGCCACATCCATCACCTCCTCAATTAACATTTGATTATCCTAAATGGTGGTCTGCACTGACATTTCATCAGCAGCAGACATGCTGCACCCCAATGTCAGGTGTGTTAATGCTTTGACCAGACTGGAGCCATGCAGTCACACACACCATAAATTGGAAAGCAAAGGTAGGAGCTGGCCACTAATGAAGCTGTCTTCAGCCTCCTCTTTATCACAGAATTCTATATTGAATTGCTTTGCCTCCACACTAGGCAAAATATTTCCAGCCTGGCCTGTGTTTCTTTTGTAAGTGGCAAAGCTAATGGCTTTTTTTTTTTGGTCACAAGCTGAGAAGATCAGTTGTGGGATATTGGCAGTTCTTTAGCTAATTTAGGAAAGATGTTATTAACGGCAGTGTACATCCACATTCATGCAGATGACTGAGTGCTGTACACAGACAGCAGTACTTCTGCCTTCATCTGAGTTTCATCCGGATCTTTATAAACTGCCAAGAAAAAATTGAAAAGAAATGCAAATTCCATTAATTTCCCTTCTGCAAACATTTAAAGCTTTAGTTGGTTAAGATGAAAAGCCAGGAATAATGATGCAGTCGATTTACTGCAGAGGAGATGTGTGCTAATAAGTGACATGAAGGAAAGAGAGAAATAAGTAAGACAACAATAATGAAGCCTATATCTAACAGTTATTCCATTACATGGAAAGAAGTATTTTAATTATATTTTCAGTTTATTCTTCACTTTACAGAGATCACCCTTGCAGCTTTTTTTTTGTGATGAAGTTGATCTACACGCTGAAGTTGATCTACATCCTGAAGTTGCAAAATTGAGTGTGCTCTATAATATAACAATTAAGCAAACAGTCAATTCCATTCAAAACTACTTCAATGACTCTAAATGAAAATTAGATGTAGTTTTTTTGCTGGGTTGTTGTAGGTGATAGCTTTAGATGGGAAGGATCTCCTGTAGTGGTCTGTCTTGCTGACTGAAGACGATATTGTTGTTCAACAGTCTTCTTAAGAGGATGCTTACTGTTGCCCAGAATTCCCATCATTTTATGGGGAATTATCCTGAGTAAAATCATCTCCAGACATTCTAGAGAAGTTCCTAGAACAGAGCCAACCTTCTTTATCAGCTTGTTGAGCATTTTCAAGTTATTTGCTCCGATGCTGTTACCCCAGCAGATGATCACAGAGAGATCACACTTTCCAAAACAGATTTACAGAGGATATGCAGCATCTTGCTTAAAACCCTGAAATACCTTAGCTTCCTTAAGAAGTACAGTCTACTCTGTCCCTATTTGTAGACCAATACACAGTTGTGACACCAGTTGAGTTTCAAGTTATTTATCACCTCCATTTCTTCCTCCATGATGGTAATATGATTTGACTTGTTCTAGCTTTTTTTCTAAATCTATGATTTCCCTTGTTTTGGTCACTTTCAGGATCAGGTGATTGTTTCCACAAAGCTTTTCATCAGCTTCATTTACTCAGCTTCTTGTCCATCTCTGATTCACCCGACAACAGCAGTGTCATCTGAGTATTTCTGCAGATAACAGACCTCGGTCTTGTACTGAAGTTGGAGGTGTAGAGTGTAAAAAGGTTTGGTAAGAGTTCTGTCCCGTTTGGTACTCCTGTGCTGCTGATCACCTGATTAAAGAGCTCAGTCTCTACCCAAACTAGGTACTGTAGGTATTCTTTGATCCAGGCGACTATAGATGCCACTACATGAATCTTCTGGAGTGTCTGTTAAAGTAAATCAGGCTGAATTGTGTTAAATGCACTGGAAAAATCAATAAAGATTTTCCTCAAAGTGTTGTCTGCCTATTCTAAATAAAAGTGGGTTTGTTGAAGCAGGTGTATGATGGCATCTTCAAATCCAATTCCTTGACCTTAAGCAAACTACAAAGGGTCCTGGTAGCTGCTTGTTCTTTTGCTCAGGTGAACCAACAGAAATCCATCTAGGACCTTCAGGATCTGACATGCCAGAGAAACAGGTTCATAGTCATTGAGGACTGTTGGCTGAGTTTTCTTTGGCAGTGGAGCAAGGCAGGAGGACTTCCAGTTCACATAAGCTTTCATTTAGCTCAGTTGAAGAGGTGCTGCAGAATCCAACAGAGCTGCGCTCCATTGGCCTTTAGGACTACACCATCAGGACCTGGTACCTTATTGCAATACAATTCTTTTCAGTAGCCTCTTCATTTGACTTGTAGAAAAAGACAAGTGGAATGGGGGAGGAAGGAGCACCAATTTCTTCTGATTTGCTACACAGAAGCAAAAGGGTCTCTGGCAGAAATGGAAGATTAAAGAATTAATAGAGAAGCTAAGGTCAAAGAGGACTTGAAGTCCATTTGAATGTGAGCAGGAGAGAAGGTTTCTGAGCTTGTTATTGAATTAAACCTGTTAAAAAACATGTTTACTTCATTAGCTCCGCCCAGGCTCCCATCTGTCTAATATTCCTGCTGTTTGAAGTGGGCGATCTGCTTCATCCCTGACCAAGCGTCCTTGATTTTGTTCTGTTGGAGATTGCTTACAGTTTCTTCTTGTATGCCCTCTTGCTTTCTTTTATCTTAACCTGAAGTTACTTCTGTATACTCCTCATTACATCCCTGTCTCTCTTCATAGGGGTATTTTTTTCGTCTTTAGCAAAAAAAAAAAAAAAAAACGATATTAGACTGAAGCCAGCAGAGCTACTCCAATGTGTGGCCCCATAAGCACTGGGATTTTTTATATGTCATTGCTCCGTTTCCAGGGGACATTTCAACACAACCTCCCTGTCCCACACATAAACTGATACCAGCGCAAAAGATAGCAGCTTCAGCAGTGTTACAACATCTACTGTACTTCCCACTTCACACCAGTGCTACATTTGCTCTGTTTCCCTATAATGTTAAATATAAATATATCCTACAGTATGAACATCAAAGCCACCCTGCCATGTTCTTTTGTAAATTTCTGACTTTTATATCTGTTTAAATAAAGTATAATAAAGTATAATAAAAATAAAGTATAATAAAGTTCACTTCCTCATTTTTATGTCATAGCTGGAACCCAGCTATTCAGTCATGCCTTCTCTCTACAAGGAGGCCTGGACGGCACTGATATATAGAAAACAACAGGGAAGTGATTTATTTTGTCTAATTAAATTGAACTTCCTTCTAGCAATTAGTTAGTTTGACAGAGTTTAAATTTGTTTTATTTTTTTAGGCATAGAGTACACATAGACACCCTTAAGCTTTTGCACACTGAACAATTTTCCCATTCATGTAGTCAGCCAAGCCCCCATCTTCTTTTATTCTTAACACTACATATATAAATATATAAATATAGATGATAGATAGATAGATAGATAGATAGATAGATAGATAGATAGATAGATAGATAGATAGATAGATAGATAGATAGATAGATAGATAGATAGATAGATAGATAGATAGATAGATAGATAGATAGATAGATAGATAGATAGATAGATAGATAGATAGATAGATAGATAGATAGATAGATAGATAGATAGATAGATAAAACTTTTAAAAAACGATCACAAGAAAATCCCTGGTCACATTTATCATCTACTGCAGGTTACTTGAGGTGAGGGAATAAACACTGCTGATAATGGCAAATGTTTAAAGGACATGGCCACAGGTGGAAATACCACTCATTAATCAAACAGCAAGAGGGACAAACAGTGGAAGAAACACTCACAGAGGGAAGTCCTCTCATATCCACTGCAAATGCTGGCTTGCTAGATTGAATATACTGTATCAAAAGAAAATTTTTGACCACTTTGATTTTACTCTCTTTCTGATAAGCTGATGGTTCTGCCAGGTTCCGTTGGTTGTGCGCAGCCTCAGTTTAGTTTTGTTGGTTTTGAGCAGCCTCAATTTACTAGATTAAATACAGTCTTGGAAATTGAAATCCTCTGGTATTTACCTGAGCCTAGCATACCTGGAGGAGAAGAACACCCACGTGCGGATGCTGTTCCTGGACATCATCCCATAGCATCTGATGTGCAAACTGGAACAGATGGGCTTCAATACACCACTATGCAATCGGCTGCTAGACTTCCTCGCCAACAGACCTCAGTCAGTCCGGGTTGGACAGCACACCTCTGATGTCATCATCCTAAGCACAGGCTCCCCTCAGGGCTGCGTCCTGAGCCCCCCTCCTTTTCAATCTGATATCACATGACTGCATCTATAGGTTCCCCACCAATCACATCGTGAAGTTGGCAGATGACACCACGTTGGTGAGCCTCATCAGAGATGACAACGACCAGGACTAAGAAAAGGAGGTGGAGCAACTGGTGGACTGGTGCAGAGACAACAGCCTGATCCTGAATGTGGAGAAGATGAAGGAGATCATTGTCGACTTTAGGAAAAAAAGGCTTAATCATGCTCCACTGCTCATCAAAAGCTCAGCTGTAGGTGGTCAGCAGCATCATATTCCTGAGGGTGCACATCACAGACTACCTCACCTGGACTGTAAACACCACCTCACAGGTCAAAAGGGAGCAAAAATACATGTCCTTCCTAAAGAGGATGAGGAGAGGTCATCTGCCCCAGCATCCTTAAAACCTTCTACAGAAGCACCATAGAGAGCATTCTGACCAGCTGTCTCTGTGGTATGGAAACTGCAACGCCTCAGACTGGAAAAAAGAGAGAAGGGTGTTGGGAACTGCAGAGAACTGCTCAATAGTTCTCATTTAATAATATTGGCTTTTTTCAGTTGAAATTCCGACTTTAATCTGGTAATATTTTTAGATTAATCTCGTAATGTTATGACATTGAAATGTTATGTCTTTATTCACCTAATTCTACTAATTTATCCTCATAATTTTACCACCTATCAAAAGTTCTCTTTAGTATGGCCCAAATACTCTGCCGTAGATAATACCATTAGACTTTGCAATGGTTTAATTTATTTCTTAATGGAAATGTTGATAGGAATGCCTTAAAGCAACACTGCAAAGCTCCTGACCCAACTATTGGCTTAATTTGAGATATGTTGAACTATTTTTCAGGTTAGTATACAGCACTTAAAGCTGTATTGATGCCCACTGTAGCCTGCCCTTCTCAAAATCTTAATGTAAATTGAGAGGGTTTGCTCTGTCAGTGAATAACTTATGGGACACTTTATGGCAGTCTAAGCTCCTATTAAGCATAAGCACCAACCAAGCTAAAAGTTGCTATTAGGTGGCCAAAGAGATTTGACACTTACCTGATTGTTGGTTCTTTGATGTAACTCCACCACTGCTGAATCTGCAGGTCCAAAGTGGTCTGTTATCGGATTCCAAAACTCAGCAGATTGTTTAATTTGCAGTTCAATTCAATTCAGTTTATATATATAGTGCTAATTCACAACACATGTCATCTCAAGGCATTTTACAATTCAAGCAGATCAGACAGTCAAATTGATTCTAAGTTTTTTATCTGAGGAAAACCAGTTGATTGCATCGTCTCATCAACTCTAAGGCAATTCTTCACACCAAGCATGCTGGACGGTGGAGAGGAAAACTTCCCTTTTAAAAGAAATAAAACCTCCAGCTGAACCAGGCTCGGTGTGAGCAGCCATCTGTCGAGGCCGACTGGGATTCAAGGAGACAGAAGCAGATATACAGAAAGAAGCAGAGATACAAAAGGCAACTGTCAACCAGCTCCACAGGCAGCCCCGTCTAGGAAAAACACAGCTAGGCAGACGAGCTCCAAGCCAGCTCCCATGTTAGAGGATGAAGAAAGCACATCTGGTCAGTCACAGTCAGAGAAACAGGACTACACTAAAAAACAGGCTGAGCTCGAACATCAGAATTACTTTAACATCATAAATGGTCTAAGGTATATGTCCAAAAAGAAACTATCAGAAGACTGATTTATTCCAGGGGCATTAACTGTGGCTTAGCTGTTTATGTCCCAATGTTTATACCTACATGCTTAGGAATTTAATTTCAAGGAACAAAAAAACAAGATTGTAGGTTATCTGGTCTATACATCAGATTACATTTAAAAAGACATAATGAATGGAATGTAAAAGATGGTGTAAAATCTTTCATGAATTAGAAGATAAGTAGGGGGCTGAAAAAAGTGAAGGGAATGTGACCTTTCCTCTCAGCAAATGGGATATTACCCAGAAGGCTGCTCAGATGGTTGTAATCAATATCAGCCTTACTGTTTAAGCTAAATATAGGTTCATAAATTAGATACAAGTGGCACCCCCATCAGCCTATTTGTCTAGGTTAGATTGCCCATGATTTTGAATTCCTTTTTTTTTTTCAGTTGTTTACCACACCAAGGCAAATAATAAACTTAATCTTGTTTTTTTTCTCCTAATTTTTCCTGTATAAAACACAAACTATAACATCATCCTCACCGAGTCTGTTTTATCGAATGATGCTTCTTTAAAAAGGCTCCTGTTTGACATAAAAGTTATTCTCTTACAACAGCTCCCTCATGTGGGAAAAAGCTGTCACAATTTTAAGCTTGGACATAAAACTGCCCATTACAATGTATCAACATATACAATTATTTGAAATAACTAATTTTTCTGAAGCACTCTTTTCATCTGAAACATATTATAGTTTTAACACACAGAGATTGATGTTTTAAAGCTTTTTCTTCAAACAGTTTATGGTGAATTTGCTAATAAAAATACATTAGAAACTGCAAAATCAGATCTATGAAAATGACGATTTTGATACAGAATTTTGAGCTACATGAAAAGTTAAATGCCAATTTAAAGGTCCTTTTTCTAAAAACAAAAAAGATACCATAAACATGTACATCATTATAATGCATATTCTAATTTACTGAATCTTTGATTTAATGCTTTAGGTCAATTCCATTTTTTCTTAAAAGCATATACCGACAGCCTTTTTAGTTGCATCTCTTTTACTAAACATCAACATTAATCTTCAGCACAAAAGATATTCAAGCTGAAATGCCACATTTGCATTCTTGCAGAGAGCTGCTCTAATTCCCAAGCTATTCCATATTGAGGCCTAACTCCACAGTAAAAACAGGCACTGATCTTTGCGTTGTTATTTTACAAAATTTGAATCTGAGGAGAGCTAAAACTTCTAAACGTGTATATATAGATTCTAAATGTCTCCATCAAATGTTGGTAAGAGTACTTTGTCATATACTGATGACTGATAAATGTGGCATAGTTAGGTATTCAGTTTGGTACTATGTGGGTGCCAATACAGCCATCTGCAATTGGCTGTCAGACTACCTCACAAACAGACCTCAGTCAGTACAAGTCGGACATACACCTCTGATGTCATCACCCTAAGCACAGGTTGCCCTAGTGGCTGCGTCCCGATGCCCCTGCTGTTTACCCTGATGAAACATTACTGTGTCCCTAGGTTCACCACCTATCACAACATGAAGTTCGCAGACGACACCACGTGGTGGGCCTCATCAGGGACAACAATGAATTGGACCACAGAGGGAAGGTGGAGCAACTGGTGGACTGGTGCAGAGATAACAGCCCCGATTCTGAATGTGGAGAAAACGTAGGAGATCATCGTTGACTTCAGGAAAAATCTGCCTAACCACGCACCACTGGTCATCAACAGCTGTTGAGGTGGTCACCAAATTCCTGGGGGTGCACATCACAGACAACCCCACCTGGACTGTAAACACCACCTCACTGGTCAAAAGAGCACAAAAGTGCATGTACTTCCTGCGGAGGATGAGATGAGAGCCCACCTGCCCCCACCCATCCTCACTACCTTCTACAGAAGCACCATAGAGAACATTCTGACCAGCTGTCTCACTGTGTGGTGTGCAGGCTGCAACACCTCAGACTGGAAGAAGGTGCGAAGAGTGGCAAGAACAGCAGAGAAGATCATCAGGGCTCCTCTTCCCTCCATTAAAGACATTTCATCTCAGAGCTGCATTTCCCAAGCCCATAAAATTATAAATGACCCCTCACACCCCCACCATTGACTGCTCTCGCTGCTGCCCTCTGGGGAGAGGCCTCGAAGCATCCAATACAGGTCCAGCAGATTCCAAAACAGCTTCTTCCCCACCACCATCAAACTGCTGAATGTCGTATAAAAGAAAAAAAAAGCTGAATGTTGGAAAAACTGTAAATCATATCACAGTCTTATGTTTACAGGTGATCACCAATGTTTACATTTTGATCACTGCTGCACTTTCAGAAATGGAATTGTCATGAGACTTGTACAAATTTGTAAAAAAATTCATTTTGTATACAGTCTGTGCATACAGAATGACAATAAAGTTTGTCTAAATCCAAGTCATCAACTGATGACTGATAAATGTGGCTTAGTTATGTATTCAGTCTTTATTTAGTGGCCACAAATTCAGCAGAACTTTACAAAAGCACATGGACTATACAAGGTTGATTAGTCATGTCATTAAAAAATAGAAAAAGAGAGAGAAAAAATAGATCAAGCCCAGAGTTATTGATATTATTTTTAGACTTAAGTTAAAAATGTCCTTAATAATTAACTGGTTTCTTCTTACTGGAACAGAAACAGTGATGTTTTGGAACTGACTTGAATTTGTTATATTGAATCCGAGGAAGCTAGAAATGAGGGTGACAGCAATGAGGCCTTCCAACATTGCAGACTTGAAGCTTATCTCTAAAAGAGTATTGTCAAAATACTAGTGGGAACAGGCAAAATGCTGCAATAATTGTAAAAGCAGTTTGATAGCTATAATGCCAAGGTATTTAGGTATTAAGGCATATACACTACAATTTTGTGTTTTCCTGAAAAGTCACATTTATTCACCACCATACATTGTGAAATGAAAAGTAAATAGAGTGAAGACACTGACAAGGTTAGAAATAATGATTTGTATTTGAAATAAGATTTTTTTTTTTACATCAAACTTTGCTTTCGTCAAAGAATCCTCCATTTGCAGCATTACAGCATTGCAGACCTTTGGCATTCTAGCTGTTAATTTGTTGAGATAATCTGGAAAAATTGCACCCCATGCTTCCAGAAGGAGCTTCCACAAGTTGGATTGGTTGGATGGGAACTTCTTGCGTACCATACGGTCAAGCGGTTCCCACAACAGCTCAATGGGGTTCAGATCTGGTGACTGCGCTGGCCACTCCATTACTGATAGAGAATACCAGCTGCCTGCTTCTGCCCTAAATAGTTCTTGCACAATTTGGAGGTGTGTTAAGTGTCATTGTCCTGTTGCAGGATGAAATTGGCTTCAATCAAGCACTGTCCACTGAGCATGGCATGGCGTTGCAAAATGGAGTGATAGCCTTCCTTATTAAGAATCCCTTTTACCCTGTACTAATCTCCCACCTTACAAGCACCAAAGCAAGCCCAGACCATCACATTACCTCCATCATGCTTAACAGATGGCTTCAGGCATTTTTCCAGCATCTTTTCATTTGTTCTGCGTCTCAGAAACGTTCTTCTTTGTGATCCAAACACTTCAAACTTGGATTCATCCATCCACAACACTTTTTTCCAGTCTTCCTCTGTCCAATGTCTGTGCTCTTTTGCCCATCTTTTTCTCTTATTGGCCAGTCTCAGATATGTCTTTTTCTTTGCCACTCTGCCCTGAAGCCCAGAATCCCGCAGCCGCCTCTTCACTGTAGATGTTGACACTGGTGTTTTGCGGGTACTATTTAATAAAGATGCCAGTTGGGGACCTGTGAGGCGTCTGTTTCTCAAACTAGAGATTCTAATGCACTTATCTTCTTGCTCAATTGTGCAATGCGCCTCCCACTTCTTTTTCTACTCTGGTTAGAGCCTGTTTGTGCTGTCCTCTGAAGGGAGTAGTACACACCGTTGTAGGAAATCTTCAATTTCTTAGCAAGTTCTGGCATTGAATAGCCTTAATTTCTAAGAACAAGAATATACTATTGAGTTTCTGATGAAAGTTCTCTTTTTCTGGTCATTTTGAGCGTTTAATTGACCCTAAAATGTGATGCTCCAGAAACTCAATCTGCTCAAAGGACGGTCAGTTTTGTAGCTTCTGTAATGAGCTAAACTGTTTTCAGATGTGTGAAAATGATTGCACAAGGGTTTTTAATCATCAATTAGACTTCTGAGCCAATGAGCAAACACATTGTACCATTAGAACACTGGAGTGATAGATGCTGGAAATGGGCCTATGTAGATATGGCACCAAAAACCAGACATTTGCAGCTGGAATAGTCATTTACCACATTAGCAATGTATAGAGTGTATTTCTTTAAAGTTAAGACTAGTTTAAAGTTATCTTCTTTGAAAAGTAAAGTGTTTTTCCTTAAAAAATAAGGACATTTCAATGTGACCCCAAACTTTTGAACGGTAGTATATACTTCTCAACCACCACAAGCATCTCCCTTGTTTAAGACTAGACTTTTAAACAATCCTTTTTAATAAAGCTTATAGTGGGGGCCTCAGGCTCATGTGATCTATCTCTATAGGTATGCTGCTATAGGTTTAGGCTGCTTGAGGACATTGGGATAACTTTCATTCTGCTTCATTCCATCTAACGTTATGTTCTCTCTGCTTTTTTGTCTTAGTTGCTTCATCTGGTCTGTTCCTGTTTGGATGGGACACCATTCTGGAGAGAGATATCACCTTGGCTCCTGCCATCAACACATTCAGTTATAGATGATAGAGTTAGGCCTGTTTGCTATTGTTTAGTCCTGGTTTCCTCCTAGACGTAGCTGTGGAGGGTGACCTACTGTATGTGATCTCTTTATCCCTAAGATATGAAAACTTGCTCAGGGGTTGTCTATCTTGCTGTTTTTTTTCTAGACAGAGTCACATGTGGAGCTAGTTTACTATAATCTTTTCTAACATAGAAAGTGTTTATAGAACAGTGCTTCTGTGCTCCTTTTGTATGTTTGCTTCTTTATCCTTAGACCCCCAGTTAGCCTCGATAGAAGGCTGCTCACAATTAACCTGGTTCTGCTAGAGGTTTCTTCCTGTTAAAAGGATTTTTTTTCCTCTCAGCTGGTTTTCTTTAGAACTTTTTTACCAATCTGACTGTATGATCTGATTGAGCTGTCTCTGTACACTGGGGTTGCTTAACATTCTCCACTTTTCCTCAGCCTCTGGTAATTTGTGATCGCAATAGAAATCAATATGCTTAGAGTAATCAGTTGTTTGGTGTTTACCTTGTAAATTACTGTTAGGAAACATCTTGGTTATTAGTAAAATGTCTTCTGAGTACAATTTAGGCCAGCTAAATTTCATTCTCAGCTGAGATTTCTTTAGATAGGTACTTCTACAGTTCTTGGAGAAGCCACAAGGTGTGGGCACAGGCTCTGTGACTCCCTTATTTCCTGCTAGTACCTTCTACACTCCTGGCACGACCTGGATAAGGTCTGATCGGGCTGCCCCTATGCTTGGGAAAAGGGAAACCATTAAGAGTCCCGTGAGAAGGACACACTCAAATAGGAAACAGTGCAGAATAAACACAGTGTGAGCACACCGTCGCGTTCCCATGACCCAAGATGACTGCACACGTTAATGTGTGTATGTGTTGTACATTGGGCATGTGTTTAGTGTCAAGTCAGATAACCAGGAGTGTTGTGTGTTGACCCAGCCAACTCCCTGTTAGTGTTTAGACTCAAGGTAGCTCCTCCTAAAAACCTTGCTATGCAGATCTTTGTGAATTCTAGGTGAAGAAAAAACACACATGTTCAAGAAATCAAGAAATTAAAAAGTTAATGTTGATGTGCTGATTATGCAGAATTAAGAATTCTGATTCTGCATAATCAGTCGGAACACCTCTAACCCTGGACAGATCGGGGACTTGTTCATTCTAGTGTGTAAAATTAGATTTGTTGTACAGACTTTTGAGTTTAAGGATTGACAGTGTGAAAGTGATCTAAAAAATGTATCTGCAAAGTTGTTGTTTTTTTACGTGTTCAGTAACAGAACTGGGGTACGAGTTTTTTTTAGAAGAGGGGTTAGTTTTACATCAAAAAAGCGGCATTGTTTATTTTTATATGCTTAGTATATCTAGTTACATTAACCAAATGTATAGATAATTTTTTAGCATGATGTATGTGGTGGTTGTTACTAGGTTCCAAAATATTCTACAATTTAAAATAAAAAGTGTGAACAGAACTTCTCTCATACTGGTCAGACAGCCTTTTCCTAATCTAATTTTTCAGCCCTTCTCTGGACGAGCTGTTTCGGTGTTCCATATCTCCATCCTCCCAAAGGCTGCACACCCACATCCCGCAACCATGAAAACCAATCAGAGTTTGTAACGATAGCCTAGGAGCAGGAAACAATACATTAGATGAAGGCTGTAGCTTGACCGAAGGGCTGCTACACGCTTCTCCAGATGGCTTATTCCCTTGTTGACATCATAAAAGGAATACTTTTCAAACAGGGTATTTTGAGCACACACTAGCTAAAAGGTGTCTAAAGGCAGAGATGGAGGTGAAAGGCTTTTTTTCATTACTGAATCTCATCAAAGGCTTCAGGACATAATGTATGACTCTCATAAAATGTTTACGATATGGATTTTGCATAATATGAGGCCTTTAAAGTTGTAGTATAACACAAAAAAAAAAAAAAATTAAATTAAAAACAAATGTCCTTTTAATGAAAATGTAAAATTTTTCAGAAAAATGCTGCCTTCAAAACGTTATCTGCATTAATAATCGATCCGCTTCTGAAAGAAAACAATTCTGCTCTTTATGGGTTTCAAAGTAGAAGGGTGTAAATGGATTGCCTTATTTGATTATATTTGAGTTTTTGGTGTATGATGTTAAATTAACACCAGAACTTAAATATTTATGTGAAAAGTCAAGATGACTGATACATTTGCAAAGCAGTCTTCATAATCCAGTCAATAAATGTTGTACAAGCAGCTTCTGATACCCAAAAAGACTAAATGAATTAAACCGTTCAGTTTTAACTTTCAATCAAAAGTTCTCAGATTTATTCTGTGTATCTTTGTTGATCAAGCTCCCCATAGTTTACTAGTTAATTAATCTTCTTTTGAGCATCCTCTTTTAGCAGGCGTCCGCTAGGAGGCAGTAGAGATCTACAATCATATCTGAGTTCTGCCTGCTGTCATTACTTGGACCCAAGTAAGCTACAAACACATTCAAGATTTCCTAAATGTACTGTGGCCAAAGTTATATTTAATTAGGTATCAAATTTCCTTAAATTAAATACATCATCAGGAAGGCTTTAGAAGAGTGTTGGTTTATCCTTAGCACATATGATTAGGATAAGAAATGAACATTTCTTTGGAACTGTCTTTATCCAAGTCTTACACGCGTACCTTGATTTATAGACATACCTTGGAACAAAACCAGCTTACAATTCATTATTTCAGGAAGATTTACCATGTGAACTGTTTCAGCTTCAGGAGTGTAATTCACTTGTTGATGAGCTAAGGGGACTTACACGGCTTCCAGCAACATTTCAGTCCACTCCCTTGGCTCCTGGATGATAAAAGCGGTAAGGTTTTTACTCAAACTTTGCTAAAACAGGCAAGTGGAGAAGATTACTGACAGATCCAAAGTTTTAATGGAGTTTTGAGTTTAATTTGTGCAAAAATATTCTCTTTTTTTAACTTTCATGTTACTGTTAGAAGTGAAAATCCAGAGAAGATTTTGTATATTTTCCTAAATATTTTCTTTCAATCTCTTGATTGTCAGAACTAATGTTTTCTCAAGTAGTTTATAGAATTACGACAGTCCTCTGTCAGGATAAAAAGTCATCTTCATTATGTACAGTACATGACAATGACTGGAAAGAGATCAAATCCTTGATCTTGAACAGTGTGTAAATGATTGATATGGCTTGAGCCATGGATGTCTCTTCATTTACAAACATTTATGATGTAATAATGCGATAATGTGGCTTTCTGGAGTTTTATAAAATGTTTCTATAACTATTATTCGGGCCTGACTTCAACAAGAAGCGAGCTTGGTTGTTAAGCGCTGCCTTCTGTAAATTCCTGTAAACAATATATGACAAAATCTGTTGTCCTGTCTCATGCTTATTTAATACATATATTATGAAAAAAATTATTCAAAGAGTAATCTCTTCTCGGGAAAGAATCAAAGCAAGAAAGCTTGAAAATTTAGAGATTTCCTTTACAACAGACAGACAGACAGACAGACAGACAGACAGACAGACAGACAGACAGACAGACAGACAGACAGACAGACAGACAGACAGATAGATAGATAGATAGATAGATAGATAGATAGATAGATAGATAGATAGATAGATAGATAGATAGATAGATAGATAGATAGATAGGTGTGTGGGGGGTGTATAAATAAAAAGGGGGGGATGGGGGTCTTTACTAAAAGCATGGTGCAGATTAAAAAGTGGGTGTGCACACATGAGTAATGACAAGAAAGAGGTAGCTGAGGGGTTCCCAAGGCAACCTGCTGCTCCACTAGCTGGCGTTGAGGGGGGTAGAGGCTGGCTCATCGTGTGTTGGGCCTGAGCACCTGCATACTGTTTGCACAGGCAACAGTGATTATTTTGATGATCTCTTAGCTTGCTGGAAGCACACATCACAGGCCGCATCTACTGATCCAACACCCCCCTCAGGGTATCCTCCATTTATTCAGCTGGAAATGTATTGGAAGACCCGCCATGTTCGTAAGACAAAAAGAGGCTGCCACAGGAGTACATAAATAATCAGGGTGGACATTGTACAGCCTTCAGTGATAGATCTTCATGGAAACAACATTTATTCTTTTACTTTCCTTAAAATAGGGCATCCCAGTTTGAGACTGCAGCATTGATTTGAAGTAAAGTTGAAGATTCAAAAGTATTGGCAGTATAGTTGGATCACAGTATGAAACAGGAGAACATCAGACTGTAAAGTCAGTGAAACTTCTTGTGTTTATCTGAGCATACTCAACTGATTAACTGAATGTTTTACAGCAACCCTAGGAAATTCTCAACATTTAAAGGTTTCAACATCCAACAGAATAAATGTTGATAATTATATAAATACCTTATCAACTGTGAACAGCTTCTCTGTCTCTGATAAACAATAGCATCCCTGCACCATCACCATGCCACCATGGTATTTCACTTTAGGGATGGTGTATTCAGGCTTGTACCTTGTATCAGATTTTGGTTGGAATTTTTGAATTCATATAATGGGAACTTAATTTCCTTTTAGAATGTCCTCATTGGGCCCTTGGCTTCTCTAAGTAATGCTGTTCCTGCCGCAGTAGGTTTAGGTTAATGGTCATATCTTAGAATATTGTTATTGGAGGGACCTAGATAATGCACCCAAGTTTCATAAAGTTGTTGGTCTGTCATAAAACTAGACTTTTTTGCTCAGGTTAATTGAAAAAATAGGAAAGTGATGTATCATCTCAAAACTGACAACCATTAGGTAACTCTAACCAGCTGAGGTAGCTCACTTGTTCTTTTTCTGAAAATACTTACGGATAAGAACTGTGAGATAACAGGAAATCTGTTAAGAAAAAAAAAAACAATGTGGTTAAAGGCTGAACCCCAACATGTGGGTAAAAAAAACCAAGGCTGATCCTTCTCTGTACTTTCTTCTCATAACGTTTAAACAACTGATATTTTATTATATTTTACATCATCTGTATGGTGTAAAGGTCTGTTAGAAAGAATAACAAGCTATCATGTACACACACACTTTGCCTCTTCTGAAGACCTCTGCATTTCCTGTTTGTCCCAATAATGCAGGAACAAGCAGGACTACTTCCTGGCTCTCAGGCTGGTGAGGAAATAACCAGCGTCTGGTCACACGGTGCACAGTTTCCTACGGTTACCAAAACCAAAACCCCTTTGCCCTCCTTCCATCCTTTAAACTTCTCATACATTTAGCTTTTCTCGCT
Source organism: Cyprinodon tularosa (assembly GCF_016077235.1). Taxonomy (NCBI): domain Eukaryota; kingdom Metazoa; phylum Chordata; class Actinopteri; order Cyprinodontiformes; family Cyprinodontidae; genus Cyprinodon; species Cyprinodon tularosa. Next base: position 1,343,751 of record NW_024039034.1, on the reverse strand, counting down.
CTTTCTCCAGTTGTGTTGTTATGTCATTTACCTTTTCCGTACAGCTCTTACCCTCGCCTACTTTCGCCTCCAGCATGGAGACTTCACACAGTGGAAAGGAAAAAGAGAAACACCTCTTGAACAAGAAGTCTGACAAAACACAAATAAACAGGCTCAGCTTTCCCATGGGTGGCAGGATGTTACCCAGCTTGAACTATATTTTAACATGTCATTGACATGGTTTGAGGAGAGAACACCGCTTCTATATTTGCAAGCTGTGTTTATCTGTTGTTGTGGAAGTAGGATATGGAAGTTGATTTTAAGCGGGTCGGCTCTTGTGCTGTGCACAGACGGCCCACACAGCTGATGGAGAAGAGAATGAAGAGGGAAAACAGTTGAATGTGTGTTCCAGCAGCAGGGTGCGCACACTCTGCTCTGTGAAATGACCACTCAACACCCCAAAAGTCTTTTATAAATCATTGATGGGGGGCCTCCAAAGCACCATATGGAAAGCTTCTGATGCATTTCTAGAACAAGTGCTGACAAAGTAGCCCGCTAGGCACTAATGTCTCCCAGCGGAGGCTTTGTCTCGCTGCAAGTGTTGTGTTCGTCTCTCATGCTCCCTGTGGTAGGTCCCATTAGTGGTCTCTACCAAGCCTTGCCTTATTCCTAGCACAAGACCAGATACTACATTGTTGACCATGCTTTGCTTGTTTACTATTGGTGTGATCACCCTTCGTGGCAAGTGATATGGTCACATGCATATTCTCAATGGGTTCATTCACCATGTGGACAAATTATTTACTACAAGTGATAATGTTGATCAGGTGCAGGTCTACAGAGGAGGGGGGGAGCATTCGGGGTGCTCTGGTTACAGACAACAATAGAGGCATTTAATTTGGGTCATGGTTACTACGCAACCACAAGCAGAGTGGACTGGTGTTGGATTACCAATTGTTTCATAATTAATTATGGATTATGAATAATTAATTGTGAAGTGTGGTGTAATTTACAGCCGCGTAGAAATGGGAGCTACTCCTTCACTTCATCCAAAGAGCGTATGTAAGTGTGTGACCACTTGCAAGTTGTATGAATTTATGCAGGCTTCTCATGTCTCATAAACAGATGATTATATTTATACACAACTCTTCATATTTTTTCATTTTTTTTCACTAAACGTTTATATTTTTTTTAGATACAGCAATTCAAAGTAGTGTGTAAGTGTGAACCTGAAAAACAAAGGAATTATGTGGAAATGGAAGAGAAACCAAATTAAAGCAATGGAAGAATCTACCAAAGGCTGGTGAAAAACCAGGGAACTTAAAATAGAGGTTAGGCTGGAGAAATGACAATTAAACCAGAATAGAGCAAACGTAAAGCAGCTGTAGCAGAAAAAAGGGGAGACGCTGTGGGCGTAGGCCTTTTAACATAAATTCAACTGAGGTGTAATGTAAAGAAACAATAACCAAAGGATTAGCATTCATGGAGATACATGGTCTCCATGAATGAATAAATAAGGACAGGAAAGCTGGTCACAGTTGGTTGAAAGACAGGTGGTGCTAAATCAGAGCTCTTCTAAAACTACAAAAGCTGTTATAAATTGAAAGACTTGAGGTTGTATGGATGTCCAAGTTCCAGTTGACTCAGATTGACTGAATACAAATACAATATTTTCAGGGGGTTTAACTTTAACCAAATATAGCCAGTCATGTATCAATTTCTTTAAGTTGAAATTTTGGACCATAATTATTGCACATTGTTTTGGTCTTTTTATAAGCTCCCACTAAATGACTCTAAGGTTTGTGGTTCTAGTGTGGGCAATTGATAAACTTTTGTGAAAATACTTTTGCTTGACAGAACCCTAAATGAAAATACTGAGCCTGTTGCCATCAGTTTACTGTGGGGCCCAGTGCAAATAAAACAAGTTCAAAAAGTTGGTTCTTCTTATTAAAGTATGCTTATAGCACAGATTTTGCAGTGTTTTATAAATCTAAAATGTGATTTTGATGTTTGAGGCTGGAGATCGTATGAGTATGATTGATTGGTGAGAGGGGACCTGAAGAAATATGTGTAGTAGCAGACAGTCAGATACAGAGGCAAAATAAGAGAGGAGGATATAGGTGAGAGGTAGATGAGTGGTGTGTGGGAGTTTGAGTGGGCTGAAGTGAGAGGAGGAGAGAAGACAGCAATAGAGCTTGAAGCTGGAAGCAGAGTTGGACAAAGGAACGGCCATGAGACATTTATATTCTGCCTTCCACGATATAGGTTGAAATAAAAAAATACAATTTTTCAAAAAATCCACAAATTTATGCGTTAATGTGGCTTTGAAGGTGATTTCAGGGTGTTTATGATAATAAAAAAAACATTAACAATTTAGAAATTGTCATTAGTATAATTGGTAAAGAAATTATAGAAATAAATAATGTTGCTTAATGACAATAGACTTCTGTTCCTTAGGAAGCAGGGGTCATCGCTGTCAGTGGTGATGATAGATAGATAGATAGATAGATAGATAGATAGATAGATAGATAGATAGATAGATAGATAGATAGATAGATAGATAGATAGATAGATAGATAGATAGATAGATAGATAGATAGATAGATAGATAGATAGATGATAGATAGATAGATAGATAGATAGATAGATAGATAGATAGATAGATAGATAGATAGATAGATAGATAGATAGATAGATAGATAGATATTTCAAATGTTGCTTCAGCATAGCAACACGTTACCGTGGAAACAAAGAGATATGTCCAAAATATATTTTTATGTGGCCTTATGGGTGGCTAGAATATTATCTATAGTGATGGTATCTCAGTGATAACTTTACACACACAAGCTGGCATGTTAGCTTGGACTGATATTTCTTCCTATTTTCTTTGCAATATAACTTTATCTTTGGAAGATTTGACTGACATCTTCCATGAGCAGCAATTTTCTAGTTTTGAAAATAGCTCTGGAGTTTGAGTTGTTAATTTTAGCACATTTCTTGGTTTTTTTGTTTGTTTGTTTTGTTTCGTTTTGTTTGTTTGATGTTGTTTTATTTAACGATCCCGTTTTTGCCCAGACTATCATTACAGTCATGGTCCAGATGAAAGGTGAGCCTCTGCCCATCTAGTTTTGTTCTCCTTTGTGAAGAAAACTGTGACTTGATCTGCTATATTTTCTGGGGGGGTGGGGGGGGGGCATCACATGCAGCATGATGTTGCCATCATCATATTTCAATGTAGATTGAGGGGGTTTAATCGAAAAGTATAAACATAAAAAAAAATGTTGATAGTGTATAGTATTGGAGATGAAAGGTTAAAGGACAAAGGTTTTTGCATTTCTCTTTAATGGAATTTTAGCCACAAATCAATTGTACTTTTATATTACATAGCCTTAATTAACACTATATTGGCAATGTGAGGGAAAAGTGATATGTAATGTCGATTTTGTTAAATATTTTTTAGCACTTTCTTACACTAGTAAATTTCTTCCATTTTTTAAACTCTAGAAGTTGGAAGGTAAGTTTCTGTTTAGTAAAAAAAAAATGCCATTCAATTTTTTTTTTTTTTTTTAACCCATCACAGGTGGTATTTAATCCCAATACCAGTACAGCAGGTCACAGTGCAAGTGACAAGGTGTAATGTTTTTACTGCTTCTGAATTAATATCAATATCCCACTTAGTACTCTGGGGAGGGCTCAACAAATTAATACAAGGAAACACAGGAAAAGGGAAAGAAAAGAACCAAGAAAAGGTGATTGGAATAATTATTGGAAAGAATTAGACTTGACTTTTTATTGCATGAGTGCGAGATAATAAAGAAGAGAAAGTAAAAGAGGAAGGCAAAAGCAGTGGTGGATTTCTGCAAGGTATTTTTCCTCCTTTAACTCTTGCTATCACTTGGTCAAATTCTCTCCTATCCTCCCGCTATTGCTAAACCTCACATACCTTCAGAAAGTTTGGCTGGTTGTTAAGGTACTCCTCCTTAAGGCTCTAAATAATCATGGCTGAAGAAAAACAAGGTTGAACTGCTCAGGGAAACAAGTCTCTGCCATATGTCATTAAGGTGTATGTAAGCGTGTTTGTGTGCATGAGGCTGACAGGCTGTCAGGAGGGGAAACATGAGACTAAAAGCACAAGCACAATGAAAATATAGAGAACAGTATTTTCTCAAGAGGCAAACTCTGCCGGATCCATGCAGAGGTGGATAACATTTGTGACAGAGCAAGCTGATCTGAGACCACCAGGATTCATATTTTCTCTAAAAAATTTAGAAAAATCTGTGTGAAAGTTGTAAGACACGTGAGAAAAGACAGGTGGTTATAGAAATATATTAAACTTTGGAAAGTTTAACAGGATTTTTTTTTCCAAATTGAAAAATATCCAACATGAGAACAGCAAATATACAAAAAAAATAAATTATGATTAAGCATTAGTAACAAAGTATAATTAAGTATTAGTAACAAATAAAACTACACAAAGCAAGGGAGTTAATATGCATAATTTATGTTATTAAGGTATCCACATAACTATCTTTATAGTTGTTTTATACAAAATACAAAAGTATTTTGTATATACTTTGGTAAATTATTGCCAAAATATTGCCCCGTAGTAGATCCACCTCTGAGCTAAGTTGTTGTGTTTGGGTTAAAACTCTGATTGCAGCATTGCTGCCATTGGAGGTGTTAAAGCTATTGGCTCTGATATAGATACATTTAGCAGTATGGTAATGAGAGCATGTTAGAAAAAGATCTAAATTGTGATGATAAAAATGGGAAGAAAAATTGTTGAAAAAAGACCAGGGTATAGATAGTTTGTATAATTAATTCAATTAAAATTTAATTCAGTATATTTATATGGCACCAATTCACAACACATAATCTCAGGCACTTTACGGTTCACCAGCTCATACAGTCAAATAGATTCAAACTTTTCTATCTAAGTTTGACTCGAAGGCAATCCCTCAAACTAAGCATGCTTGTAGCGACAGTGGAGAGGAAAAACTCCCTTCTAACAGGAAGAAACCTCCAGCAGAACCAGGCTCAGTGTGAGCGGCCATCTGCTGAGACTGACTGGGGTTCAAGGAGACAGAAGCAGAGATACAAAAGGCAATTGTAAGGAAACACACAGCCAGGCAGACGAGCTCCGAGCCAGCTCCCATGTCAGAGGATGAAGAGAGGGCATCCAGTTAGTCACAGTAAGAGACACAGGATTACACTGAAAAACAGGCCGATCACCAAACTTCTATAAACAAAGGTGTTGATGGCAGCAGTACAGCTGGTATTTCACTCCAGGGTGGTGTCACAGCCAAACAGGAACAGATGAGGCGAAGCTCCTATGAGAAAAAGCAGAGAGAGCATAACGTTAGAGATCAAACTAACAGATTCTACAGAGTGGAAAGATTGAGATAGGATGAAGCAAAATGTTGAAAAAAGGGTCGCTTTGTTCTCCAGAAGTCTAAGCCTATAGCAGTATAACTATAGAGACAGATCAGGATGACCTGAGCAACTCTAACTATAAGCTTTATCAAGAAGGAAAGTTTTAAGCCTAGTCTTAAACGTAGACAGGGTGTCCTCAAGGACTAAAACTGATAGTTGGTTCCACAGGAGAGGAGCCTGATAACTAAAAGATCTGCCTCCCATTCACCCATTCCTCCCATTCTTCTTGCTTCACAAGGGGTCCTCTTATACAGCAGTGAACTATTTTTCCAGATTAGGTAGGATTCCCGTAGGCCTGTGGAGCACGATTTTCTCTCCAGTTTTGTAGCGTTTTGTTTTAGAGTGCGCAGCTCCACATTAAACCAGGGAGATCATTTTCTGTTTTTAAAGTTTTTCTTTTTTAAAGGAGCTGAGTTGTCTGAGGCAATATGCAGAGAACTAGCAACCCAATCAAAAAAAATCATGAACCTGTGAAGGGGAATAAACTAAACTTTTTCCCTCTCTGCAGCACTGCTCTGTGCTGAAGAAGGAAATCTACAGGGATATCTGCAAAGGCTTTTAATAAAAGCCTTTGTAGATATCCCTGGGAGTAAACAGGGCTCTGGACTTCATATACTTAAATATGTTTATGGCAATACTCCTACAAGCTTACAGACGGCAGAACCAACTAAAAAGCAGAGAAGAAATTTGTCTGACAATTAGAGAAAAAGGAAACGAGATCTTCACCTGCAACCTGGCAAAGTTGCTAATGGACATGCAACTTACCTGCATGGGATCATGTCTATAATATTATATTTATTACCAGAGATGGGAAGTAATGAAGTACAAATACTTCGTTACTGTACTCAAGTAGATTTTTTTCTGATATTTTTACTTTACTTTACTACTTATTTTTATGGCGACTTTTTACTTCTACTCCTTACATTTTTACACAAATATCTGTACTTTCTACTCCTTACATTTTAAAAAAATTGGCTCGTTACTTTAGTTTTGAATCATTTCAATGGAGTTACCGTTATTATTTTTCACGTCATCAATACCAAATTCAATCTAATTGGATGGGAATCTACGTTGCATTTGACGCACCACTACAAGATGAATCGACAGATTCGGCGGTATTCATTCACAGCAAATCATTGCAGCTTGGTGGCGGTGGCGTTAGCATAGTATTATGTGTCATGTAGAGTCTAAGTTTAAGTGCATAATATTGCATACTGCGCATATGTGACGCAGCTTTGAGTTCTATGCATGCAGCGCGTGATGTACGTCAGTCACTGAAGCAGTCTGTACGTGCTACGTCATCAGTCGGTTGTGTCTGTGTTCAATAAACTATTTTTCGCTAGAAAATACTGTCGTCCAGCGAGCGTTACTTGAGACGTAAACGCCACATGGTGTCAGAAAACAACTGGATTGGAGCTGTGTAACGTCGGACGTGAAAAAGAAAAACAAAAAAACGAAGTGTGTATCGCCATGGCAAAGTTTAACCCACCGGAGCAGTTCGACTTCTCTAAGCCCGAAGCGTGGCCTGACTGGAAGCTACGATTCAGCAGGTACCGCATAGCTTCACTGCTCGCGGAGGAGGAGGAAAATGTGCAGGTAAATGCATTGATCTATTCCATGGGAGCGGAGGCAGAGCACATATTCAAGGCTTTCACGTTTACTAATGCAGCAGAGGCTGACGTTTACGACGTTGTAATGGCTAAATTCGACGAACATTTCATCCCGAAACGAAACGTGATTTATGAACGCGCCAAGTTCCACTCAAGAGCTCAACAACCAGGCGAGAGCGTGGAAGCATTCGTAAGGCAACTGTATGAGCTAGCTGAAAACTGTGACATTGGAGCACTGAAAGAGGAACAAATGCGGGACCGCATAGTGATTGGAATTCGGGATAAACAAGTGTCACAAAGACTGCAAATGAAAAGTGATTTAACACTGAAGACTGCCATTGAAACAGCCAGGCATTGTGAGTTGATTAAGTTACAGAATACAGACAGGGGGCACGGCGCAGAGCACGTGGACAATGTAAAATCCGTGAGGAAAACCGAATATAAGAAATTCCACAACATGCCGAAGGGAAACAAAAAGACAAAGCGAGGAGCATGCACGAGATGCGGGCGTAATCATACGGAGGCCGAGCAGTGCAGTGCAAAAGGCAAAAAGTGCATGAAGTGTAACAAAATTGGGCACTTTGCAGCTGTGTGTTACTCAAAAACTGTACAAGAGGTTACCGAAGCTGGTGATGATGAGACAGTGTTCCTGGGCTCAGTGGAGCTAAAACAAACGGATGCACCACTAGCAGAGGATGAGCCACCATGGCGCACCACTCTAGATGTAGCAGATACGCCAGTGTCATTTAAAATTGATTCCGGAGCGGACACCTCAATTATGTCTGAAGCCACATACGAAACACTACGGAGCAAGCCCAAGCTCAGTGAAGTGAAGAACACCCTCCAGAGCCCAGGCGGTACGGTGGCCACACGGGGCCAGTTTTTAGCTAAATTAAAGGCTAATATCAGCGGGCAACTGCGAAATTGCTGCTTCAGAGTAGTTGTAGTCAAAACAAATGGCGACAATCTCCTGAGCAGAACTGTGGCAACCAGACTGGGCCTAATTAAGCGCATAGATGAGATCAGCACATTCAGTGGCTTAGGGACACTGAAAGGAGCGCCAGTGAAAATCACGCTTAAAGAAGGCGCAGAGCCATACAGCATTGCCACGCCACGGCGAGTACCAATTCCACTACTCCCCAGAGTCGAAGAGGAGTTAAAAAGAATGGAATCTATGGGCATAATAGAAAAGGTTACTGATCCGACCGAATGGTGCGTGCCTATGGTACCTGTCATGAAAAAGAATGGAAAATACGAATTTACGTGGACCTGAAAAAGCTTAATGAAAATGTGAAACGTGAGAAGTTTATTTTACCTACCTTGGATGACATCATGCCCAAGCTAGCAAAGAGTACCGTGTTCTCCAGCTTAGACACCGAGAGCGGGTTCTGGCAAATCCCTCTGGAAGAGGACAGTGCACGTCTAACCACCTTCATCACGCCCCTAGGCAGATACTGCTTTAAGCGGCTACCGTTTGGGATTACATCGGCGCCCGAGATCTTTCAGCGAAAGATGTCTGAAATACTGCAAGGGCATGAAGGGACAGTCGTGTACATGGACGACATTTTGGTCTGCGGAGAAACACAGGAAATTCACGACCAGAGGCTAAAGCGAGTCATGGAGACCATCACCGCTGCAGGTCTACGTCTAAACAAGGACAAATGCAGGCTTAGCCGACCGGAGCTGAACTTCCTGGGACAAGTCGTGACCAAGGATGGCATAGCCCCTAACCAAGAGAGGGTCAAAGCCATAACATCCATGGAACCACCTCAGAACGTGAGTGAGCTGAGACGGCTACTTGGTATGGTGAACTACTTAGGCCGTTACCTACCAAACCTCTCCACAGTGTTACAGCCGCTCAACGAGCTACTCAAGACTGAGCGAGATTGGTGCTGGGGCCCCCAGCAAGACAGAGCGTTCACCGAAGTGAAACGGCTGATCTCAACAGCACCAGTCTTGGAGTTCTTTGATCCGGCAAAGCCAACCGTCGTAAGTGCAGACGCAAGCAGCTATGGGCTCGGAGGAGTCCTCCTACAGAGCCATGATGGGGCCCTGAAACCTGTTGCGTTCTGTTCGCGTACGTTGACTGATGCCGAGAAGAGATACGCTCAGATAGAAAAGGAGTGCCTCGCAGGAGTGTGGGCCTCTGAGCGTTTCTATCAGTATCTTTGCGGCTTAGAAAGATACAAGCTACTTACAGACCACAAGCCACTGGTGACTCTAATCAACTCGAAAGACCTCAACACCACACCAATTCGCTGTCAGCGCCTGCTTATCAGGTTAATGAAGTTTAACCCAGTCGCAGAATATGTTCCAGGCAAACACCTAGTCGTCGCAGACGCCCTATCTAGGCAGCCAATGGCGGAGACCGACCTAGGTGACCTAGAAGCGGAGGTGAAAGCGTACGTGGACTTGGTGGAAGACGACCTGAGGGTGAGGAAGCCGATCATCCAGCAGATAAAGGACCAGACAAGAACGGATGCTGAGCTCCAGTGGGTCCTTAAGTATGTCCAAAAGGGGTGGCCGGAACACTCGAAGAGCGTAGCTGTCAGAGCAAGTGCCTACTTCAAAGACCGGGGCTCACTTAGTGAGGCCAATGGATTGCTGCGACGTGGTAAGCAGATTGTGATCCCTTGCAGTATGAGAGACTTTATGTTGCAGAGGATTCATGAGGGCCACCAAGGCCTTACCAAGTGCCGAGAACGGTACAACGGCGCTGTGTGGTGGCCGGGCATCGCCAGTGACGTGAAGAAGCTTGTGATGTCATGTAAGCATTGCAACATCAACAGACCGAGCCAAAGTAGAGAACCGTTGATCTCCACACCATTGCCAGACCTACCATGGCAGAAGCTCGCAGCAGACCTGTGCGAGTTCAAAGGTCGTCACTACTTGATCGTGATAGACTATTTCTCCAGATGGCTCGAGATCCTAGACTTACCAAAGACAAACTCAGAAACCGTCATACAAAAGCTGAAAAGCATCTTCACACGCTACGGGATACCAGAGGAGCTTATGACAGATAACGGTCCTCAGTTCTCAGCCGAGCAGTTCAGAAACTTTACAGCCGAGTACGACTTCCAGCACGTTACTTCCAGCCCTCACTTCCCACAATCCAACGGCATGGCCGAACGAGCTGTGAAGACGGCGAAGTGGATTCTCAAACAAGATAACCCTCACCTAGCTCTCCTGAGTTATCGCTCAACACCAACAGAGCCGACTAGGCAAAGTCCAGCCAAGTTGCTAATGGGCCGAGAAATCCGCACAACACTCCCCGTACTCAAAGAGAGCCTGCGGCCAATGTGGCCTGATCTAGAGACTGTCAAGGAAAATGACGCAAAAGCGAAACAGTCCTATGAGAAGTACTACAACCGCAGGTACTCCGCCAAGCCTCTACCACCACTCTCCATCGGCGATAAAGTCAGATTGAAGATCGACGGAGAAAAGGCTTGGACAACGGCAGCGACCGTGCAGCGGCAGGAGGCTGCGCCGCGTTCCTTCACACTGGAGACGGAGAGAGGCGACACCCCACGACGGAACCGGCGCCACATCAGGCCGATCAACCAGGAGCTGTCATCACCACGACAGATGGATGTTCATCAGCCGACGGATCAAGATGGACAGCGTGAGCCAGCAGAGCAGGGCTTGACCACCGCCGACGCTCCTGCTGACATCCCTGGTTCTCCTGAACACCCTACGCCAGTCGTCACCAGGTTTGGTCGGATCGTTAAACCAAACCCCAGGTATGCCACTTAGTTGAGATAATGAACAAAAGGGCAGAATAAATCCCTTCTCATCTCAAGGGACTGTGATAAGTCCACCCACACCCTTAGTTACTGTTCTGAAAAAAAAAAAAGACAAAGACAAAAAAAAAAAAAAAAAAGGAAAAAACAGAAGAAACTTATAAGAATGTGTTTTTTTTTGTTGGGCCTGTGGAAGGTTTCGTTTATCATATAATGGCTAAGGTGAAGTGGGTGTACAAGATTAAGCATACAGTTTAAAGTTCGGCTAACAGTTTATGTTTGTATAGTGAATGCCTACTATACTTGAAAGGGGGGGGAGATGTCATGTAGAGTCTAAGTTTAAGTGCATAATATTGCATACTGCGCATATGTGACGCAGCTTTGAGTTCTATGCAGGCAGCGCGTGATGTACGTCAGTCACTGAAGCAGTCTGTACGTGCTACGTCATCAGTCGGTTGTGTCTGTGTTCAATAAACTATTTTTCGCTAGAAAATACTGTCGTCCAGCGAGCGTTACTTGAGACGTAAACGCCACAGTATGGACAACGAGATGATTGAAAATGAACACAACGGAGATCTAGTCCTATTGGCAGACATCCATTTAAAATGTAGGCAACGGCATGAAAAAAGTGGTTTCTACTTTTACTTTTATACTTTAAGTAAATTCACAAGCCTGTACTTTGTTACTTTTACTTGAGTAAAGAGGTTTAATCAGTACTTCCACTTTTACCAGAGTATTTTTTAACACAAGTATCTGTACTTTTACTCAAGTACGGAAAGTGAGTACTTTTGTCATCTCTGTTTATTACTTTCAAGCTCCCCTATAACTTTTCGCTAAGTGATACAATTTTGGACAACATGTGAGATCAGGTCATATCTAGTTTTTGTTCCCTGTTAAAGCTACAGTGTGTAATAATTACAGGGATATACAGTCAGAAATGTAATATATTATACATAACTATGTTATTTATCATCATCTACGAGCTCAGCCTCTTAAGCTTAATATTTGCGTTGCCTTAGAATTCGTTATTTATAATTACATAGGAGTGGGTCTCGCAGCCATGGAGGCAGACATCTTTGCGCTATGGCAGCGCAGAGCCAACAAACTAGCGATTGCGAGATCGCCCATTACGCTCGAAAGTAACTACGGCAAGTTGAGAGAGATGAACTGAGATGGTACTGAACAATAGATGGCAGTATTAAAATTATCTATGTAAACAAACCTCATCACTTGAGAAGGTAGGTGATGCAGACGTCGTGGAAGACATTTTGTCCCGTAACGCTCGCCGTACTGTTGGGGGGGGGGGGGGGGGAGAAGCGGTGGGGGGGAGATGTTCATGTTGCTGCAGTCTGCAGTCTGAACGTTAGATGTCGCTGAAAATTACACACTGTAGCTTTAAACAAAGCAATGATTTACTAGTGCGAGTGGAGGCTTTGAGGACCCAAATGCAGAGATTAGTAGGCAGAGATGAGTTTTGATTTAAGATCTGATTTAATGAAGGACTCACAGGCAATGGACACAGAGATCAAAAAATCCAAAATAATGAATACAGGAAAAAAAAAAAAAAGAATCTAGTAAACATCAGGGAAAACATACATCAGGAGCCAGCAAAAGATTAGGAACCAGCAATGAGGAACTGCACAGGGAGAGTATATATAGGAGACAGAACAAAGAATGGACTAATGATCTGACAAGGAACAGCTGTGGATGGAAGCATCTAGAAGGAATCCAAGGGGAAAGGAAACAAACAAAAGAGGGTAACAGAGAATAACTCAAGAACAAAACACTGTTAAAAAAATACAAATACAAAGAAACTATATATAAACTTAAATAGAGGTCAGAACCCTGGCATTGCATGTAGATGATATCAACAATGAAGTTCGAAATGTAAGGTTATAAATGCCCATTGCTATTCACTAGACTGTATTGTCTATAGGCTACAGTTTAGCTAACAGCTACAAAGTGCCAAAGACAATTATACTGTCCCATTGAGAGATGTCTTTTTTTTTCCTATTTCTTAGTTTAGGAGCACAAGTAGAGCATAAGAACAAATCTCTGCTTTTCCATGTTTGGTTCTACTTCTAGTAATGCGAAGTAGATTAGAGCCGGAAACCCTGAGAGGTCTGGCTTGATTTACCAACTTAAAGTCTAATGTATTTGGGTGCTGAGCCATTCAGTCATTTATAAACTAACAGAAGTATTTTAAAATCTATTCTCTGAGCGATGGTGTGCCAGTGTTATGACTTTAGAGCTGGTGGTAAACATTTACAATAAACAATCTCTAAAACATGGAATATAAACCCCATTAAGATGATATATTCTTCTTGCATTAAATATTAAACATGTACCGAATGTAAAGCCATTGCTATTTGAAGGTTGGGTAAGATGTAAACACAGAAGGAATTTCATCATTAGCAGACGGGCTTACTAACAACGAACCATCCCCTAACCTGATCATTTTCAGCAAGTGTGTGAATATATATATATATATATATATATATATAATTTCTTTTTTTACATGCATATCCATGGATATCCATGAATGAATTATGAAATATTTATCTCAAAGTGTTATGAACTTTTTAGCCTCCTATATAATTCTAAGATTCTAGTGAAGGCAGAACTCTTTCTTTCTTTCTTTCTTTCTTTCTTTCTTTCTTTCTTTCTTTCTTTCTTTCTTTCTTTCTTTCTTTCTTTCTTTCTTTCTTTCTTTCTTTCTTTCTTTTTTCTCCCTATGTCTGCAACATGGCTGACTTTTCAGAGGAAAACTCAGGGAGGATATACCTGAATAAACATGCACCTACCTCTGTTCATTCCCATGCACAACACACAGCTACACAAAAACATCTATGTTCATCGGTTTTGGTGAATTTTTTTTAGCAGTAATACATCATGCAGTGTAGGGGTCTCCAGATTCTTATGTTTGGATTGCATATATACTTTCTATATAAGAACTGTAGGAAGCCACAGTTTGTATATTCAGACAAGTGGTGTTTGGACTGCGTGTATGCGTGTATGATCATGAGTGCAGTGGTCGTAATGTAGATTGTGATTTACAGAGCGGGACATGGAGAATTACAAAGGGACAGGACCCAGGAGTGCCAACATGCTGAGCTCACTGGCGTGCCCTAGGAAGAGACCCGATGTCTCTCAGATAGAAACAACACACACGCCCTGTCAAACAGCAGGGGGGGGATGGATGGAGAGAGGACAGGGAAGCGATAAAGAAAAAGGAAATGAGAATAATGACTGCTGGACTTAACAGAACAAAGAGGTATAAAAGAGAAAAAAGAGAACAAAGAGGTGAAAAGACAAATATTACAAAGGTGAAAAGAGTGCATGATCTGCCTTTCGAGAAATCATTGCCTTGAAAACCAATTCATATACTTAAAAAAGGTTAAAGATTAAAAAAACAACAATTTTTGTTTACTATACTGGGGCTTAAAGCAAGAAAGGACACATTATTTATTTATTTTTTTTATATAGAATAGTATCCTACCAACGGTGTGCTCCTGAATTCTTCAGCTTATGGATGTTGTGTTCAGAGTGAGTGCACCCTGATATTGCATCACATGATGGTATGAACTGTATCTTTGCGAGATAAACAAAAATTGGGATACCTTTCCAGTGTAAATCCTCAATCCTGGTTGCTGATTTTAGTTTTCATTTTTTATGATGCTTCTAATTCAGATATTTTTATACAAACCCTCTAAAGGCTTAATGAAACAGCTGTAGCTTACTGAGATTAAATGTAGGTAAACTATATGAGTACTTATTTATGAATTTCTGAAGGCAAATAGTCCATTTGATATTGTTTTATATTATACATTTATCTTTTTTTTTTAATACCTCCCCTACCCACTGACCAAACTTCAACACCTATACGGAAAGAAGTCATCTGCAATCAGCTACATTTAAATCACAGAACAACTATCTTTAAAGTGCAACTTTCAATTATTTTTTTTACAGTGTAACAGAATTCAATATTTATATCAATGCCTTAAAAATGTTCAATATAGCTAATGACTACACTGCAACTAAACTGCATTACTTTCTTCTGGTCCATCACATAAAACTGCAATCAATATTTCATTGAAGTTTGAGGTAGCGGTGGCTTGCCAATAGAGGGTGCTAGGGCACTGTCCCCCCCCTCCTGCCGGATCACCTTAATAAAAAAAAAAGAAAAAATTAAATTACAAAATGTAAATATTTTGATGCACATTTTTTAGTAATGCAAGATAAATATTTAATATTTAATGACGACTAAAGCTGTTTAGTTTTTCGTCGGATTGGTGACATATTCCCGCCCTAGGGCGCAAAAATCTTTCGCCATAGACTCTCGTTAAAAGTTGTACATGCACAATAGCTCCTCTGCAATACAAAGGTATTGGATGGCTCGCTGTGCAGGAGAGCTACATCCTGAGTTGACAGGAACTGTTACCACAGTCATAGTGCAGGTGATTGACAGGTTGAGTGAAATCTCTTAAAGCAAACTT
The DNA here is from genome assembly GCF_016077235.1 of Cyprinodon tularosa. Lineage (NCBI taxonomy): Eukaryota > Metazoa > Chordata > Actinopteri > Cyprinodontiformes > Cyprinodontidae > Cyprinodon > Cyprinodon tularosa. The sequence continues at coordinate 1,328,493 of NW_024039034.1, read as the reverse complement.
AAGAAGAGAAGCTGGAGGTTAAAGTGTATGGTGACCTGGTCAGCTGAAGAATGCCAAAATTAGATCAAAATTAATCAGAGGTCCAAATACAGATGGAGACGGTACACTCTGTCTTTTTCCAGGACTGTATTTAGCTACAAGGCTTGGCTAACAGCATACAGTGAGGTTTATGCTTTATTCTGCCTTGACTACCTAGCCTGGGGGCCATTCCGAACTTAGTCCCGCCCACAACGTTTGAGGTCGGGAAGTTCGGTCTGGCATTGCTCAATAGTAGCGCGAGTATGCTCGCACAATATCTGGCGAGCCAATCAAATTGTCAGGGCGGGCTTTATTCGATGATGGAGAGATGATCAACAGTAACGTAATCAACCATGTCACCAAAGCGCGCTTGGGTGACAACAACAATGGCTGCCGCTGGAGAGTTGAGGTGTGTAGAATTTGCTATTAGGTCTGTTCTAGAAGATATCGACAGCAAATTAATTTTAAAAGAGGAACAGAGAAACGCGATCAAGGCTCATCTTCTTATTCTAGGCGTGCAACTGCACGCTTTGATCTTTGGTTGACAACATCTATGCGTCGCTTAACATACGTCATGCACTCCGTTGCTCTTATTGGTTGTAGGTCTATCCAATTGAGTGCAGAGGCATTTTTTTTTCTGGTTCGTTCGAAACACGCCCCATAATCACAGCTCTATGGAGCAGTATCAGACTCATATTCTGAATAGAATTGAGTAGGACTACGTCAGGCTATTGACTACCTCCCTCCTTTTTTCAAATGTCAGGATCTGACCCAGCATGGAAAAAGAAAGGTAGCACTAATTCAAAGCACTTTTTAGAAAAGGAAATGAAGAATGAACAATCTGGGATTCACTTAGAAAATAATAAAATATAGTGTACTTTTTCTAGATGTTTTTTAATTTGCATAGTTGCTCTTAAAGAAACACTTTCTGAGAAAATAAAAACTTTTCATATATTAAAAATTATAAAGCTAACTAATAGCTTTTCCATTATTAAACTGGTGCATTATTTCATTTAGGTTTGTGTCACAATATTGGACCATGCAACACACAGATTTGCCTTCACAAAGCCTCAGAATAGCAAGATTTATGTACAAAAATAAACCTGTACATGAATTAATGTTTTGTTTTTATAAAGTGTTTTTATAATGTTTTTTGTTGTTGGCATTCATATAAAATACTGGTGTGATAACTTAGTATACATTTGAGTGGTTTTTGGTATACATCTATTTTAAGTTTATAGCCCACCGTGGAAAAGACCCCCCGAGCCACCACTGGTTTGAGCTTGTAATATAAAAATAAATCTAAAAGAGTTTAACACTAGAAGTCCCAAAATGCAGACTTTAGTCTGCACCTAGTTTGTATCAAGTATCCCCCCAAAGGTGTTAACGGCTCTCCTCTGGTGCTCCATTTTCAAATCAAATGCAAATGTAGGAATGTGGTTTGGTGACTTCAGCTGGTGTGCTGGGGTTTCTTTGTTAAAGTTGCTTCCCTTTGTGTTTTAAATGAGCTTTTTCAAGGAGTTGAGTAATTTACAGAATTTCTGTGGGGATAAATAAAGCAGGCACAGCACACAGACTCAGAATTCACCCGGAATTCACCATGGCACAACCAAGGCGACCAAGAAGGATGAACGCTCAAGAGGCTTTAGCCATGCTTCAGAGCATGCCAGACTACGAATCTGATGGTGGATCTGTTGGAGACTTAGCATTTCAGAATGAAAACGGCGCAACCGATTCTTCAAGTGAAGAGGATGATTCATATGAGAATGCGACTGCTTTCGAACCAGCAAATCCTCCCCTCCAAAGACGCACCAGGGGCCGAGTGGTCAATTATATGATTGAGCGGGACAGTTCAAACACTGAGGCTACATCAGATGAAGAGGAAGACACAGTGCGCGGCAACTCCCCTCCTTGCAAAGAACAAAAAACTGCTGATGTTGGCACAATGCCTGGATCCATAGAGAAGGCGAAAGATGGCACTGTTTGGTCCCACTGGAAAGTTGAAGACTTTTCTGTTCCTGAAACCCCACAGACTGCCTTCAATGGATCAGGAGGGCCAACAGATTATGCGAAACGCAAAATCACAAGCCGCCTTCGCAGCTTCCTGTGTTTGTTGGATATGAACATGTTGCTGACCATCAGAGACTGCACAGTCCACGAGGCCCTCAGAACAAACCCCAGCTGGCAGATGAGTGTCTACGAGCTGATGGCTTTCCTTGCAATCCTTTTTCGAAGGGCTGCCATGGGTTACATTGGTCCCATGCCACACATGTGGGCCAATAAATTCGGAAACGCAGATATCAAACCCATAATGCCTCGTAACCGTTTTTTTGAAATAAGACGGTACCTTCGTTTTGACAACAAGGACACCCGCAAGGAACGCATACACAATGACAAATTTGCAGCAATTTCTGACATCTGGATGTGGTTTGTTCAGAACTGTGTGTCGTCCTACAGTCCAGGACAGCATGTTACTGTGGATGAGCAGCTGTTTCCGTCCGAGGTTCGGTGCCCCTTTTTGCAGTACATTGCATCCAAGCCTGACAAGTTTGGAATCAAGTTTTGGATTGCAGCAGATCTGGACACAAAATACATGTGTAATGCCTGAGTACCATGCATCACAGAGTGGAAATTGTGGACATTCAAAAACAAAAACCAAACACTGTGGTTGATTACAACCATCTCAAATGTGGTGTTGATATTATGGACCAGAAACTGTGCAACTACTCTGTGCGTGCAGGAACACGGAGGTGGCCTATGGCTGTGTTTTATAACCTGCTTGACATGGCCGCCACAAATGCACTTGTTTTGTACACAGCGTGTACAGGATCCAAAGAAAGTCGTCGACTGTTCATGCTGGAGCTTTCAGAGGAACTCAAAAACAGGCTCCTGCAGGAAAAGACACAAGAGGAAGAGCAAAAACAGCTACGTCGTGAGATGAGAGTTTCCCAGCAGAAAAAGACTCAATGCCAGGTGCGCATACTCTGCAATAACAACAGAAGTACTGAACATTGTGTCCACTGCGGCAAATTTACCTGTGGCAAATGTAGGAAAGGCTTGCCATGGGAATGTGGAAACTGCTAGATGGGACAATTGCATTTTACATTTTTCCACATTATATTTAGTGCTTTATCCATATGTAGACTGTTTTTCTTTATCTGAAAAAAAAAAAAACTTTCTGAGCGTATACCTTTTGTCTGTTGTTTTTCAAAACTGAGCTGTTTGGGGTGGGAATTGGGCTCCAGTCCCCCCAACTGATCTGTACAATGAAAACATCTCTATCAGCTGACAAGAATATTTATACAACAATGACCATCTGCCCTATTTACTAAAGGGCAAACAAGCAAACATCATCCGCTCATGATTTCCAGCGGAAAGCCGGTTTTGTGCTGGAAACCCGTTTCCAGCTCAAATTCCAATCTGGCGGCAGGGGGAAATGTAAAGGTTGTGGGTGGGAAGTCTAGCTCCCAGAATAAATAGGCCCAGCAGATCGACTCAGAGTTATTGAGATTTCAAGCTTGGCTTGGCTTGGCGTACAACCTTGGCTGCAACAGACGAGCATGTGTTGTACAAGCCGTGCACAGGGACCAAAGAGAGTCCACCAAAGTTAATTCTGCTACTTGCAAATGAACTTCGTAACATTTGTATGCAAGAAAAGGCAATAAAGGAAGAACACATGAGACAGCATTGTGAGATGAAGAGACTAGGGCTGTTCCTTTTGTGACATAAATGTTACTCCAATACTAAAGGCATACTGTTTGTCATTCTCTAAGATTAAATTTTGAATGACATAAAAAGGCGAGACAAGACAAAATACAATTATTCTTTCTTTCATATAGTGAGCTTTGCAATATGAATGAGTCTGTTGGTGAATGGACAATAGAAATAGGCTCTGCCTTGCCTTGTTGGAAAAGCATGGTTATGACTTGTTCTCAGCTCAGGAACTAGGACCACTATGATATCTGGTTGTTCAATAGGTTTGCCTAAATAAAAGATTTAGATATGACATATAAATATATTCCTGCAAAAAGGTATGATGTTGCAGGGGCATGTACTGAAAAGTGCTTGGAACATGGTCTTGATGCCAGTTTGTTTCAGCCTTTATCCAGTCTTAATGTAGAAGGGCTGGTCATATCACAGGTTATTTGCATTACAATAGGGACAGTTAGCAAGGCAGAGTGAATACACAAACTTGCAGAGGGGAGGGGGGCTTGCAGGAAAACTGAAAATCTCTGGGACATCTAGTGTTAAGGGTTTGGTTTTGGAAAGTTTTGTAATGTCACATGACCTGGGAAGAAGTGCAAGGATTCAAATGCAGTGACGTTTTAAAACACCAGTAATGTCTAACAGATAATGACTTGATGAAGGCAAAAGGCAACGTTTAGGAGAAAAAAAAGATCAAATATTTAAACCTAAATGAGGATGAAAATCTTCACATTTTGCAGTTATAGCCCTCTTTCAAACACTTCTATGTGCCATGAAATAGCAATATAACCGCAATTTCTCAGCATACATGAGAAACAGAGAAACTGCTTGATGACAGCTGAGCTGGATAACCTGACAGCTTTAAATGAGTCAGTTTACATGCTGTCTGACTTGAACACAGATGAGATCCAGTTGTGTTAAAAAGGCATGGAATAGCAACATCTGTGGAACCTCCAAATTTTACTGAGGATTTTACTGATTTATGACTGATATCCAGATGGATGAATGTTAGTGTTAGAAGCAGAACCTTGTGCGGTGGGACAGGTTTTACCCTTTCCTTTTTGTTCTGAAACTTATTTGACTGCTGTGCATGAGCCTTTGCCATTGGTCCACACCAATTACAGATTCTTCCTAATGGAAATCCTGTTGTCACTGCACTGTGATCCTCTACTGCCCTCTGGGATACGGTCTTGTTTGTCTAAGTGCTTTTGTAAATGTCTGTGTTACATTAATATATGTGTGCACTCAATGTAATTGGATGGGACATTTACAGTGGCATTCCTAGGGCTGTTCATCACTCTATATGACACACTGACCCGGTGTTTCCATTATGTCAGTCACATCACAATAACTGCACATCAGCTTCAATTGTCACACTGTATTCAAAGGTTACCTATGCATTTAAATTTCTATAAATTCTTTAGAAACTAAAAAGTAGCATGATACATAAGAGAAGGAGCCTTTTTTATGTAGACAACTTACACATTACCCTTGTGCAGCCAAATCTATGTAAGTGAGGAAAAAACACTGTCAGACTAGGTATGCTGTGAGTTCCAGGAAGTGTGATCAAAGCCTCTTCCTCTTCTCAGGGTTCAAAGAAAATTGGAATATTTACAGCTTTGTTTGGTGCTGGTACAGAGATACCATTATTAGATGCAAAGCAGGACAAAGCAGCTGCACTGAACCAGAGTCAAGAGTTCAGCTTGGACAGAATGGTGTACTAATAAAAATGTATAAAATAGAGAAATAACCACTTTGATGATTCCCTAGATTACTTGAGAAATTAAGATCTATCTCAGGATCCAAATAGGAAGTGTAAAATCTCAGAAAAATTACAACCTGAAAATCCAAACAGTCCCCATATCATGCCTGGAAAGTATGTTTATTGCTCACAATCTGTCTCTAGGGGCATTTCAGAAGTACCCACTGTCCTTTACTAGGGGCCTTCCTTTCTCTATACAAATGGAGAAGGAGTCTGGTTTGCGTTAGCCAGCATTAGGTCTGACCAGTTCTCTGTACATCTTGCACTACAGCAGAGCTGCCCTCTGTCACAAGTCCTGTTCATAACTTTCATGGGCAGGATTTCAAGACACAACCAAGGACTGGTGGAGGTCTTGTTTGGGGACCCAAGGATTTCACAAAATACAGCATGAACTGGGCGGTTACCTGCAGAGTGTAAAGCATCTTGGAAGACATAAGAAACTCCAACACCATGGTTCTTTACAGGGAAATATGGCTTATCCCCAGGTTGAGATGTTCTTGCTACAGGTGAAGGAGTTTAGGTATTAGGGATGAATAGAGCGAGTGATCAATAGAGGGATCCACGTTTGTGAAAAGAACTTAGTCAAAAGACAAAGGGTTTGATATACCTGTTGTTTTAAGTTCCTCCCCTATAGTGATAAACTTTGCATCATGACTGAAAGAACGACCTTGGATACAAGCAAGTCAAATGATCTTCCTATGTATGATGACAGTGCACTTTCTTAGGGTTAGGTTAGGTTAGATAGGTGTAGGAGCTCAGCTGTCCTAAAGGGGCTTTGTGATGTTGTCACCCCTTTTTATATCACAAGGAACTAGCTGGGACAGCTGTTCCAAAAGCCCCTAGACACCTCCATCCAACAGTGTTCCAGGCATGTTCCATCAGGGGGCCCAGGACACATAGGAGGTCCCAATACACGCCCTACTTACAACCGCTAGCCCTTACTCGCTACCTCTAACCAACAAAATCTACCAACACACCCTTAAACTGAAGCTACAATGGTTTGGGCTTCATAAGCTTCCCTAGGAATTGGGCGGCTCGGATTGGTTCTGGGGCTCTCAACGACGTTGCTCTCGCACTGATTTCCCACTGCTTCTGTCTGAGCTCCATGTCATCTCACCTTAGGTCTGTTTTCCAGGAGAATCTAATGAACCAGGGATGCCCAGGCCAACAGTTTTGTTTGGCCTCCAAAAGTAAAAAGTTGGTCCATAGAATCCCTGTCTTCCATGTTTTTTTGGATTTTTTTTCTAGCCCTTTCCCAAAAAGCTGGCATCTGAAATCCCTAATTTTTAAGGGATAAATTCAAACCCCCCACCTCTTATGATATCCACTACCACTATACAGTATGTATATCGGGACTAGGACATAACTAACCTCACAGGAACGCACAAAATATAGGGGTAGGGCTAAAAAGTAGGGCAAGGGGGTGTATTGGGATTGCCCCTAATGTCTCGACTGGACTTGAAATGTCTTGTACCCCCAGAGTAGCTGGAGGTGAATGTCAGTGGAGAATGAAGTTTTGAGTCTCTGCTAAGACTGCTGCCCCTTCAACTCCATCCTGGGTAAAACCCTAGACAAGGAGTCCAGGTGCAAGTAAAAGCATGAAAATGATTTTGTAAATTGCATGTTTTTGGATAAACTGACAAAAACAAAATAGTCTGCTTCTACATCAAGAGAGAGTAAATGTTTTTTGTGATGTAACCATTTTATTTTTGTTGTTATCTATACCAAATGATTCCCTGAACATCTTAGGCTAAAAGTCAATGCTCTTTACTCAATCTGTGTGCTGTAAGAAGGACTTCATAAATAAAATAAGCTATAAAGCACACAGTATAATAGACTTGGTAAATATATGTTTCAGAATTTCGTTTTTGTAACATTTTTTCCTATTTAATTTCTTTCTTTCAGTGTTTAGTTATGCTTAACACCAACTATAAAAACCCTATAAAAAAAAAGTAAAAAAGAAGCGACACATCTTGTTCAGGGAGCATGATGGCAATAACAATTCAATTCAAGCCATGCAGAAATGATCTGATGTTTTATGACATGTTTGTGCAGAAACAACAAACCTGCCTGTTTTTCCATGCTGTCATTAAAGGATAAGAAAACACCCCCCATCCACACTCCCATTACATTGGATATACCATTTTATAAAACTATTACACAACGACAGGTGTTTCTTTTTGCGTGCATCACTGCTCATTATCTCCCCAAATGTATGATCTGCACTGTTTATTGCTATCATTTATCAACATACCTCTCTCTTTAGTTTCTAGGTAATTTATTTTAATGATACAAACTTGCACATTAAACAATGTTCCAACCTGGCAGAGAAACAGTATCACTTCCCTGAGCTCTAAGGTTACTAGATATTACATTGTATACACACTACCTAACAAAAGCACTTACATTGCTTGAACTTTTTCTGAAATTAAAACAAAATATTTAAATTCTGCAAAGGCGTCTAATTAAACTCAACATTATCAATAATTCTAAAAAGGAAAGCTAAATGAAGGTACCAACTGAGCAGACATTATCAGGATGTATGAGTAAGTATTTGCTGCAGAAGGTAGTTCTAATGAAGCAGGTATGGGAAATGGCATGTGCTAGCATAGGGCTTTTTAAAGTCAGATGGAAACACTTCATACTACATCCAGTCATTTATGTTCACATGATGGTGGCATGCTACATTGTAGCCCCAGCTTCCCTTGGGCATACTGACAGAAGGAAGACTGCTGTGCAATTGGTGCTACCAGACTCTCTGTCCACCAATAACAAGTGAAATCATCAAAGTGTCTTGCCAAAGAAACCAACAAAAGAGACAAATAAACGGCCACCCACCAGTTACAGGATGGACCTCTGCATCCTAAGTCAATTTGGCCCCTACCATTAATGTGTTTTTTTTCTTTGTTTTGTTTTATCATAAAGTTTCACAAATACACATTAACATTTCTGGCAGTACTGCTACAAAATTTCATAAAGCACAAGGTTGGTGTTAATATTTTTGTGGAATATTACATATGCATATTGTACAGGTCTGAGTTGGACCCCAGGCCTCAGTTATTATCTTGGCTTGAGTAAAAGTTTTCTGATTATTCATTTGTAGTAACTTGTCAGATATTCCAGCACTCACTGATGTTTGTGTTGCTACGTTAGGGGCCAGGACCAGTTCGTTGCGTGAGGTTAAGTTTCTTTTTTGTCCCAACAAACAGTTGAATGCGTCTCCTGTGAGCACTACATCATCGCGTCTTGGACACGGTCTCAAAAGTTAAATAAAAGCTCAAGATCCTCAGTCATAATTACTGTAAATTACGCTGTGGTCTTTGGATGCACTCTTAGGAGAAGCAAGAGTAAAAAACCACAAATTGCCAAACATAGCCAGCTAAATGGTAATATGGTGCAAGCAAACGCATGCACTTAGTGTAAATCTGCCTGGAACGATTCATCACCAAATATAATCAAGCCCACGGTGGGAGCTGGCTTGGCTGACGAAAACCAGAAGATGATGCTCTGAGTCTTTTGGCCCTTGTGAGGCTGTATGATCCTGCAGAGGATGGCACTGGGATGCAGAGGAGCGCCAGAACTGTGCTCTGCTGAACCATATAATTCCCTCCCAGCTGGGGGTTTATAGACCAACAGAGCTCCCTGGGAAGATGGGCTTTGAGGGCAGCAACACCCACAAATCACTAATTTCATGGCTTGACTTCCCCTACAAAGCCAAGGCTTTCACCCCTGTGGTATACTTACAGAGAGGGTTAATTTTCAGGTCTTTTTTGCCCAATGCTGTTAATAAAATTGGGACCTCTGACTGGACAGGAAAAAGACTGTTTGGGGGGATATGACTAGGACCAGATGGTCAAATGCCCACAATTTTCTTCCCCCTGCAAATTAGATTCAATGTCATCAAGGCAGCTGCTGGAGAACTGCAGGGGATTAGGAGGATTCTGAGAGTTATATTTCCTATTTTTCATTCAAACAATCCTTACTGACAAAAACCTGAAAAGAAAAACCAGAAAATAGAAAGAAATAGGAACTGAAACAACTTTCTCACTTTTGGTCAAAATACAAATACCACCCCCCCATTGGTATTATGAACCATCTTTGTATAATTAATCGCAGCGTTTAGGTGAACATACCGCAAAGTGCAAGTGTGGGATCATCTTTCCTTTGCAGTGGTCTCTCCCTTCTTTACGATCCCATCTCCTCCCACTACAGCAGGAGTTTGCTCAGTGCTTGCCGGCACGCGGGATCCTCCAGGTAAGATTTCAGCCAAAGCACCTTAATAATTAATCACATGGTGGGCAAACCTGCTCAGGTTACACATCAGACTCAGGTTACTGTGTGTATACAAACAGATGGAAGCGACTACATGAGCACATGCATGGTCACACAGTTTGCCCCTTTCCTTTCTGCAAGGAACACACACATACACTCACCCATACTTGTCTTCCTCCGATGCATCTTTGTAGGAGGCTATGTCACCCCACTATCTGGCTCCATGGACCACTTCCCTCCCTCTCACTAGCTGCTATATAATCAAATGTGGCTTCAAAACAACTTAATCCCTCCGACTGGCACACTGCACTGGTGTTGCTATGCCTCCTAGATGTCCTGCATGAGGGTAAAATTTCACACTATTGTATTGCACTAAGTCTGGTATTTATGTTTATCCTTAAGTGTTAATGAAAATGTAAAGTTGAGAGGGAGCCACAGCATTTCACTAATTATTTAAAAATACTTTCTTCATGCCCCCTTAAATCTGTGCTGCCAGAATTAGAGAGCTGATTATTTGTCAGTTTTGCTTTATGGTTCCACAACTTAAGTAGAGCCACAAAAGTGTCATGCAGTCTAAATGCGTGACTACCTTAATAATCCATTGCTTTCAGTGAAATTTTTTCTACAGGTGTTTGACTGCATATTCATTCAATTATGGTCTACAATTTCACAACAGTCTATGTTTTGCATCCCACAAAGCATGCACGGACTAATTCAGTCCTTAGATAGTCCATATATATATCATTTTATTGTTGATAACAATGCTTACATTTAGAGATGCTTTTTGTAACATTTTTTTTCCTGTAATCTACTATTCTAAATACATCTCGGGTTGGAACATGATTTCTTATTTTATGCTAAGTGTCATTATAACATCATCAAAACAGAACCACTCCTAATAAGCATAAAATATGAAGAATATTCCCCTCCATCAATTGTTTTTCTGTTATAATTGCACAAAGGTTACTGAATGCTTAAATGTAAAGCGTGGACCTTCTCAAATCTACTATATTTTGATACAACAACTTTTTATACATTGATAAGGATTTTAAGTGCTAGACCAGCACACACTACTGCATACATTTACTGTATTTAACAACTGCAAAAGTTTCAGAGTATGTCTTTGGTAGAATTTTTGACCTTTTTACTGTCTTTTATTGGAAAAGAATCAATCTTAGTTAGATGGGGGAATTTCAGTGAACTCCACTTTTCAGGTCTTTCAAAAGATTCTTCAGTACATTTAAGTTTACACATTTCTAGCACCTATGCTTTAATCCTAACCATTCTATTGAAGTTCCAGCTTTATTTTCAGGGTTGTAATGACTCCTGGAGGTAAATCTCTACTTCTCTTTTCCAAGGATTAGCTCCAGTTTGCTGCCTTGTTGGAAGAAAAGCACCCCAAGGTATAATTTTACCATCACAATGTTTACCTGTGATGATGGCATGTTAAAGCAAATATGCAGTTTTAGATCTACCTTGCAAGCAAGATGAATTGTTGTGAGATTTTTAAAATAATAATATTATGATGAAATTACATCTTGCAAGAAGCCAATAGATGCATTAACGTCGATACAGAAATTGTTCGGACCAATAAAATGCAGTGATGTGTATGATGTACACCAGAGGCAGCACTCTGAAGCTCAACAAACATGGCTGTGCCAGTTTAAGCTGAAGTAAACTCTGTTTCTTGATATATATATATATATATATATATATATATATATATATATATATATATATATATATATATATATATATATATATATATATATATATATATATATATATATATATATGACTAAAAGGATGCCTTTGTGGATGGGAACAGATGTTTGCGTATTCCCTCGGCCAGATAAGAGTTTGATTTAACAATCAACTCTGCTAGTTGTGAAACAAATCAAGACTGTGACACAACTGCTAGTGCTGCTGATTGGCTAAAGGTGCCATTTGGTGATTTACCAAATTGGCAGCTTATTGGAGAATATCCCTCCCTTCTGCAAACACTTTCTACAGGAGCCTTCGCAGATGGTTACTGTGGAGAATTCAAATGTAACTACACGGATAAATTTGGCTTATGCCAGGTTAGTTTTAGGTATCCATTTCCGCTCCAAAAAAGAGTTTATAACATCTCAAAATCTCAACAGGTTCAAAGATTGTTAATGCTTTGGAAGGTACTTTTCCTCTTAGCATTGCTTTAAGACAAAGAGTATTGTTCAATTTCTAATAAACAAATACAATTTAAACATTTATTTTTATTTTTTTTGCATGTTGGCATATTTCTTTAACAATAGAAAACTATTTAATCTGACTCCACCCTTTCACTGAATTACAAAGTCTGACCAGGAGATAATGCTTCTCTTTATATCTTAATGTCCAAAAATCATAACAGAAAGAATATTTTAGTAAAAAGATTGATGTTTAAAAAGGAATTGTAGGGGACCAGCCAAGGACCAGCCAAGGGCCTATAAAGGAAAGTGGCGAAATTTTGAATGGATACTATTGTAATTGTCAATCTTTCTGACGATATGTTTAGGTAAGGCCGTCCTACATGCTCGTCCAATTAGTTATCTTTTTCTGCGCATGCACACATTCATGCGCATATGTGTTTACCTACGGTTTAAGACAGCGATTAAAGCTCACCTTTCTCACCACAGTTCTTTGAAAATGGCCGAGGGTCATAAAAGAAAAATTGTCTACAAAGTGTATGACAAGAAAAAAAAAAGGCCTCAGAAAAAGCAGATATATCCATGAATGCTTTGCACAGAGAGCTTTCCTTCCAAAGTATAATGGGATTTGCTGTCACAGCGGCCCACTGTCACCATAGGCTGTCACTACGCAACAAAAAAGGTGCAGGCACCCTACGAATGAGGAGGAGTTAAGTGACCAATGGGGAGAAAAAAGCATTGATAATCTGTCTGAACGGTCAGTTAAGTGAGTTCGCTATGAAGTCTATCATATTGTCATATAGTGATTGAGGATTTTGGGTTAGGGGTTAGTGCGGACGCTCGGACTCAGTAAGCTTGAATGAGCCATGAGACCAGCAACTTTTAAACAGAGCTTGCACAAAGAGAAATGAGCTTGTGCTTTTTTTTTTTTCTTTTTATTGCAGGGCAGGTCTTTTCAAAAAAAAATTGCAAAAGAGTAGCATTTTTCTTTTCATGTCTTCTGGCTGTTGAAAGATATGCTGATGTTAAAGCTACAGTGTGTAATTTTCAGCGACATCTAGCGGTCAGACTGCAGCAACATGAACGTCTCCCCCCCAACGCTTCTCCCCCCCAACAGTACGGCGAGCGTTACGGGACAAAATGTCTTCCACAACGTCGGAATCACCTTCCTTCTCAAGTGATGAGGTTTGTTTACATAGATAATTTTACAGATAGTATTTCATTAGTCTGTGTAGGGTATAGATTTCATGTAGACTTAAGATAATAAATATACCCGTTATTTTTTCTACGTCGTTGTGACGTTTTGGTGAGCTGCTTTGCATGGTGATATAAACAGACGAAGTAATTGTAGTCATTAGTTTAACGGCGAGATTGTGTTCGCTGGAAGAATATATATTCCCTGTTTACAGAGTCCAAGTCATGTTTGTGGCACGGGGGTTACAAGGCGAGGAAGAAGGGCGAGGGCAGGGAGGCCATGCAGCTAGGGCCAGGCGAGGGAGGGGTGCCAGCGGGGTGACTAGAGCAGAGGAGGAAAGGCTTGAAGATCTCCAAAGGAGCCGGAGAGAAGTAACCGAGGTATATATCCAGAAAATTATTTTACAGAAAATTACTGAATCATTACCTGTGAAACGTCAGGGACGTTGCTGAATAAATATACTGGAGAGTAACAGCATCATCACGCAGCATGTTATTGTTTTAGACAGGTCTGAGCATCCTGTACTCCAAAAACTGCAGTGATATTAGACAATTGTGTGTGTAGGATTAATTACCTGTCCAAGAGAAAACTGGCAACTTGAGCGTCACTTTGAAAACCTTTTTCCTCCATCAGTGACTTCCATCGTGTAAATGCCGTGCCAATGTTGATCCGTGTTTTTTGTGGTTTCTTGTCACGCTTGCGTTTATTCTCGTCGTGTTTCCGCTTCTTAGATGACGGGGGTTCGGTGTCCGCCGCTTTTCGTTGTGATACAGAGTAGGCATGATCCTCCATTCGTCTGATGTTTGGCCACACAGTGCCAAACAGTTTGCAAAGTCACTCACGCCTGCCGCCTTGTTCACCTTTCTTGTTACTGAGGCGCAGTATACCTGCTTCTTCTTCTTCTTTGGTTTCAGGCAGACTAAACGCTTCTCAGGCATAATACTGCCATCTACTGTTCAGTACCGTCTCAGTTAATCTCTCTCAACTTGCCGTAGTTACTTTCGAGCGTAATGGGAGATCTCGCAATCGCTAGTTTGTTGCCTCTGCGCTGCCGTAGCGCAAAGATGTCTGCCTCCATGGCTGCGAGACCCACTCCTATGTAATTATAAATAACGAATTCTAAGGCAACGCAAATATTATGGTTAAAAGGCTGAGCTCATAGGTGATGATAAATAACATAGTTATGTATAATATATTTAATTTCTGACTTTATATGCCTGTAATTATTACACACTGTAGCTTTAAAAGCTAAAATGCAAAATTGCACATTATAAGACTAAACGGATTAGGTTGCAAAATGTGCAAAATCTCAATAACCATCCAAAATTAACACATTAAACAGACTGAATAGTTTTAATATAACCAGAAAAAAACATGAATATCCTAAAAATTGACTTGGGAGCTGAGACCTTTGCAGGCAAAACATTTTTTGAGGGTAGATTTAATTTTGATTATATAACTATTCTAACAAAACTGTGAAACAATTTATCAGGACATGTTGCTGGCACTAGAGTATTGTGAGATTGCATAAGAGTCTTAAAACCATTCAAGTGGAAAACTAACCTTCATGGCTGATTTGTTTTGTTGTGTGTAGTTGGGTAGGGCTGGGACATTTTCTTTTTCAGATGATAAAACAATTATGGCACAATTATCATCCTTTCTAACAGAATACATTTGTAATTTCCTTGATATTTCAACTCTGGTTTTGCCAATGTGAAAATTATCAATAAAACCTTCAATTTGGACCCCCTTAAAACAACTTAACCAAGTTATTTTGATTATAATCTAGACCAAATCTTTACCCTTTTAGGGCTGCTTTTCTTGGCCATTTATAACTCATTTTTGATTTGCAATACATTTTTGATATTATGGAAGGAAACAGAAGACTCCCTTAAGTTAAGGCTGTCATACAGTAGAAATTTCTGTAGAAGTAGTGGAAAATGTGCTAATGTCTTTTTCAGGAGACATAGAAAATAATACCATCTATACAAGGGGTGGGCAATTCCAGTTCCTGGGGGAGAACTTTTAGATCCATCCTTGGTCCAACACACCTGAATCAAATGGCTGAGTTACCTCGACGGTATGCAGTCAGTTTCTCTAGAGTCATCTTAATCACCTAATTATTTGATTCAGGTGTGTTGACCCAAAGGCACATCTAAAAGTTGCAGGATACCGGCCCTTAGGAACTGGAATTGCCCACCCCTGATCTATACCCTTAACAACTTATTTCTTTCAGCCAATACCCTGCTTTGCCACATAGCAGCAATGCTGGTATCATCTGTATGGGCCTGTGAGTTCTAGTGATGTGAAACACCTGACCTGCTAATGTGACACCTGATCATGTTTGGCATAGGCCTTGTCCTGTTCATGGATGTTGGAACAAGTGTAATGTGACAGCTCTTTTGGCATGGCAAACCTCAAATGTCTTCATCATAAGTGCTGATAGGGTTGTTGCTACTTGGTTACAGCTCTTTGTCCTTGCCAGATCACATAAAGCACACATCCAATCTGGAGTCATCAGTACTTGGGAGGCTCCATATACAGTAGCAGCCATTCAAAATGGAACTTCCCATTCAAACAGCAGCTGAACTGCAGCACACTTTCCTCCAAAATCCAGCGAAATATTCAGCGAAAATATGATCATTCAAATAAACAAAGAACAGTGTACAAGCATCTTTACAAACAGCAGTCAGAGGTCATTTGTGGTACAAACACCTTGAAATTAGGGTATAAATTTGAACATTGAACTTCCTTCAGTTTCATACACGCCCAGAATGGATTGTAAAAATGGCAGTGCTCTTCCCTGCAGTAGGGTTGCTCTCCTTCATTCTGACATCTCGATAAAAAGCAATCCAAAAATGCCTTTAGCTTTCTTATTTTTTCTGGAAACCAAAAGAGGAAAGTGTTTTCAAGTGTGTGTTTTCAAGTTCCCATTCTTCAGGATTTACTACAGGCCAAATTTCATAATAAGGAATTATGGCTCAGGCAAGATTTATGTGAACTTAAAACTTTAAAATATAAGAATTAATGTGCAATTATTTCTGAGATTTAATGACAGAAAATTCAGGAAATAATCACTTTAAATAGCTCAGTCAGAGACTGAAACTATGTCTAGCTATATAAACTTCTCTTCTGTTCAACTTTGGGATTCACCCTATCACAATACCTGAATTAAACTAAACAACTTTATTTGAATCTCCACAGTTTCTGCTGCCATGCCGACAGCACAACAGAACTGTACTTTTTACACCTGGTAAAGCAAACAATGATTGGCTGAACGCTGAAATGGGTGGGAGAGCCTCTGGGCTTCCACCACCTGCTCCATTTCTCACATTCTGTCACACCTAAGGGGAACATATCTCATCCGGTCCACAACCCAATTACTCTGCAACACGTCTAACTGCCATCAAACACTGCACAGGAGGGGTGCGAGGAAGCCACAGAGAGTCAGGCTGTTGCCATGGCCGCTGTCACTCAGCAGATTTCCGAAGATAGAGCAAAGATACAGAGTGTGCTATGATTGGTTGGAGTAGGATTTCGAACTACATAGCCACAGCCAATACTTACAACTACCACAGACACTGTTGTTATGTAATTGAACGATTAGAATATGCACATTTGTGGATACTGGCTGGTACTACTTGTTCTGCTGGAAAAATGTCAGAAGAATGTGGATGCAGACAAATTGCAGTAGCCTATCTTTCTATGATTTGAGAGTGAGATAAAACATAGATTATTACCATGTGTTCTCTCATATGAACTGGGAAATTACAGTATAAGAAAAACATTGGATGTTTTAAGAATCTCCAAACAGAAAACCACAAAAAATATATATTACTTTGTAACACATCATTAATAGAATAAACAAAGAAACATATGTTTGTGTTTGCCAAAGATTTGGTGCTTTTTAACAATGGCATGTTCCTAAAAATAAAGAAATTAACCAGATTCACATCATGAAACACAAAAATCAGGAATAAATTCCGGTTTGCAGAAACAAGGAAGGGAAGAAATGTTGCATCAATATTTTACCACACAGAGAGGTTTTCCATTTAAATCGCAATCACATATGTAAGTCAGGGGCACTAATCAACCTTAGGAAAACATTATGACAAAAATGTTTATAGAAACAGGAATTCATTTTTCCAAATAGAAATTCAACTCTAGCTTGACAGAGCATCATAGCTTTGCTATGTTTCAGTAAAAGTCACATGATTTTTACTTATACTGGTCATATTATTTCTTATGTTTTCATGTCTTATGTTTTTAAAAATCTTCAAATTAGGTATAGTATGACTGGTAAACAAAGAACATGAGCTATACTACAGTTCCATCACCATCACTGAGAAAGTTGTAGATGTAGAAATAAAGTAATGTATCTTTGATGATCATGGTAGGCTTCCTCACAGTGTCAGGGTTCACATTTTTAAACTGCTGCATTAAGTATTGGTTATTTTCAATGCCCTGCCCATATAACATTTCCCTAAAATGCATTTGAAGTTTTCTGATTTTATTTGAACTGTAGTTGAAACCTGTTTTAAAAAGAAAGCCATAAGTGCTCATGTTTGTGGTTCACCTAAAACCAAACCTTAACCTTTTGAGCCACATTCCAAAAGTTGGTGTGTAAAGGATAAAAAGTAAATTTCACATCCTGCTGAATGAATGGAACAGCCACAGTAAGATAATAATAATAATTGAACTTTATTGATCTCACATTAGAGAAATGTACCTCTGCATTTAACCCATCCCCTTGGGGAGCACTGCGCTGCCACCTGGGGAGCAATCAGGGGTTTAAGGGTCTTGCTCAGGGTGGCTCAAAACGACTTGATAGTGGGAAAAGGTTTTGTCCCCCCCCCCCCCCCCCCCCTTCATCACACTAAACACCAACTTATTTTCATTGGTTCAGTTGGTTCAGTAAAACCAGAGACCTAAATACAATCAGGAATCAAAGATTTGAATCAGGAATCAAAGATTTGAATCAGGAATCAAAGATTTGAAAATAAATGTTCATGGAGGCCATTTATTCAAATACAAGTCAAGTCCTTTTGCAAAGACAAAATGCTAACACTTTAATTCTGCTATACAAAAACAAAATATGAGATATACCCCAACATTGATTAATATCTTTTATTTTATCTGTAATTTTTGTTTTCTCTCAAATTTCTGTTGGTAAATGAATAAAGGTCCAGGGGTGTAAGTAATTTGCTGCAAATTGTATTAGCTCAGTATTGAAATAATAAAAAGCAAAGGCATCTTTATCTTTTAACCATGCAAAAATTGGCCACCAAGAAGTATATGCAAATGTTTTATCACTACGTTGTATCTTAAAAGCATATACATGCGCAAAGTAAACCCTCAACCTTGTCAAGCTAATCCAGACCTGTAATGGTATGTTGATAGAAAAAGAAACAGTGGAGCTTTTAAATTTCCTTTTCTAATCAAATCTTGTCAGAAATAAGCGCTAACTGAGCTTTAAAGGTATCAGATATTTGTAAAGTTCACTCTGTAACATTCCTTTTGCTACACATGATCATGATTTTTGGACACTGGGAACCAGTGCCCATATTTAATCTTGACATGATGACCAGAGAAGAAGATGCAATTTTGGCTCATAAGCAGCTGTAAGACCTCTGCCTCCACTGGAACTCCCACAGAGGTGTGACTTGCCACTCCCCTCTGTGTTGAGGAAAGTGAAAACCACGCAACACACGCGAGTTTCAGAACTTAAAGAGTCAGACTGGATGAGAAGGCCTCCTAAGGATCCCCTAGTGCCGCGGTTCTCAAAGTGTGTGGCGCGACCCACTGGTGGGGAATTGAGACGTGACAGGTGGGGCGCGCCAAGTTCCGGTGTGTGTGTGTGTGTGTGTGTGTGTGTGTGACTATAAATGTAGAATGTGTGAGAGCAAACTGTCCTTATAGCTGTATGTTGCCGCTTTTTAGACCAATCAAACCCACAAAGTAATCATTACTAGCCTACATGCAGTCTAATTAAAAGAACATTAGATATGAGAAAAATTTCACCTGGAACTGAAGTGCCAAAATAATGATTGACGTGACGTCGGCATATTATTTGTAACAGAATAAACTTTCGCGCCCCAGTGTTGCCAACTCAGCGACTTTGTCGCTATATTTCAGACCCCTCCAGCGACTCTTTTTCAAAAAAACAAATCTAGCGCCTTTTGGAGACTCTTACGTGAAAGCACGTATCGTTCCTTTTCTTGTCCTCCAGCGGCAGGTGCTGCCGTGGGGCGCCTCCCCCGTCCCAACCCCGTTCTCCCCCGCTATTGCAGGAGTCCCTATCAGCGCTGCAGTCAGAGCAGAGACACAGCATGTTTAACTTTTGCGTCCAGACTGCAAATAAAGCGCACATGCGCCGGGATTGACGGCGCAGGTTGATCATAAATAACTGAATTTGAAATATTTTATCTCAAATAAATAACGGCGTTTGATTCACACAGCCACATGTTCATGTTTCTGGTTAGGAGTGGAGAGCGAGTATCCACTCATCGGGCAGAGAGCTGTGTGCATTCTTCTTCCCTTTGCCACATCATATCTCTGTGAGATGGGCTTTTCAGCTGCTGCTTCAATGAAAACAAAATACAGATCTCAGCAGAACATTGAGCATGACTTGAGAGTGGCAGTATCAAGCCTGCAACCCCGTTTTGAGAAACTGCAATGCAAAACAGGCTCATTGCAGCCACTAATGCAGGGATAAATAGACCTGTCTTGCCAGATGGATTTCACTTCTTTTCTTTTATTAACAGATTGCAGAGTGGCACTTTAATTTTTTCTATCTTTGAGCTTGATACAAATTTTGACACAGCTGCATTTTTATTTTCTTTATTTTTGAGCTTGCTGTTATTTGATGTAGATTTGTATTTAGATACTACTTGTTACTTCAATAAAATTGGAACATTTTAAGATTGTTGAATATTTCATTAGCATTGTGTTGGGGCGATGGGGACAGGCGGGGCTTGAAAATTCCCCCTTGTCCAAAGTGGGGAATGACAGAAAAAGTTTGAGAACCACTGCCCTAGTGTGAGCCACATGGACAAGAAAGCCTGTCTTGCTGTTAGCCTTCCTGCTAAGCTGCTGCTGGAGGAAAACTCAAGCCTTCCAAATGGATATGGACAAAAGGTTTGCGGGTCTAGCACAATTAGAAACAGAACAAACAACAGGTCTTTTGATGATTTTGATCATTTCATGTGTTTACTCATGAGTAAAGACAAAGCTAACAGGAGGGACAGCATGTTATGCTATGATACAGTAATATGTTCTGAGCTGTTGTTGAAGTTTGGATAAGCTTTATTTCACTAAGGGTTTAAACACTGATATAACATTAGTGTTCATGTGTTCCTCATATGCTCATTACATTTAAATTACCAAGTATAACTAGGAGTAATTTAATGGAATCCTGATGTCTATTACGCTGCTAGCTATTTCAAAGAGAGTGAATAATCATTTAACTAAAGGTTATTTGTTCCTGATTAAGCTAATCATTTAATAAAACATTAATTATCCAAATTATTTACCTCATTGTGAATTCGTCTGAAAACAGTCCAATTTATCTTATTTAGTGAAAAGCTAATTTGATCATATTCCAAATTCTTCCAGATAAACTTTGGTTTTCAAACACAAGATCCATCTTATACTGTAATATGTGGTTTTCAACCATGTTTCACTTCCTCTTTCTACATAGTAGCTTAGATTAGTTAAGTTTCACTAGTTTTAGTTAAGAGTTTTAAACTGAAATATGAAGCAGTTTGTTTACATAATGGATCTAAGAATTTGCTGCTATTTTTTCAAATGTGAATTCATGTATTAAAACCTTACAGAAATCTAACATGGTTTTTCAATCTCAAGATTTTTTTTTTTACTTCGATAAAAACATTTCTAACATTAAAGAAAGAAGCAAACATTTTGTGAAAGAATCTAATTTTAGCAAACAGATTACATCCAGTGTGCATCATTATATCTATTATCCTTGCAACGTTGAGGTTAACTTATCTCCAATTGTCACGTACCGCATCTAAGAGCCCAATTAACCTCCTGGATATAATTTGTATTTGTTTGTTCTAATACTTTTTAAAAGCCAAGTAAACAAACCAGCAGCCATCTTCCTCTACAGGACACAGGTTTTTTGTACAGAACTGAACTGCTAATCATGTTATTGTTAATTACTAACACACATCTGGACCATGGTCACATTGACAACACTGATAACAGGAAGAGGACCTGACTAATACGCTAATTTCCTCAAGTTCCTCTGACTCATTGTCTTGGGCTAAAACAAATAGGGGTACACAAAAATTAACTTACTTGCTAATGTATTTGCTTGAAGATACTAACAATCTGCACTTAATGCTCTTGTATCTAATATAAACAGACCTTAAATGGTTAGTGATACACAAAATCAAAGGAACTTTTTCAAAGAGGTGGAAATTCTGGAGCATTCAATCATCATTAAGTGCTGCAGGGTAGCGCCACAAACACAATGCTAGGGCAAGATACCAGGCCAAAACTAATGAAGACATGTTCTTTTAAACATCAGCCTCAAAGATACTGTAAGGGGGTGGGGGACTAATGGGGACCAGAGGTCTGCAAGCTACGTGATGTAGGCCAGAGAAACCAGATGACCGATGACTGATCTAGAAGGTGGAAGAAGAGAGGGGAGGAGGAATTATTAAGGACCTGCTCCGCCTCTAATCATACAATAACGCCCCTGCTTTTATCTACCTTCAGTTCCATCTCACAACAAGAGGAACTACAAGAGTTTAATACAAGCCCCAGTGGAGCAGTGAAGTCTACTGATGAGCCTCTGTGAAGAAACATCTGGAAACTATCCACTTGAGATGGGACTCAGAATGCGCATAGCCTGCCAAAACAGGGAGGATTAATTGGATTATTGCAAGGAGTAGTTGTTTGGTGGACTCATTATGTGAATTGTGATTTATATTGTGCAAGAAAGGCATGACTGCAGTGTATCATTCTGTAGAGTAAACCATCATCATGTTTGCCAGAAATATGTGTAAAGTGTAGGGTTACTTCTTCTGTGAGGAAAGGCTGGTTTAAACTTTAGAGGATGGCTGTAAATCTAAAGAAGCATAACAATTAAGAAAGCAAGAGTCTTAGTTGTGTATCTTAAAACCCATATGTTGCCATTCTGCACATTTTCTATTAAAATGATATGCAAACTCACACTCCAGGCCACTATGCTAACCTGGTAGAATACATCAGATGAGATGAGGGACCAGCTCATTCAGGTAATTTGCTTTGACGTTTTCATTGCCAAATGGCCAGCAGATCCAAAGCAGATCTCCAACTGATTAAACAAGCTCTGGGAGTGAGAGCGCAGGAGGGCATTAGTTAAAAAAACAGAGGCAGAGGCTGAAAGCGACAGGGGTTTGGCTTACCGACCCTGTGAGCTGAGACACTTAATTCGTTCAGAATAAGCCTGGTCGTGTGTGCTGATATAATCATCCCTTTGTTTATTTGCACAAGCCTTGGCACAAGACTTTATCTAGAATGGAAATGCACTAACCGCTCCTCCCAGAACTCTGCCTCTCTCAACTAAGGTCTTTCCTAAAACTGTGTGGAAAACCAAGCTCTGATTAGCAGGAAACGCCCGACTCAGGGTCACTGAAACCCTGTCGGACAAAATCACCACTTCTTTTTCTTTAAACCTTGGTCAACCCATCAGCAGCTGGAGAGTTTAACCGCCCTGAATAACTGACAAGCCCAATAGGGAAAAACCTGTCTGTCACACTAGTGTTTTTAATCAAAAAAGGACCCCCTGCCCCTCGACATACAAGTTGGATTGCATCACTTGTCCTTGGCATGACAGGGAATTAGACTGTGACTGAAATGTAGATATTTCTCCATATGTGGGATGACAGTGTGTAAACCAGAGTGAAAAATTAACCTTCACCACCATAGTTCAGCTGTTAAATATAATAATACAGACACAGGTTGCAAGTTTGACAACCTGACTCACAGTTTTGAAGCAACATACAGAGATGTCAGTTTTGTTTGTTGCAACACAAAGCCTGCAATAATCATCCGAGACAAATGTTCATCAGAAAACCAGTCTGGAATGTCTGTATCTACAAAGAAATTATGAGCGGCTACACAGCATGCCTCATTAATTTGCAGTTGTGCTGACTGATTCACTTATAAGGGTGCACAACAATCCCAGGGACCGAACAGAGCACATTACATGGACAATCCAGACGTTACTGATCTGCCTAATTAAAGTCATATCCCAGAGGAAGAAAATAGGCATCTGTTAGCACACATCTAATGTACCGAAAATGTCTTTTATTACCATATCATAAGATAGATGCTTGTGGATTTATTCAAAACTCCATCGTTTACTTGCTTCTTTTTTATGTAATTCTTTATCCTTACCTCTCGCCCATGAACTTGCAGTTTAGATACATATCACCTAGTCCATTTTGATTTCTATTGTGAGTTTGTCTGTCATTAAGAGCTCAAAAACAATGACTCGAATGAGTGGTGCCTCAGTAAACAGCTCCCCTGTGAAATCACACTCAACACTTCCACTTTGTGGGATTTGGGACACAAATAGGCAACACTTGTTCTTGAGCTGCAAATCATCTTACGACATTGCTGCATGCAGTCTCATTAACATACAATGTCTCTCAATCAAAGTCACTGCAGAAAAGGGTGGGTGACTGCAAAGTCTGAAAGCAATTTGTGTTCTGGTCCTCTATGCCCTCATCGTAACCTTTGCAGTAGTTTATCCATTATAAGGCAGAATGCACAAATCTGGACATAAGGTACCAAATTTACAGTAGTGTTTTAGTCAAGACCAAGACATTTAGGGGCTGAGGCGAAGTCTGAAGGAGGAACACACTTCGTATCACAATAAAATAGTATACCTGATTAAATGTCCTTAAATAATTGTTGAAGACTTGCATTCTCATAAAAAAGAACTAAGCTGATATAAATGTAAAACTTTTTTTTATTTCATATTCATTACTAAATGCTTCATGTTTATCCACCTTTTGCTAACAATACATAATGTTATGTTGTCCTTTAACAACAACTGTTCTTGTAAAAGGGGGTGCATTTACTAAACCAAATCGCTTAATGTCTGTTAATCACTATAAATTTAAATATGATCTAAAACAAACTACACTGTGTGCAGAATTATTAGACAAATTAGTATTTCGACCACATCATCTTTTCATTCATGTTGTCTTACTCCAAGCTGTATAGGCTTGAAAGCAAACTACCAATTAAGTAAATCAGGTGGTGTGCATCTCTGTAATGAGAAGGGGTGTGGCCTAATTATATTAACACCCTATATAAGGTGTGCTTAATTATTAGATAACTTCCTTTCCTTTGGAAAAAAGGGGTCAGAAAAGAGATTTGACAGACTCTGAAAAGTCAAAAATTGTCAGATGTCTTTTAGAGGGGTGCAGCAGTTTTGAAATTGCCAAGCTTTTGAAGCGGGATCACTGAATAATCAAGCGGTTCATGGCAAATAGCCAAGAGGGGTGAAAGAAGCATGTCGAAAAAAGAAGACGCAAAATAACTCCCCATCAATTGAGAAGGCTAAAGCGTGAAACTGCCAGGAAGCCATTAGCCACCAGCTGTGCCATATTTCAGAGCTGCTACATGTCTGGAGTGCTGAGAAAGACGAGGTGCTCAATGCTCAGGGACCTGGCCAAGGTAAGGAAAGCCGAAAAAAGGCCACCTTTGAACAAGACACACAAGACAAATGTCAATATTGGGCCAATAAATATCTGAAGACTGATTTCTCCAAGGTGTTTTGGTCTGATGAAATGAGAGTGAGTCTTGATGGGCCAGATGGATGGAAGGGCACCAGGCTGGATCAGTAAAGGGCAGCAATTCCTTATCGACTCAGGCGCCAGGAAGGTGGAGGTGGGGTACTGGTATGGGCCGGTATCATCAAAGATGAGTTTGTGGGACCTTTTCGGGTTGATAATGGAGTCAAGATCAACTCCCAGACCTATTTCCAGTTGCTGGAAGACACCTTCTTCAAACAATGGTACAAGAAGTCGCCATCATTCAAGAAAACATGATATTCATGCAGGACAATGCTCCATCACACTCATCAAAATACACCACAGCGTGGCTGGAAAAAGTCTAAAGGAAAAAAAATAATGACATGGCCCCCTTGTTCACCTGATATGAACCCCATTGAGAACCTGTTGTGAGATCTACAGGGAGGGAAAACAGTCCACTTCTCTGAACAGTGACTGGGAGGCTGTGGTGGCTGCTGCACACAATGTGGATCGCAAACAGATCAAGACATTGACAGAATCTATGGATGGAATCTATTATTTGTTTTCTGTTTTGTTTTTGAATGTTGCAAATGTTTGTTTGTGTCTTTTGAGTTCTTATATTACTTTACCTGGTGGAAATAAACAAGTGAGATGGGTATAATTTTTTTTTTAATTATTACATTGCCTTATAATTCTGCACAGTAATATTTATCTGCACACACAGACATCCTCATAAAATGGCCAAATCTAAAAAGAAAACACATCAACTTCCAAAAATAGGAAACTTTGATATTAAGGAGTCTTTTGGGTTGATTGAGAACACAATTGTGGCCCAATAATAAAAATAATCCTCAAAAATACAACTTGCCAAATAATTCTGCACACAGTGTGTTATTCAATATGAATTAATATCTATTTCTTTGAGCCGTTTGAGTGTTTCTTTTAGCCTTGTTGGATTGTATGACTCAAGTCTTTGAGCTTGTTGTTTTGTTTAAAGTATTTAAGGTCGTTTTTTGCTTTTGGGTTTTCTCTGCCAGCTGTATGATTTGTGAATATGCTGAATGCCTTGTTTAATATGTTTTTATGTTTTGATTGACTTTAGGAATAGTCACCGCTAAGGCTGAGATGCATAGGGATCCTGTTAAATAAACATATAAAAACAAATCATCAATACATATCTGTCCCTTCACACCAATTCACACCTCAGTCTTAAATTTTACAACCAACCCAAGAAGAGAACTTTTCCTCATGAGATCAGCTGTTGGTCCCTGTAAATCCCCTTAAGGTAACAAATACTTGGTCACCCCCACACACCTTGTGTTTGTTACAAAATGGCTCTAGCAGTGTGACAGGTGGGTGGTTTGCGTCGATGGTATTAGGACACCTTCATTCTATGAATTCTATTCTATATTCTATAATTCTATTATGTCAAATGCTGTTGCGGTCAGAAAGGCCTTCAGTATGTCTTTGATCAGCAGCTCATGGATGGTCTCCTAAGGCTGGACACAGCGGTCAATTGGCCTTTTCTCCTGTAATCTGAGACATTTTTCAACATCAAAAACTAAAGAAAAGTAAAAATTTATCAAACTACAACCTCCTAGGTATCCCTACAACTATATAAACCTAAAATGCTGAGTCCCCTTTTAATGTCGGTACATATTTTATGGCCATTTTGTTCTGGTGGTTGTTGTTGTTTGCTGGAGTGGGTGCAGCAGTGAGACAGTAAAACCCATTAAAAGCATCAAACCCCAAGTGAGAGTTAAACTCTTACTGTTCTCACTTGTCAGCACTTCTAACAAAAAACAATCCTGTATGAAGCAGTTTTTCTTCTCAATTACACTTCAGTATCCCTTTAGGGCCTTCATCCGTCAGCAGTCAATTTAATGGTGCTCTTCTCTGTATAGCGGAAAAAACCTGATTTTTTTGTTTCAGCAAAGTGTATCTTGATATAATTGCTGATTGTCATTAAGAATTGGACCAAATTGGGAAAAAATACTGGAAGAATTTGCAAAATGCAAATAAAGCTTCTACCAACTTATAGTACCGTAGATGCCAACAAAAAACTTAGCAAGGAACCATTTCATAGGCCAGTTGGTCTCCTTTTTTCTGTTATCTAGAAATTCAACACATTTTGTTATTAAATTCCTGAAATATTCATCAGTTGACTCACATACCATTTTCAAACCAATGTCACTATGAAGGTGAACAGAATGTGTTTTCACTTGCATGGATGATTTTAGTAAAGCCTGGAAGGCACTCTTGTCTCTAAAATAGCTCTGTACTTTGAAATATCTCATAGGAATTTAGCCTGGAGAGACAGTTTTTTGTTTGTGTTTTTTTACATCTTCCTTGTTCTGAGTTGTGGCCATTCCAGGAAACTCCATCACATGTGTTTCAGTGGGAACAGAGTGGTGTTTTGACTTTGTTTTAGTGTATTCAGAACCACTTTGCATGATTACATTGAGTCAACATCGATGTTAGCTTTACACGGGCCATCTGGGACATCTGTCTGTCAGCATCAATTTTGAAAGCCTTGTAGTTTCCTCCCGAAAAACCACTCAAAAGTAAGACGTTTTGATCATTTTCAACTGAAATATTATCTGCCAAAACAGGGATATTCAGTCTCATTTAGCAGAGAAAAGTTATTTTAAATATAAGCATGTTTCTTTTGTATCAGCTGTTTGCCCAGCTATTCCCCAAAAAGGTAAGCAAGTTGGAAGAGAGTGATGGGTTACATTTTAGCTTCACTTTGCATTCTCTGGATTACACCACATGCCAGAGAGAAACTCTAAAACAGGCATACTCAACCTCTGTCCTCAAGGCCCGCTGTCCTGCAGGTTTTAGAGGTTTCCCTGCTTTAGCACAGCTGATTATAATGATTGCAGTAGACCAAAAGCCTGTTAATCAGCTTTCAATTGAAATAAGTTGTGCTGGAGCAGGGAAACCTCTAAAAGCTGCAGGACAGCGGCCCTTGAGGACCGAGGTTGGGTATGACTGCTCTAAAATATAAAGTTGACTTTTTTCTAAATTGTACCCTTTCCACACTGTAATGATCTGATCTGACTGTTCAGCCAAACACTGCATGGACATTGGACATTGACCATTTAGTGTGAAGTAAACTTTGTTCAACAGGAAACCACCACCAGCAGAGTCAGGAACCAATGGATGAGGAGAGTAAGGTTACTAAACTGCTTCAGCCACAAAACCAGCAATGTTACACTGGGTGATCAACACTTGTGTGATAAGAGCTAAGCAATTTGAATTTCAGCTCCTCAGTCCAATTTGCTTTTTGCAGCAGGATGACATCACTGAGAGCTTGACATGTCATAAGTGAGACTCCTTGGGAGAATGAGAGAGTTGTATCCAGAAGCTCTAGTAACAAAGTACACAGGGGTATTTCTTCAGGTGAATAAATCCTGTTAAGAGGCGGCACTCCAACATAGGGGAACAAATCGGTGTCAGAGCCGTGGGATCAGAGACAAGTGACAGAATCTGAGGAACAGGCTGAAATTAGTTGGCACCTAAATGAAGTCGAGCACAGGGAGGCAGAGAGAGGGAGAGATACCTGGGTGTGAAGAGAGTATAAAACGACAAGGCCAATACTTTCTAAAATTAAGAAGTACGCTGCTAATTAGAAACTCTAACTTATGAGCCCTGAATGATGCATTTATTGCAGTTGTCAGTTGCTCAATTTAAACCAATAATTCTTTAGAAACATATATACTATTTTCACACTAGCATATCCATAAAGTTTTATGCATCTTTATTTACAATTATTTTTTTATGTAATTCCTTTTGATTTCCTATAAAATATCATCTAAAATTTAAAGTAACTTCAGTTGAAAGTTTTTATTACCTCCTAAACTTTTTCATACCTTTTCAACTTGCAAATGATACTTTATTTACAGACCAGCGCTAAACAGCACAAAATCAGGAGTTCAATAAAAATGCACAGCATTTCGAATTTGCTCTCTCAATAACCAGCTTCTTACTGAAGTTATTTAATTGTTTAATTTTAGGTCCCAGTATAAAATAGCTGTTCGGTGAAGATATGAGGTATGTTGAAAAACGTTGGTATAGAAAGGCTAAAATCATGTAACTCTGGAGGAATTGCAGAGATTCATAGCTCAGCTGGGATAATGTTTTTAGAGGAAAACTATTGATTGTGCCCTTAGCAAATAAGACATTCAGATTAAAAGGAGAGTTGATGTTAAAAGGAATCTGCAAGAATTCCTGTTCATGTTGCCGGTAGTGCTTGTGGGGTGCCAATTTAATTTCTCATATAGTTTCTTTAACCACGGCATTTACAGTAACAGGAAGCACTCCCCAGTTTAACATAATATGTTCATTCTGCTTTATGGTAATACTCTATGTATTATCAATCTCAAACTTTTCTGTCCAAGAAGTAGAATTCCTTTCATGCTATGCTTATGACATTCAACACCATCGATCAGTCCATTACTATTCTACACTTCTATTAACCTCCAACACCAGTATTTCACCATTACTGAAACATGTTTTTCTTTCTGAACTGAACACTGTTGCCATGGATATTTGTACAGTCCATGCATTTGGAGCATTTAGTGCACCTATCTCCACAAATGTATAATATTTTGCATATTTATTTCACAGTGGGGACTGGATGTTCCAAACAGTCCAGGTAGCTGCTCTGGATTTCCCTTAAATTCGGATGTCTGAATCATACAGAAGGTATGCAGTAACATGTACAGTACACATGTTTTGAAATATTTCAGTTATTTGCTTGCTTGCAAGTTCCAAATTTCTCACCATGGTCACCTGTAAGTATGAAAGCTGAAAAAACGTTGCACTAAATGTTGCACTCCATTCGCATAACATTCTTATAGAACCTGCATTTCTTCATTCCAAATTATATATTTTAACAATTATTCGCTTTAATGTTATGGTTTCTTTAATTTTTACCAAAACACTACTTAGCAATAAAGCTTTTTCTGATTATGAAAGCTAAAAGTCTTTTACACACAAGAAAGGAAGACACTTCACCGGAAGGAAAGCTGAGATTTTTATCGAGTTAGCAGCTTCTGTTTGGGTCAAAAACAGTCAGATTTAGTATCCCAATCTGATGGTCATATTGACGTTTAATTTAAGGGCAGGCATGCACGGTACAATATTTTCAGTTGTTCTCAGCTACAGCTCAAATGGTACAACAAAACCTCAGGGTTCTAAATTTCATAGCTCACGATATCTGTTCCTAAACTGTATGGCCCAATGATCTGATATGATCTGACTGATCACCAAAAAACCACAAATCGCACTCAGCCGGAAAAAAAATGTTGCTGGTTGGACTTGTCTATCCAATAGACATAGTAAAGCCAAAGAAGAAGAATTCCCTTGTTCTGATATGTGCAGTACTTAAGGTTGAGGTAATTCAGCTCATAGACCCTCATAACTCTGATTTAGAAGCAGGGTATGCTCACGATCACCTCACTTGGCCGACTGAGTTTCAAACCGGTTTGATTTTTGTCAAACACATGAATACTGATCAGGAGGTGATTGTGAGAGGCTGATCACTCCTCGTTACACCCAGTACAATGCACAAAGCAAGATGCATGCTGAAACTTTTCTTCAGAAAACTTCTTCACTTATTTTTAGCCATTCAGTGGTAAGAAAATTACATGTCTGTGAGCAGAATATTTTAGCGAAACATATATTTATCATTGATCCACCAGTATGCTCTTTGTGTTCATTGTCCATGTGAATCAGTGGCCATGAAAGTAGAGCAGAGAGAGACAGACTGGCAGAGAATCACACTGCAAGGCATTTTTTTCCAGGTGAAAGGTCAGAAAGAGCTATTTGTTTCAGAAATGGAGCTCAGAGACCTTGGCACAATCCAAACACATCAAATTGGTAAGGATCCTTAAAGCAAAGCAGAAATGATTAGCTGTTCAAATAGTGCAAAGTGTAAGGAAGAAGGTATGAAAAGGGAGAAAGTTGCTTCCTATGATAACTCATTTAGCATTAGAACCTCCCAGCATTCTTCTCAAGAGCTTAGAAGCTATTAGGAATCCACAATCCTTTGGGTTACAGGAAGTATAAACACAACTTATCTAATGGAAATTAACAAAACAAATATAGTGTTCAATTGTACTTTTTATGAGACATGCAGATGTATACACCTTCAAATGTTTGGGATTTTATAATGGAGACTATCAGACCCAGAAGGCTGCAGTTCAAATATGAGTAGCATCGTCCATGTGTGTTTTCCATCGTGTAATAATGTCCATGAGGCTACTGTTGACCCTACAAAAGGGAAATTAACAGCAGGTGGTTGCTCGGGATTATGTCAATGAGAGAGTCTGGGGCAAGGGAGAGGAACCAGGTAGCTGGCATGTTAGCCAGATACCAAAATCTAGTTTACACTAACCCTAACCCTGTTGAAACAGTGCTGGGAACGGACTGACGCAGTAACCGAGGTAACTGTTAAGTGTAAATGGAACACAAGTTGAACTAGACTGTACCAGACACAACAGAACCACCCTAAGTCTAGTACTAGTTCAACAGCAGGATTCCAAACAGTTCAGTTGTGCTTCAGTTCTCTGATAACAAAGAGCTCATGAGCAGACCTCGTCATCTCCCATTTACAGTCAGCTGATTGATTTTGCAGGTTTTACAGCAAGTCCTGTTCACCTGTTCACAACACAAACTTCTTCTCAGCCTATTAACAATAAATGGCATCAAAAGCGCGTGGTGCGACCTGGGATGATACAGAGGCGCAATTGAGATTTAGGCGGAGGACACTATCCAGGCACGTAAGTTCCTAAATGTTATGGGCACTGCCATTTTTGTTTGCGTAATTCCCGCCTTGAAAGCTGTAGTACCACCGATAGGCGACGAGGAACCGTGCTAGCATGATGTGTAAATGGTCGTTAGAACCAAGTTCGCTAACTGATCCAAGCTCGGTCTGAACTCGGCACGGATCGGTTTCAGAGGGGTAGTGTAAATGGGGCATAAAAACATATCCAGGGATCAACTTAAGGTCTATGTAAAAAACTAGTTATTCCATGAAGAGTTAAATTATTCTCAACATATAAGTAGAAAATTAACAAATAGGTATGCAGAAAGCAAACTTGGGACTCTTTCCTGCATTTGCCAGCCTTTTGAGGAGTCTTTTTGATGGGCTTGATTTACTCAGCTGTGGAAAATTGAAGCTGTCAGCTATACCTACATAGGAGTGCAGAAAAGCACATACAAACTACAAGGAGAAAAAAAAAGAAAACTACACTGGCTTGGTTTCATAATTTTTAATACACTAATAGCTTGCATAGCAGCATTGCACCTTAAACTGTATGATGAATTTCATGGCCAGCTGTTTTTAACATCCATTACAGACTAGTTCAGCGACGATCAAGTTTATGTTTGTGATTTTTGGACAGCTGTACCCTCATTAAACTAATCCTCCGTTCCGATAAATTCTCCAAACGTAAATAAGGTATTACATCTGGTTAAAGTCAACCTAAGGTTGCTGTCACCACTCAAGAGCCTGGAAGAAATCTTTTGGAGCACAAATGTTTTCACTTATTTGTGAATCAAACAATGAGTAACAAATTTGAAACTAATTGTTTCTGGGATCAGATCAAAGATAGGAGCCTCACGGCAGACAAAGCTGCATATCTATGTTTTAATGTGCAGACAGAGGCAAAATACACAAGTCAGGCAAAAAAAATATATTGTTGCCTTTTTGTTTAACTCAAATCTCTCACACACTAGTAAGTCTTTAGTCAAGTGTTTCCAGTTAAATGTCACTTTCATTATATTAAATGACCTTACTGTATCAACAGAAGGGGCCTCTGATGCCTTCTGCCAAACCTTTTCTCTCTCATGCAAAGCTAAATGGGAACAATGTGTAACTCCATTTGAAGATAGCGCTCCTTTTCTGTTCGATGAACACCCAGACAGTAATTTGACCTCCTCACCTAGGATAAAATTTGACATACTAAAAGGCACAGTGAAATACAAACTTTTAAAAGTGAACAAAAAAAAAAACTTCCAAGATTCATTTGCATCCCACCCAAAAAGGAAAAGACATTCCTTCAAAAAAAACATTGCCCCAAGGCAATAACTTTATTAAACTTTTAAAAGGCTTAAGCGAAGAACTTAATAACTCACAGTAAACCCAGAAAAATCCCTGCTTCAAGCATCATTAGAGTGTGATTCTCAAGTTTGGGCCTTTGGAGCAGCTAAAATTTATTAGAGAGTGGTGAAGATGTGCTCAGGGTCTCAAAGTCTGCACATCAATGTCAAATTACCAGGTTTTTGTGATGTATAAAAAAATCTATTATGCAAATACCTTCTCAACCCTTTATCCAGCTTTCATTTATTTCATCATGTATAGCTTAACTGAAAAAACAAATCTCTCTAGTTTCTCTTTGCAGATGTTAAAAACTCAGGGCCTGATCTTCTAATATTCCAAATAAGGATTGCCAAATTGCATGAACCAAACCCATTTTTTTCAAGTGCGATGGGTCTATTGCCGGCGATTTTAAAAAGTTTGCTTTGGTTTATCAAACCAGCCTGGTTCCATCTATTTTAAATGAGATAATTCCATTTCCATGTGCTACAGGCAGTTGGAGAGTGACTGTAAAAGAAAAGCTTTGCAGTGGGATTGGAGGTAGCAATAGCAATAATAAAAAAAAAATTGAATTATGCTAATGATGAACATTATATATAGGACACAGCACCCAAAAAAATTTTTAGGTGTTACAAACAAATCGAAAAACAAATAAAATGTTGGTTCGTGTTTATAAAAAAGACTTTCATTAAACGCATTTTTAAAAGGCTCCAACTTATATTGGTGAAGATTCTTTTTGAATGTTTTAAAAGCTGCAGTATTGCTACTTAAATCTGGTTTAGTGTGGTTGTCCCAGTGGCTTGTAAATATGACAAATGTATATTACAGAGGTGTTTTTGTGAACAAGTCTTTTAGAAACGCATCAGATACAAAACACATCCCATTAGTCTGTGTGTTATCACTTTTGTCATGTTTGGTTTAAGGTTCCTAACCCATATGCAGAACACACTGAAGCAGGAGAAAAGTTCAAAGGTTTATTGAGATAATTCTGTGCAAAGAATAAACAGATCCAGGGGTTAATCAGATCCAGGACTGGTCACGAGTGGGTTCACTGCAGAAGGGGACAGAGGAGTTAGTGGATGTCCAGGTAATTTGCAGGATGTGAGTGAGCAGGACAGTACCTGTTCTGGAGTTAGAGCTAAGCGGCTGAGGGGGGGAACCTTGAGGGTCCAGAGGCTGTCGGCAGGCTGAGGGCTTGGCGGAGGCAGAGCTTGGTTTGAGCGTTTGCAGATCACAGATTTGAGTTTCCCTTCCAGATTCTTCTGAGAGCGGGCAGGCAGGTCTTTGACAGGAATGATTCTCCAGGGTTCTTCAGAGATCAGACAGGCAGATTTCCAACAGAAAGAGACTCTTCAGGGTTTCTGGTTTCAGGCAGGTTCAACCTGGGAAGCAGAAGGAGAAATCAGATCAGGTTCAGGTTTTCAGGGAGTCAGAGATTCAGACAGGCAGGTTGGCTCAGGCTTGCTAACCGTAACTGGCAAACACTCTGGCACTGGAGAGACGTCCTCTGCCTCCTTAAATACAGATCTCCTGATGAGCAGATGAGCGACAGGTGGTAGCAATCAGCTCCGGCTCCAGGAGATCTAGTACGCCCTCTGGTGGAGAAAGTGGACAGACCTCCAGATCCCAACAACTTTGAGATGTATAAAGCCACTAAAAGTGAAATATAATTAGAAAAATACACTAAATGTATACGTATTCACTTCACAAGCAGGCGGGAACAGTCAGGTATGCCTCAACTTCATGAATGACGTTACAGGTGTTGGATGCAGTATCAGCAGTGTTAAAGTTGGTCAGGGCTCCAGCACCAGTAGGCAAAGAACACAAGTTTCAGACAATATCTAGAATAGAATTTAACGTTATTGTCATTACACTGTCACAAGTGCAAAGCAACGAAATCACAACCACAAAAATGTATTGTATTTATAGTGTTATGTTGACACTGCTCAAATTAGTTTATTTTATTTGTATATGTTTTGTTTTTTTGTCTTGAATCATATTTTTAGTTATTATAAGAACTGAGTTGGACTACAGTTGGACAGTGCATATCCCGTGTATGTCCATGTTAATTTTTATATTTTGGCCAATTTTCTTTAAAGCCCCCAATAATGACATCTGTGTATAAACCTCCTCGCTGTCTGGTCACTGTCAGTCAATAATAGTTATATTCTGCCAGTCAGCATTGAGCAGCCTGCTTTGTGACCTGCCCCTGCTCCATAGACCCCCTTAGAGGTTTAGCCTCACTGGAAGTGATGTATTTTGGCGTGTTATCCAATCGGGGCTCTGCTTTCTCTCTGCTTACCTCGATAGACCGAGGCTCTAACCTCAAAAGGATTTCTCATAGAGGCTGACAGGGAGATGGTCTCGGAGAATAAACAGCCGATCAAAGCACATTTTAGTGCATATTTAATGTAGGTTATTCACAACATTAATCAAGTTTGACAATGTATATTACAGATTTGTTCCAGGCCAATGGTATCATTTATCATGACCGGGAGATTAGAGTAGGTAAATATTGACAAGTCAAAAACAGTGTATTTAAGGTTGTGCACATTTATATAACAACTATGCGTTGCATCATTTCATGTCAATTGCAATTTATGTGTCACTTAATAGGAATAGTTTTAAATATTTTTAGTTATTTCTTTATATCATTAACATTTTCAAAGGAGTGTGTAACCTTATGAAAGTCACTGTATTCAACGGAACAGTATTACTTATCATCCCACAAAAAGAGCATACATCTGGCCCATGTGGTCCCCTGCATCAATTTACTGTGTCACAAATAGTTTGGTCCAAAAGTTTAAAACATTTCCTGTGCCTTAGTCAGCATCTGTTTTTTATTCATCTTCTATAGAAAATCTGCAACAATGGGAAATAAGAGAACTTGAGAGGGAAATAGATCATACTGGGTGAGCAGTTCTTAGAAAAAGGTGTGTTTGCTAATCACAGCGGTTTTGGAAAATGCTTTCCATTTTACAGGTTTGCTTGGGTCATGACTCACGGAAAATGCTCCGGAGCATGTTTTCTGTTTGCTGCTTCCATCCACCAATCATAAAACTTTAAACTAGCATTTGATTCCAGCTTGCTTTTTATTTAGCTTTCAGATAGACCACTTGGGAGTCTCTTATTGTGGCTACGAAGACAGATGTAAAGAATCTTCAATTTCATGCCTGTTCTGCATTAGACGTAGTGCTTCATACAAAGAGATACAAGTGATTCTCACATGGAAGACACGCAGGAAGAGAGCAGTAATTCATCAAAAAGCAATATACGTGCTTCAGATTGCTTAATTGAAGTCTATAAAAGGGCTTACAGTGTTCACACAAAGTAGTGAAAAGAGACAAACTGCACACAAAAATTTTATAGGGTTGTTAATCGTTAGAATAATTACAAAGCTGCCGCCTTTTCCTACATTACTATTGATTGAGCCTGTCAGTAACAAGCCTGTAATTTAACCAGTAATACATACAGAAGTCAGACCTAAGCAATACAGGTTAATCTTTTAAAATGACTTCACTTTATTCATTTTTTGAATCAAGGTAGTTTTATAACCTGTGTTTTAGAACTGGTACAGAAATTTTACTTTTAATTAGGGTATTAAAGAGGATTTTTTTTCAGAATTGAACCCACTTTACCAACTATGGAAAATGGATTGGCTACCTGTTTGTCAATCAAAGATTTTGTGTACGTGCCGCCATGACATTATTTACCAAGGCTCCAAGCATAAATCCTACACTGTTTGGCTAGAGTTCTGCCATTACGCTGAAGGACGAAGAAGAACTTGTGTGCTTTGTTTTTTTGCTTTTTTTTGGCTACTTGTTCACTCTTTTGTGTAAACTGGAGCATCAATGTCTGACAACAATCCTGAAAAACCTAACTGGAAAAGAAAGCCTGTTTTGGATGTAGTTGAAAAAATAATAGAAAATTAGAGAGAACGGAGCCGGTGTGTGTTTAGGACATTCCTTTCAGAGACGGCGTGCTAAAGGGTCTGAAAACGGATGCTTTGTTCACAAAACTTCTTCTGGACCTGTAAATTACACTTAATTCTGTAGTAAGGACTGTATAAGTTGTAGTAGCAGCAGCGAGATTACACCATTAAATTGTAAATATAACTTGCAGTGATAATGCCGGCAGAGGCCTCTTCTCATGGATATATTCTGCTGACTAGGTGCATCCTGGCACTTTGCTGCATTTCCAGTATGAATAACTTTTTGCAAAGGAGGGCACTGAAGCATAGGAATGGGAATCGTTATGTGTTTTCCAATTCTCAGCACCGTTTGGCAGCTCATTTAATGGTTCTCTTAACGGTTCCAGGAAGCACCAGAGCCTAGCGGTAGGCATCACAACTTACGTCACGTTTTTACATAAATTATGTCATATTTTTAACGTAAGTTATGGACACGGCATTCAGTAAGTAAGTACGACATGACCAGGCATATGTTTAGTAAAGCAAAACAAAACAAAAAAAGATTTAAAGTTTGGATGTAAAGTGGCATTTACATAAGCGAGAGGAAATACATCCAACATGCAGAAACACCTGCGCACACAGCATGGCATACATTTTAACAAATGCCGTGTTCTTGATGCTTCCGGACAGAAGCCAAAGTTACGACCAGCATTGAAGGCAACTCTGGTAGTAGGTAGCTAGTTTTATATCACTGGCTGTGCTTAATGTGGTTCCTAGTAAATCATATGACATTTCTCTAAATAAACCAATTTCCTACCTTTCTTTGGGGTTATTAAACATGCTATTAAAGTTGCTCCGTAGTTCAGGGAGCGAGTGAAAGGTGACGCTCGCTTATTTAAATCAGGGGGAGATGAGTTTATTTCCCAAAATTGTACAGTAATGTTTTTTTATTAAATGGATGCCTTCTCCATTAGATTTAGATGATGAGATGGGTAGCCTGGCTGGCTCAGAGGCTTGCAGCTCCCATTCACTGCCTTCTGTTTTCGCAGAGGCAGGCAGAAATAGAATGTCCCAGGCACCGTGCACTTACCAAGTTCATTGTTTCACAGAATCGATAAAAGAATCGATAAGGAATCAAATCATTTCACAGAATCAATAAGGGAATCGGAATTGCGAAAATCTTATCAGTTAAGTATGATTCAAAAATACAGTCATTGTACAAATCTTACACCACAGAATCCTCTTTTCTGCCTTTAAGGTTAAGTTACATCCTATAATTTTGGATTACCTAAGTTAACATATAACAAGAGTATAATACATAGAAAAAAATAGTCCGTAATTAGTGTATTATTTGTTGTGCTCAATATTACCTGTTGTGCTCACTCAGTTTCCTGTTAGTACAGTGTCTCATCTGTGCAGAGAGACTTTAAAATTGCAAAACATGTCTGGGGTCAAAACTTAGTTGTGTGCACACTGCTTCCCTGCAGAGTCTTTTTAAAAGCTATCACTGTCTATAAACAGTGAAAGCATAACCACTGGAGAGTTCCTACTGCGGCAGAAAGAGATGAACGCACTATCACTGACATAATGCCAAATACTACCAGACATTAACTCAAGTTAAGACCCTATGGATTCCCAAATCATTGGGTTGATAAGTGTCTCTCCATCATACTTGCAGAATTGGTCTTTCTAGTGCTGCCAAATGCACATACAGTGTTTATCCCAAAAAATACATGCATGAGAATAATCCCTGAAAAATGTTTGATGGTACAAGCTATCTGCACATGTTACCCAGTTACAACATTCCACAATAAGCCTGTAAACCAGCTGCATCAAGGTTGGACTGTGTCTGAAAGACAGATACAGAGATACTCTAAAACCAACCAAAGCTGCCACAGTTCTCAAATCTCAACGGACTAAAAATATTTAGGTTGACCCTACAGTAAACCAAAATGAAGTTTTCTAGTGATTCTGATAAAAGGCCAGTAACCCTAGGACCACATCTGTGAGACAAGGCTTCAAATAAAACATTTCTCTATGTCTAAATCCATTCCCAAACTTGCCCCACTTGGACTTTATAAGTAAACACTGAAGATTGAAACAATATATATAACAAGGAAAGCTCATTGTAAATGAGTATGTTATGATGTATAAAACCTTCTCATTGGAGATAGGTCAAACTGCAGACCTGGCGTTTAAAGATGTAGTATTTATCCATCTTGACTAAGAGCCAGCAACTGTACACTTTTGTTGCATCCTCCACTTTTCTTGGATTGAAGGGTCATGCCTGTGTTAGAACTTTCTCTAGTTCCTGTAACACCTGGAGATGCAAGGACAAAGGCCATGTTTGCTGACAAATCATTAAAAAAAAGATATTTTGGGTTTCATGAAAGGGTATTGAGACTGAACAAGGCGTCCTCGGTAATTTCCATGAGCACCACACGTAGCTAACATCTCTGCATTTCAGAGGCACAGTGGCATCAACAAGCTCACCATGGACTTCGTTAATAAATAGGCGGAGCTTGGGCTTCTATTTCAACTCTAAGGGTTCACTCGATTCTCCAGAGACAGAACCAGTTTCGAGAGTACTACCACTACCTCCAAGAGTTGCATTATCCCATCAGATACGGTTTCTCCTGCATCTCTGCACAGCGCAGGCGGCACGATTCACCGCACAAGCGACAGGAAACGCGCATGCTCGCTAAAGGAGCGTAACAGCCGCCCTGTGCTCGTGCCAAAGGGGAACTACGGAGAATGATCAAACGTAGTTCATCCATTCATCCATCCATCCATGTTATGGATGGATGGATGAATGGATGGATGTTGCAGTATCTATAACAACCCAAACACACAGGATTTCAGAATTAGACATCCCTTGTTATTACTTTCATACACTCACCAGGTCTAAATGCCCTTTTAAAAAACTTCACACCCATGAGTAGAGGTGATGCAGCCTGATGATATTTACACCGCATCAGATACCGTTCCCCCATGTTAAGAAGAGGGGAACGCTATCTGACGGGGTTTGTAGGTCCATTTTTGCCATAAATGCAAAACTTTCTGCTGGTACTTGTCTTTGTCGTCCACTCTATTCAGCTGGCTTTTGAAACACAAAGCCAGAAGGTGGGGGCCGGGTGGTGAGGGTTACGGGGGCGAGAAACGCAAAAGTAACGCAATAGTTACTTTTACTAGGAACTAGTTAGTTTTATTGTGGAGTAACTCAGTTTGTAACTCAGTTACATTTTGGGAGAAGTAACTACAAATAATTACTTTTTCAAAGTAACATGCCCAACACTGATTGTAACCCAAGTATCATGACACATATCGTATCACAACACCCATGCCAATACTCACCCCTAATTCTGACTGAAAACTGCTTTGTCTCAGCTGCTCACCTTTAACCTAGGTCCCCATAATCCCTGATTGGTTGAAGATTTCTGTGAACATTTCAGATTTTCAAACTTCATAGGTCAATGCTCCGTTCTCTCACGGTATGGCACCGTGCAAAGAGAGCATGGAATTCGCTCCTGGCCATTTAACCAGTCTTGCCTTTACACTTTGCATTGAGATACTATGTAAATCCAACCCCCGGACACAACGTTTGGTGTGAAAGCATGCTTTTGATCCTAGCTTGGTACTGGGGAGGGAAATTAAAAGTTATTGTTTGAAAGATGTGACAATGACTCATTTTAAAATATTTGGAGAAGTGTACTTGAGATGATGACCACAACCACATGTTTTGGTTCTTGGGTGGAGGATTTACAGCTGAGGTCTTTCAGGATATTGTTCTCTTTAAGTCCACTTTATTTCAAGAAAGAATTTGGATTGAAGGTTGAACAGGCAGGTGAGAAAGAGGCAAGTTGTGGCAGAATCCATAGCGGCTTATAACAGAAGGGTTCTTGGAAATAGCTCTTTCAGACCTTGAAGCCTCTCTGCTCCACATGGAGCAATGATCCCACCAGCCTATAGGAAAGCATTAATCATAAAGTATTTTTTGAAGTGAACAAGAACGTCAGAGCTAGTGACTATCAAGTTGATTTGTGGGTTTTTTGACACTTTCAGTTATGTCTTTGACTCTAAGATGATGTTAAACTACTGATGAGCGGCCTGTTCTAGTACTTCAGTAATCAACTCAATTTGATTTTCTTTTGCTTCTGTTTTCGACAGTTAAACTAAAATCTGTTCAAGGCGCAGCATTAAGTCTTGTATTTAAAGACTTGTGAAATTAGGTTTTAAGATTTTGATCAATAGAACTTTACATCTATTTTAGAGATGTAAATAGATGCATCAAAAAATGTGTTTGTTTTTTTGCACAAATTGGTCTATATAAAACGTTTTTTCAGATTTGAAATGAAAATGTCTCATTTCTGAATTGTTGTCTCTTTGTTAAAACTTCCTTTACAACAATTAACTTAGAAGTGAAAAGAGAACAAGATAAAGAGCAAATCTCAATGAAAAAGTGAGACAAATCCACTTTAATCATGTTTCAACAGCAGAAACAAGGAATGTTAAAAGTGCATTCCAAACTCAAGCATGTTTAACACAAGTTTTAAAAAATACACAACCACTGGTTTATCTCAGCATTTTCTGCCCTTTTTCATGACAGATTGACCTCTGGAGACTTTATACATGCAAAGCATTTTTGTTGTGTTTAGCTTGTTATTTAAGACAGCTTCAGAAGCCAAAATTTGCAGCGTCTCTTTTCTGGCCAGGTTGCACAACAAGCGAAAAGAGCTTAACCGCGTGCTGCTGCATCATATTACAGCTGGGCAGGTCAGTCAGGTCAGCTACAGGTAACACATCATATACTGCCTTAGGGCAAAAAACAGTCAAGTCTTTGTTTAAAAGGATCGAGAAACAGATGGGACACAATTTCTGCCTGTATGTCCACAAAATGCATAAAAGCTTTAAAGATTTGGGGAAATCTTCCTTTGCAGAACTTTAACCTGTACTGTAAATGCTTCAAAAGGTTTATCATTTCCAGACATCACCAGTAGGTTTCATAAGATCCCATACCCCTGTACACATAAAGATATACGCAGCAAGAGCTCCAGTATGCTAAACTTTCCATGTGTGAGTTCCAGTGCAAAGAGTTGAAAGGAACCAGAGCAGTGCTATATAATTTTACCTTGATATTGTCCGCATATGTTGACCTCTACCACCATTAATGGTAACCCTTCTCCCCATGTTTCACCAGAACAGATCTTGAATGATGGCTAAAACAGAGGGTAAATCACTTAAATTAAAGTTCAATTAAAGTGGTTCATGCATTCTTTTACAATGCCTTACAAACCATCTGTATTTTTTTATGGTAAAATGATAAAATGATCTTAAAAAACTTGGTTACTAAGATGCCAAAATAAAATAAAAAAAAAAAATAGAAAAGGTGGCATCTTATCATATTAGTATACTTTTCACCTTTGTAATGAAACTTAATCATCAGAGCTCTTCTTGGTTTCCAAAACTCCTCAACTAAGGAGCATAGTGGTTTTTAATGGACCAGAACATTTTCATCCTTTCAGGCACACGCTTGTGTTTTCACTTTTCATACAGGTGCACTGTGTCTTCTTTACAGCCCTGAGGTGTATTTACAATAAAATATTGGAAAAGTAAACTCCACTTTGACCTGGCGTCAACAGGCGTTACTTTTCTGCATCTGCCCGTCAGAGACTGGTGAACAGCTCAGATGTAAACACACACATACACGCACCAGAATACATGCTCCAAAACAGACCTATAACATATGCACACATCCGGTCTTCAAGGGCTCTTAAAGAGCACGTTCTGTTTCCTTTTTTTTTTTTTCTCATTGTGCCCTAGTGTGTTTGTTCGAGGGGCATGGTGTCATGGAGATAAGAACAACAATTCATGAGGGAACACCAGCGGCTGAGAACAGTTTACGAGAGTGTTTCTGAAATGTGCATGCCATATTTTGATAAGACGCATTGTATATTATTTTGATTGTTCTCAATAAACATGTGTCCATGCAGTGGGTTCAACTCGCAGCAGCTTACAAAGAGAAACACTGCATACCAACTGCTCTTTTTTTGTGCTAATTAGCAAATGGAAGGTGGTAGTCATCAACAAATCTGCTCAACTGCAGGTGTGCTTCAGACTCTTCAACCATTAACAAGTTATCTATGAAATATTAGAGTTGAAAAGATAAGACAGTAACTCCAACCAAATCAATAGTTCATCTCATTATGATACCTAAAATTCCGTATTAATTATATTTTAAGTTTACATACATATATTTTCACACAAGCTTTTATCAGAACTATGATTTGAGAGAGTTTAATCTTCCTCTAGTCTTGCAATGAGAAATATGTATTGTGTGGGCTCCATCTTTGTTGCTCTTTAGCCTGTTGTGTTTTTTTTTTCTCTCTTCCATTAATACCACAGATCCAGACGATCACCAGATGAGCTGTCATATTTCAAACCTCAGGAATGTCTGAAAGTCTCCTCCTGATTTCACATGTTATAAAGAGCAACAGTTAAACAGAAAAAAAAAATGTCCAAAGCTTATTTATGACAACCTGGCTTATGCTCAAATAGGCCATAAAAGTCCAGGTTGATTAGAATCGGGGTTTTTTAAGACATTTACTCATGCCTTAAAACAAATTTTCAGTGACCCCAAGACAGCGCTCCTTACTGTAGTTTTGAAACATTGAGCTTCATAGATTTGTTTTTTGCTAAAATAAACTTGGGCCTTCTTCGTCACAGTTTAGGTTGTGTGAAACGCAGAAATTGCTGCTGAAACTGTAGTTGTAGGTATTTT
This sequence comes from Cyprinodon tularosa, assembly GCF_016077235.1. Classification (NCBI taxonomy): domain Eukaryota; kingdom Metazoa; phylum Chordata; class Actinopteri; order Cyprinodontiformes; family Cyprinodontidae; genus Cyprinodon; species Cyprinodon tularosa. The sequence goes on along the minus strand of NW_024039034.1, from coordinate 1,284,807 downwards.
TTTTTTTTACAAGCAGCAAATGACTTATGAAGACCACCCCATCTTTTTTTACTTGCAATATTATTCTAGTTTTTATTTTTGCTAAATTTGTTTTGTTAAAATGCAGCACTTATTACGAAATTTTCAGACCAAAATTATATTTTAGGACGTTTTTTAGGTTTCTTTATGAATTTATGCTTTCTGCTTCCTTTTTAGGTTTTATTAGGAATTTATTCTGAATTAAAACTAGATATATACTTGTAGATGTCCGAACAGCATTTATTTATATTTATTTACTCCCAAGGAATGTTTCTTTAGAAGTCATTCAAGAGCTAAACTTGCAGTTCCATTTAGAGAGCCCCAGCTATATGATTAGTTATCAGCAGCTGAAATAAAAAAGAAAATTATATAAATATGTCAAACAGAGCTGAAAACTCATACCTATCTATGTTTATACATTCCATAAAACATCGGATAAAATTAGACCTAAATTGTTTGATTATGAAAAATATATATCTTCAGGACCCACCTCAAAGAGAGAAGATTTCCAGAAGTCTAGATTGAAAATCTTTATCATCATTTCAGTCACATCAACAGTTCTTTTAAGGACAGGCACTTAGGGAGTAAGACAAACAAGAGTTCTTTCAGATACAAAAGTACCCAAAACCCTTCCAAAAATCCCTCAAGCTTTGTGGATTGTCAGTCTGAGATGACCTGTTCAAAAAGAGATGCCTGTCACCAAAAGCAAGATTGCACATGTTATGAAAGATAAGACAGTAAGCAAGGGAGAAGGAAAGTACCTGACATTGATCTATGATCAGTTAGATTGTCAGGATGTTGACAGAAATGCTGTGAGGGGCGCAGTACAAGTCGAAGCAGGTAAGGGGATGTGATCTTGAAACTGTTGCTGACCTAAAAAAGAAAGAAAAAATACTTGCCTGGTTTGAACAATGTTAAATCTGATCGTATCTGGTATCTTAAAGTTGAAACATTACATCACATCTATACAATCTAACTACTGGTAGATTGTGTCCTTTCCTTGTGATAAAATAAAAAAATAAAAAGTCGTTTTAATGTCTGTGTACCAGCTAAACTTCGTTCGGCATCTCTTTTTAGCAGGTTCAGCATCATTCATATTGTTTAGATTTGTTGTTTAATAAATAGTCTGTATTTAAAAAGTTAAAATCTAGTACTTTACTTTTACAATCCTGAGATTTTCTTCAAATTCATGCTTAACAAATTTTTGGAAGAAAAATAATAAATAGAGCTAATTCAGACCTCTTTTCACGCCCCTTTTTATTTTCTTGCGGGGTACGCGATGTGGATGCAGCATTAGGAACATTTGAAATGAAAAATATAACCCAGACTACATAAAATATTAGCTGAAAGTTAAGTTAAAGCCAGCAGAAACCCCTCATGTGTTATTGTTTTTTTATTTACTGGGCTTAATTTGCTGTTTTTTTCAGTCCACTGACACAATCCAGTTAGTTTATAATTATAAACTGTTGCACAAACAGCATCAGTTCACGGTCTCAACTATTACATTAGCATGATTTTCCCAAGATACACTGTGGATTTCCCACAGCACTCCAAGAAACATGTGCATATATGATTTTGACATCATAAAGTTGAAAATTTGTTTCGCGCAGCTGGAATATCTCATGGTAATTGAGCCAATACATCAACAACACTGGAAGGCTACAGCCAACGACTGTGGATGTTTATTTCATTTCGTACGCAGAATTTAAAATTGTTTAACGGTGTTCTTGAAGTCCTCTTTAGACATTTCAAAAAGTAAGATAAGAGAAAACTTACAGGACATTATTCTGAAAAAAGAATACAGCATTTTTGTTTTATTGATCAAGGTGAATTTGATGGAATCTACGCCTGTTTTACCCAGATGGCCTTTTCGCTGTGCATGCTGGCGTAGTCCTTTTGTTTGTGTTTGAAAAAAAAAGCCATGTGTTTCATTATGTGATGCTGTATGGGTTGCAATTCTTCCACAAAATCACAATCTGGTCAATGTCACTCTTTTGCCTCAGGGGAGGAAAAGAAAAGCTGTGAACCAAAGCCTAACCAAAGAAAAAACTGTGTGTGCAATTTTGATCTTAACCCCTTGGCTTTAGCCAAATAGTGCAGCAAATAATAGCAAAATTAAAAATTTTGACCAAAATACTTGCAAAAGAAATCTTTTTTCATCTGAAATTGAAAGCATTTAGTTGCAGGGGTGACTAATTTGACTCCTAATCAGCTTGCACTTGAACCGGATTCCTGCTCCCCTCCTCACATAATTAGCATACACCAACACATTTGTTGTAATCCCACTTGAGTGCCCTGCCTTAAATTACACCTTTTCTTATGTAAACTCTCTCAGCATCAAAAGACCACTTGAGGCTTGAGGGAAAAGAGTAAGAGTTCATTCAGAGGATTGTTTTAAAGTGCATGGCATTATCAAACAAACAGCATCAAACCAATGCCCCATTAAAAAGGAAAGTGCACAAAATTCCTCTCTAAAACCATTGCCTCGTTAGTATTTCTCTTTGACATTGGGGGTAGGGATGTTTTAAGGAAACCAGTAAGCTTTGATGGTTACTTGTTTCCATCAGTGAGGAGTCCAGAAAAGGAGCTGAAGGGCCTGAAACACCTGTTTGATAAAAGCAGGGACGTTCGCTTGAATCATGCCTAAACTGCCAGTAAGCCTCAGAGTTTATGAGAAGGAAGCAACTTGCTTTAAAGGGAAACAGAAACACAGCACGTTCTTTGATGATAAGGAGAGATTTCTGTGAGCTTTTGTTACAGGCCAGATGGCAGTGACAACATGAGCGCCTATCGAGATGCGATGAAGGTTTGTTATCTCCTCTGGACTTAGCATTGTTGTACTTCGCTGACCTGTTTTCATCCTAAAAAACATGTTTCTACAGATTTTGTTGTTTGTGACTGCAACACATGCAATGTCTGTTTTGGTCTGTGTATTGTTGTGACACATTAACAGAATAAGCCAGGTCTCTGCGGAAACAATCTTGATTAGGACATTACCTCTTAGTTTGGGTGATATTTATTTTTTTTTTTCTTGTAATATTATCCCTATGATGTTTCACCAAACTATAGAAGACCTTTTTTTTTGTGGTAAGAATTTACACCTCTTAAACGTATCGGGGTCCGTTTCACAAAGTAGGTTTGCCGAAAACTCTTACGTTTTCTAAACCTGAAAGCAGGGAAACTCTGACTTTTCCATTTGACAAAGAGTTTCAGTCGCCGTACTAACATTCTCCCAAGAGCTAACCTGGTCGGTAGCAGGTTTTCTTCAGTAGACTCAAAGTATCCTCTGTCTCTACTCTCCTTACAGCCAATCACATTGTTTATTTTCTGATTTAGTATGATTTTTGTCGCAAACAGATTCATTAATTCCACGGGGGAAAAGGGATTATTTTAGGGTTAGGATTAACTTGATGATAACAACCTAATGAGCCTACTTGCACAATCTGAAGCCATTCTATGGGATTGATAGCTGCTAATAACATCCATTTATCTGGATGATAACATCCAAAGCGTGGCTGCAAAAAGCCACTTTACTATGTAAAAGAAGACAGAATCAACGTGAGGGGGGACGCATGAGATGATCCACAGGTTCTATCTATTACAACAATGTTTTTAGACTTAATTTTAACCTGCTGCCAGAAGATTTCACCTAAATAGATTCATTGATCTCCCACTGTTCAAGAAACAAACCGATAATGTAATCGCTGTTACAACAGACTATGGCAAATTTTTTTAATATGTAAGCAATTAGTTTTAGTGAATATGTATTCCTGATATCTGAAAAAAACTTCTTTTTTTTTTTTTTTTGTCTAAATGACCATTCAAACAAAATGACTTTCTCCACATCTAGATTAAATATTCTGGATGTCTATAAATGGATTTTAGATCTCCATATATTACTGTCAGCATTTATATTATTTTAATTATGAACAAATGTTTTTAGATATCATGAATACATATTGAGTCAAGCTGATAAATGTCAGAATGGCCACTTAAAATATGTAAACATTTCTAGATATATAAAAGGGCTTGGGATCCGCGTTGCATTGTGGGACGTGGCGGCCATGTTGATGGCTACGCGAACGTAAACATAGCTCTGATACAACGTTGTTGTTGAACGAAGAGACGTAGAATTAGAGAGAAAAAAAATGTTAAAATCCCGAAAAGGATCTGGAATTTACCGGGACACATTAAATAGAGAAGCCAGGGACCGGTATGTTGACAAAATCAGCATTATTGATAATTTGGATCCATATGAAGTTACAAACAAGCAGTGGAGCACCGGTGAGTGAGCGTCTATACTTCAAAACAGTTCCAAAGCTACAAGTCCTTGGAGTCTCATGTGCAGTTCACGAATGGATGGGTTCAGGAGCTGCAGATCATAAAGCCAGCAAACAGTGGGAACACAGTAATCCGTACAAAGGTAAGCTGTGATCAGACAGGCTCTGGAACCTGCTAGTTTAGTAATTGCTAACCGATAGTGCTAACAACCACTCATGCATGTAATGTAATTTTAACTAGCTGCTATGTGTTTCAAAGGTGTAGTTAGTAACGTTAACTGCCAACCCTCTCTAAACCCTCCGGGTTTCTCACGTATTTGAGCCTTTTCCCGCTGCCGTTTTTTTATTTTCCCGTAAAAGATCCCAACCTTGAAGGAAAGAAACAATGTAGGCTATAAAATAAAACCGTGCATCTTTAACTTACCAGAATGAAGATGCAGGGAACACACTCTCATTGACATCTGGATACTGTGGAAAGTTATGTTCGGTCGTCTTACAGCCGCGATCCAAGCTAGCCGACGACTCTTTATCTCTAACACTTGGTCTCCGTGGTTGCGCCTCCAGGCAGGAGGTGGAAAGTTAACCCATTTTTTAGGTTTTTCGGTTTACCATGGTTGAAATCAAGTTAAGGTGAAATTAATCAAATGAAAACACGGCTAAGAGGGAGTACAGTACGCGGTAGTCTTAGGCAGAAGTCTGAGCAGCGGTAAAGGAGGCCATCAACATGGTGGCCATGTAAAGTAATTACGTCATGACGCCCAAGCCCTATTCTTACTAGTATAATTGTGTTGTTGTTGTTTTTTTTATTCAGTTTTTGCTACGACAATTTAATTTAGGAGTGCTTTTAATAAATGTAAAAATGGCCTGCCATAGCCCACTTCATATAAACTTGCGCATAAACGCGAGCAAAAATCTTCTCCTTCTCCATCTTCCTCTTCTTTGTAGCTGTCCTCTGTCTTTTAAACATTTTCTCCTTTAATTTTTTTTTTTTTCTGAAAAAAAATCTCTAGATCCAATGGGGTGAAAGAGGCACTTGCTGTTGCCTGTTGTCATGGTGACCTGTCGAATCGGTGCTTCACTGATAATGGCTTTTCATACTTTTTACGCACAGGCTAAACTCTGAGTGGTTCACTTGGAGTTGATTGAAATAATTCATAGCAGCTGCTGTGAAACCGTAAACTCTGAGTTCCCGATTTTATGCTAGATCAGTTTAGAGTTGTGGATTTGAATCTGAGTTTGTTAAACCTGCTTTGTGAAAAGGACCCCAGGACTAATATTACAGACTGAGAGATTAATTTAAGAAGGCAGCCTGGTAAGTTTATCAGTTTTTTGTTGTCACGATTGTGCCCATTGTGGACTTTTATGTTATTCTGTGTTTTCTTGATCATTGGTTTCTTTTCCATTTTGTGTTATATTAAAGCAGAGTTTTATTTTTTAAGTCACTCTTTGTTGCCCTCTTGTGCCAGTCTCCTTTCCCCTTAGCTTCTTCTGTCTACACCTGGTCCGTGTCAGCTAATTAGTCCTCCCATAGTTTCTGTCTCCAGCATATACACCTCCTGTTCAGTTACTCTTTTCTGGATCCTCATCATCCTTTTGGTTTGTTTCTCGCTCATGGTTCTTGAGTTTTGTCAAAGAGTTCTTTGTATGTAGTTCTTTCTACTTTGTATTTTTTGTTTTTTCATTAAATCTGCAAGAAACCACCACAGCTTCTGCTCCTGCATTTGGGTCCTCTAAAAGCCTTGAAACAACCAGACATCTGTAAATTGCCTTGGGACTTCTTTTGAATGGTGCAAAATAAATAAGAATCTCAAAAATTTTAAAATAAAAAAAACAGGTCTGAGCAGAAAGGGAGAAAATGCGAAATCAAACAGAAATTTATGAATTAACAAAAGAAACAAGGGTTGCAGCAAAGTTTTTTGTTTGGATTATTTTCAACCTCTGACAAATTACAGTTACTTTTATCATAATTACTTTGCATTACTGGTAAATATATTGACTGTAATTCTGTAATAGCATGACCAGCAAACAATACTCCAAGAGCTGCTGCCAGATTTCTCTAGGGAAGCAGAGGACGTTAATCACAGTGTGTCTCTGGCTTTGTGGGATGTTCTGGTGAAGAGCTATTTTTGTAAAGCACTTTTCATAGTTATTTGAATAGTTCTCCTTAGAGTGCAAAAATAGATAAATCAGTAAGTGGGTTGCAATTGGCACACTCCCTCTCATCTGTGTGCTGTTTGCCAGCCAGTTGTCGGGTCTGTTAATGCAACTGTATCTGTTCAGAGTACAAGCAGCAGCCTCTGGTTAGCTCCTGAGCTTCTTTACTGCTGTTCATTAGCCAAAATAAATACTTAATCATGTCTGTTTTAAAGTAAAAAGATTGGATTAAAATTTGATCTGTCTGCTTTGTCTTTTTTTCTTTGTTTTTTTTAAGGGGAGTGTTTTTTGTTTGTTTGTTGTTGTTTTTTTTTTTTTCAGAACTTTAACATGTTGAAATGTATTTGACATCAGTCTATCTAGCCCCAAAATAAGTGGTAAGAAAGCATTACATAAATACAGCTAACTATGCTGAGTAGTATCATAAAAGAAATATGTGAACACTTTGCACTATTGAGAAGGCTCTCAAAAGAAGATCAATCCACCTCCTTTAATTAAAACAACTAGGTGTTCCGATGGCTTTCTTTACCACCTCCATAAATTAGTGTGAGAGAGACAAAGAGAGGTCAATTACCAACAAAAGTAATTAAATCACGACTTTTGGGGTCTATTTGATTATTGACACCCGTACAGTAAACACTCTTTGGTTAACTTCTTATGGCCAGTTCAATAAGCAGGTAAAGCAGTTGGGATGTTTTTAACTAAATACCTTTAGAGTTTAATGTTGGGTTTGTCTCAAACAAATGGGTTACTTTAGCCATTGCTTCTTGATGAAATTGTGAAGACGAGGAAAAACACTATGCTTTTAAACAGTTACAGTTATTTTTCACATATTTTACTCTTTTACATATTGATCTTGATGACAGCTTTACCGACTGTATCTGCTTAGAGAAAAGCAAGATAAAAATAAATAGATTCTAAATACAATAAAGATAAAGCAGCAAGATGATGTAGGTGCTACAGTATTTTAATGTACTCGATAATAATGTCTGCAAGATCCTAAGAGACCTTTTAAATTAACTCACCAGACGGCTCTTTCTGGAAATGGATCCAATTTGAGATCCAGGAAACAGTATTTTATACAGGTCAATACCAAATGAGATCATTTAAAGGGATTATCATCACACTAGACTAGAAAGTGTTTTTCTTGTGTTTCTCTGTCCATCATTAGCTAAATCTCCAACTTATTTGTGCAACAGCCCACCTGGTCCCCACATGGGATTTTAGAATACAGTGGGCCAACTATAAAGGGATCAAGGAAAACATTCCTGCTGTTAGACAAAACACAGTTCAAACCTTAGTGGCTACGAGGTTAAAAAAAAGAAGGGAAAAAAAACAATACAAACATGGCGTTTGTTTGCTGTAAGCAAAAGGTATGTGAAGAATAATGGGGTTTCATTGATAATGTTGTTTTGAACAAATACATTACCAGACAAACTCAGTCTTCCAGCGTCTCTATTTGATGACGTATGAAAATCAACATGTCTGCATATGGCCTGTTTCTAACATATACAGTACATCTATGGAGGTAAGGATAGGTAGGATTAGTCAGAGACGTTGGAGCTTTGTTGGGATGATGAAACAGATAAACAGTTTTTAAGATTTTATATACCAACAATAATTTTTATTTAATTTATTAATCGAATAACCATTGACTGCAGTAAATTTACTCTAAACACAAAATTTGCTGATAGGGGAACCCAATCTAAACTGTACTTTAAATCAACCAATAAAATAAAAATGTAATAATTTTTTCCACCTAAGATGTAAAATCTTCTCTGTCTTTCAATCCAGAACCGATCAATAAGCATATTTTTAGCCTCACAATGATTAATAAAAATTAAAAAAAGTCTTATTGAGCACCCTTTGCTATCCACATATTTACTGGTTGATTCTGAAAATAGTTAAAGGATCAATTGCCAAAATAATAGTTAGCTTAAGCTCTGTTATATATGCAGTAGTAAAAGACATCCAACTCTTTTCCCCAACTTTCTTTTATTAAATCAGACTAAATAATATAGGTCAACTGTGGTTAAAGAATTAACAATTAGGGAAATAGATATGAATTTGATTCACTTTTTAAGTGAAACATAGTTATGAGCTGTAAATATGTATGTTTAAATATTTCAGAAAGCTCAAAGTTTATGACAGGGTGACATTAAATTTGTTTGAAATGGAGGCAGATTGTCAGGATCCCAGTTTTTGTGTTCGTCTGTCTTGTCTTTTGTGTTTCTCCCTTCCACCACCAGGAGGCGCCTGGCTCCGGTTCGCCTCCTCACACACCTGCAAGCTGTAGCCTCATCACCGGATTGCTCTTAAGCTGCTGGTTGCCACTAACCTGACAACAGCCAGATGCATGTCTCGCTCCGCCTAGCTCCACTCACATACATCTGGGACACCGCTCATTGAAAGTGATTTCCGCAACCGAATTTATGGTCTGGCCAATCAGGACGCAGGGCGGGTGTTTCCTGGATGTGACGTAGTGGAGAAGCGAGTTCTGTAAGTCGTTCGTCAATACTTTTTTGGTTGGCTTCTTTTTTTTAAATAAGTCTGCTGTGCACAATGTTGCCTTTTATCCGCACATTTTCATGGCACAAACGACATTGATCATTTACCGACATTGCGCTGATTCCACTGTTGCTATATCCAAGATGTCTGCTGCTCTGTTTTGTTTTTTTCCTGCGTAGCTCTCACAGCGTCACGGGTTAGCTTCGGTGTGAGTGGTTGAAATAGCACGTCGATAAAGATGACTAATCCAATCATATGCAAGGAGTTTTGATAAGGCCCAGCCTTCAGTAAAGGCAATTCCTATGGTGGTGTCCCAGATGTATGTGAGTGGAGCTAGGCGGAGCGAGACATGCGTCTGGCTGTTGTCAGGTTAGGTTGCCACTACTTCGACGCCAGAGTGTTTGCCAGTTTGGGGTACTCTAGCCAAGCCTGGTTTATGCTGAGTCTTATCTGAGTTTTTGCATTTTTAGTTTTTGTTCTCTAGCCAAGCTGAGATTACATTGAGTTTTACTGAGTGCTTGTTTCTCCCTGAGTCTCAACTTTGTTTGTTCTTTGCCTTTCGGCAGGAAGCCTTCCTGCAAACTGGACCTTTTCAGACCGCCTTCTCCCAAGTGGGATCAACTCAGTCATATACTGAGCGACGGATTCCAAACAGGAGGTTTGGATACAGCCACCTTTGAGCACGCTGAGATCACTCTCTGACTAAGGAAGTCATCTTCACCACGACCCGTTCAAGTACCACTGGAAAACTGAGTTGCAACCAGCGGCTGCATCATTCCACTCCGTCCGAGTTCTGGGTAAACCCTGTTCCGCCCTCCACCAAATCAAACAAACTCTGGAAGACCAACACACAGACCTGAGTCTACGTGTCTCTTCTTCTCTGGAAACGTGAAGGGCAACAAATACTATCCTTCAAGATTAACAACTCCAATTCCCCACTGAGCCTGAATCTAACAGTCTGTCTTCCCCTCGTCTCTCAGTTTCCCGGCCGAGCAGGGTTCGGAGGAACTCTGCACCGAACTCAAAATACCTTTCAATAAAACCTGTTCAAACTTTTACTCTGTGTCTCTCTGTTTGGCTTCACTGCATGTGGGTCCGAGTGTAACCCAGAGGTTAACAGAGCCACCAAAGTGTTAATAAAAACAACAATAAATGCTTAAGATAAAAAGTCAATAAATTAGTTCATATGGTAAAATATATCTAAAAATATCTAAAAAGTTTTATTTCATTTTACTGTATATTATTTGATTAAAAAAACAAAACAAACAAACATCCAAAATAATTATTTACATTATTAAATGGTTGAAACCCATGTAGATTTCTATTAGGAAGAGCATTTTGTTCTAAAGCCTCTGCAGCAACTTGCATCCAATCAGATCGTTGCGGGAATTCCCCATGTTGGTGAGACACACGCAAAGTGCTGCATTAAAATTAGCAGAGAAGCAAGTGGAAAAATGGAGTCTAAACCTGAAAAATACATTTTGGTACTCCAAAGAAGATATTTTTGTTTTCACTCCAACAAAGCTATTTTTGTTTTCACTCCAGAGAAGATATTTTTTTTTGTTTTCCGGTTTTGAGCTACTGGTGTTTTGCAAAACAACCGGACTCTGTATTGATGGTTTGTGTACTGGATTAAACGGGACTTGGCCAACTTAGGTTGGGATGAAGGATTGTTGATTAGACACTGGATTTGGAAATTGGAAGATTCAAGATGGCGAGCCACCCTATGGACACAGTGTGAACTGTGCATGAGCCAGGATTGCACCCCCTGCTGGATGTTTCATGGTTTACATCTGAACTGGTAGGATCTTTTCACCTTCCACCAAACTAGTGGATCCAGGTGGATAACATTGGACTGATAATTCAGAGAAAGAAAAACAAGCAGAATCGGAAGGAAGAGACTTTATTCTGTGGAATACAGACTTGTTCAGTCTTTTGCTGAATATTTTGAGTTTTGTAACAGTTTGACTGTATTTTATTTTCTTTATTCATTGTTTGGTTCCAAATGCTAAAACAACATTTTGTCTAAATTCAATGATACCTATACTAAACTAAAAGAGTTGAGATAAATAGAACTAAACTCATTAATAAAAGAGTTAAATAGAGAAATACCTTGAACTACCTTGAACTGAAGATTAAAATAACTAAAGGTTGCAACCTATATTGATAGGACCCAAAAGGAATTAAATATCCTAAAATTAAACTAAGAAGGTTTAACAAAAAAAGGGATTTATTCCAAAATAAATGTTAAATGTAAGTCATTGTCTTTTGTCCATATGTTCAATAACAAGCCGGCATTTAAACTTTACTCTCTGGTCTGTGTCTCTTATTTATCTTAAGTTTTATCCTACTCCTCTTAGTCAAATCTAGGTTTCTGATCTTGGTCCACAGAACTTTATCATACTATAGTGACCCTTGGAGGTGCTATAGAAGTGGCGAGCCAGCCAGGAGCAGTGGAAAAACATTATTTTGACCCATACACTAAAATAGGCCAAGCCCGGCAGAAAAAAATGGACATTGTCGACAAAGAAAATGTTGAAATCCCAAACTCTGTTATTATCAGTGGGATTACTGGAGAAAACCTTGATGAACACTTGATTGACTTCCTTAAGAAGTATGGGCGCATACTGAGAATGATAAAGATTGATGATAAACATTCTTCACATCACAACAAAGTTATTGTTGAGTATTCAAGTGAAGATGCCTTGACAGCCCTTGAACCCATGCTGCCTTATACTCTTGAAAGTCAGAACGTGAAGTATCAAATAAGGTCTCTCTCAAATGAGTACATGGAAACAGTTACCAACCACGCAACCCTCAATTTCTTCTACGAACTGCAGAAAATATCCAGGCTAGCAGGTCAACCATTTGAAGCAGTTCTACAAGAACATCTTTCAAAATGTGGCCAGAAAATCACAAGTGATACTGATAAAACTGAAATTGGGGAATCCTCACAAGAAACACAAAACCACAATATTACTGAAGTTGTAAGTGAACATGAGAAAGTAACTGAAACCAACTTGAATACAAACCAAATTGAACAAGTCCAGCCAACACAAAAAACTCAAGCATCATACATTCCCCAGAGCTTCATAACTCATCCAGAGGTGCAAAAAGTTGTTGTTGAGCATATAGTTCGAAGTGAGTCCTCTGTTTCTCAAACAAGTGGCTCTTTCCGTCTTAGACAGTTCTCAGGCAAACTTCCTTGTCCTAGTCATGAGGTAGACTTTGACACATGGCGTAACAGTGTGGAGCTCCTTCTCCAAGACCCAGATCTGTCTGATTTACAGCGCTCCCGAAAGATTTTTGACAGTCTAGTGCCACCTGCAGCACATGTGATCAAACCATTAGGGCCAAAAGCTTTGCCTTCTGCATACATTGAGCTGCTTAATTCAGCATTTGGCACAGTAGAAGATGGGGATGAGCTTTTTGCTAAATTCCTTAGCACGCTCCAGGATATAGGTGAAAAGCCATCACAGTATCTCCATCGTTTACATACAGCTCTTGTTAAAGCTCAGAAAAGAGGTGGTGTTTCAGAAAGTGAGGTAGACAGACACCTTTTGCGCCAATTCTGTCGCGGATGTTGGAATAACTCTCTCCTAGCAGATCTTCAGCTAGAGAGAAAGAAAGAAAATCCACCCCCATTTGCAGAGCTACTATTGCAATTAAGAGTAGAAGAAGATAAGAACACTGCAAAAGAAAGTAGAATGAAACAACATTTCGCTTCAACCAGATCAAAAGTCGCCTCACACGCCATGGATGCAATCACTGATGCCTCAGAGCCCGCAATGTGCAAGGACCTCACTGAAATGAGAGCACAAATAACTGAACTACAGGGACAATTCACAAAGATTAAATCACATAAAACTGAACCAGTAACTCTACCAAACAGTATTGTCAAAGAACTAAAAGCGCAGATTGCTGAACTACAAAGTCATCTTGCCAAACTAAAACCACAGAGCTCTCACAAAAAGAAAGTTGACTCACCAAAAGACAAAGCCAAGACAAAGCCAACACCTAAAGCTGAAAAAATGCAACCAACAACCCCAGTTACCAAAAACAGACCAAAGCCCTGGTATTGTTTTCAATGTGGCGAAGACGGTCATATAGTTTCCGCTTGCCCCAATGATCCAGATCCATCTTTGGTTGCCAAGAAACGACAACAGTTAAAAGACAAACAAATGCGGTGGGACAAACAAAACAACCAAGACCAGTCGTTAAACTAAAACCAGCCCTCATTGTGGGACAAATGGGTGCTTCTGATAAAACCAGTCCCAACCAAAGATGCAAAACCAAAAAGCGCTCATTCTACAACAAATCTGCAACTGTGAATCTCCCCAAAGGCTTAATTGGAGCCAAGTACACAGCTCAAGTACTAATTAACAACCAAATTGTCAACTGCCTTCTCGATACAGGGTCTCAAGTGACCACAGTGTCCCAATCATTCTATGACAATAACCTTCCTAATCTTGAAATTCATCCAATAAATGAGTTGCTTGAAATTGAGGCTGCCAATGGGGCAAATGTTCCTTATTCAGGCTACATTGGTGTTGATATTACCTTCCCAAAGGATTGCTTTGGTTCTGAGATTAGTGTGTCCACTTTTGCATTAGTTGTCCCTGATACCCGCTCCAACATCCAGTCTTCCCTATTAATTGGCACCAACACATTAGACACTGTTTATGAATGTTTGTCCCAGACCAATACAGATGCCCATGCCTTACCTTATGGTTCCAAAGTTGTACTCAATGTGTTACAGCAGAGACAAAAACAGAAAGAAAACAGTACTTTTGGTCTTGTCACATCAGGAAAAGAGTCTGAAGTCATTCCAGCAGGAAAAAGTCGAGTTTTAGAAGGGTTAGTCCATGTACACACTAAAACACCTGACAAGTGGGTTGTTGCTGAGTCGCCTTCCACATCTTCTTTGCCCGGTGGAGTTCTTGTCTCAAACTGTTTACTTACCATTCCAGACAAAGCTCAAAAGCTCCCCGTTGTGCTGCGCAATGAAAGCAATCATGATATTGTCATTCCTGCTAAAAGTGTCATTGCTGAACTTCACACAATCCAAGAAGTGGTATCAGCCAGTCAAACCCAAAAGTCTAAGGAGTCTTTAAACTCTGAATCGAATAATCCTGTGCAGTTGGACCTGAACTTTGAAACACCACAGTTTTTTACTCGATCTGAGTAATCAACAGTCTGATTTAAACTGCCAAGTTACAGAGCTAACTGAGGCTGTATGTTTTTCCCTCCAGGCTTAGGCCCTGCCAGAGAGCTAGCCCCGCACCAAGCTAACCAGGTTGTTTGTCCTCTTCCTCATTCAGAGTGTCAACTGGCCAATCCCCCCAGGTTTGATGGGGATCCCAAGAAGTTTCGTGGATTTCTAATGCAATGTATCATCCAATTCAATCACGCTCCAAGTAAGTTCCTCCAGGATTCATCTAAAATATCATATATTATTTCTCATCTCACAGACCGAGCCTTGGATTGGGCTGAGGGAAGATTTTCCTCCTCATCCAATTATGATTGCACTTTTTATCAGTTTCTCAAAGAGTTTAAGCTAACTTTCAACCATGAGACTGCCAAAACACTAATCTCTCGAGAATTTTTTAAGCTTAAACAAGGACGGAAAGCAGTTGCTGAATTTGCCATAGATTTCCGAATTATGGTAGCCGCTTCAGGCTGGAATGAAGCAGCCCTAAAAGGGTTTTTTTCTCAGGCACTTTGTGAATCTATCAAGGATGAATTAGTTGCTTGAAATTGAGGCTGCCAATGGGGCAAATGTTCCTTATTCAGGCTACATTGGTGTTGATATTACCTTCCCAAAGGATTGCTTTGGTTCTGAGATTAGTGTGTCCACTTTTGCATTAGTTGTCCCTGATACCCGCTCCAACATCCAGTCTTCCCTATTAATTGGCACCAACACATTAGACACTGTTTATGAATGTTTGTCCCAGACCAATACAGATGCCCATGCCTTACCTTATGGTTCCAAAGTTGTACTCAATGTGTTACAGCAGAGACAAAAACAGAAAGAAAACAGTACTTTTGGTCTTGTCACATCAGGAAAAGAGTCTGAAGTCATTCCAGCAGGAAAAAGTCGAGTTTTAGAAGGGTTAGTCCATGTACACACTAAAACACCTGACAAGTGGGTTGTTGCTGAGTCGCCTTCCACATCTTCTTTGCCCGGTGGAGTTCTTGTCTCAAACTGTTTACTTACCATTCCAGACAAAGCTCAAAAGCTCCCCGTTGTGCTGCGCAATGAAAGCAATCATGATATTGTCATTCCTGCTAAAAGTGTCATTGCTGAACTTCACACAATCCAAGAAGTGGTATCAGCCAGTCAAACCCAAAAGTCTAAGGAGTCTTTAAACTCTGAATCGAATAATCCTGTGCAGTTGGACCTGAACTTTGCAGACTCCCCAGTCCCAATGGCTTGGAAAAACAGAATCATGCAAAAGCTCAGTGAAATGCCAGAGGTTTTCGCGAAAAATGACACAGATTTTGGATGCACAAACAAAGTAAAGCATCAGATAAAATTGAGTGATGAGACACCCTTTAAACATAGACCACATCCGATAAGACCACAAGATCTTGATGCTGTTCGCAGACATTTGCAGGAACTAAGTGAAGCTGGCGTAATCCGAGAGTCCGAGTCTCCATTTTCCTCGCCAATAGTAGTGGTAAGGAAGAAAAATGGCGATGTTAGACTTTGTATAGATTATCGCAAATTGAACCTCAACACGATAAAAGACGCCTATGCTCTCCCTAACTTAGAGGAGGCCTTTTCTGCACTCACCGGATCCAAGTGGTTCTCGGTCCTTGATCTCAAGAGCGGATACTATCAGATCGAGGTTGATGAGAAAGACAAGCACAAAACAGCCTTTGTATGCCCCCTGGGTTTCTTTGAGTTCAACCGCATGCCTCAGGGCATAACTAACGCGCCCAGCACATTTCAAAGGCTGATGGAGAAGTGCATGGGGGACATTAACTTAAAGGAAGTCTTGGTATATTTAGACGACCTTATAGTGTTCTCTGAAACCCTCGAGCAACACGAAACCCGTCTTCTTCGTGTCCTTAGCTGTCTCAGGGAGTATGGTTTGAAATTATCACTTGAAAAATGTTGCTTCTTTCAAACTTCTGTAAGGTACTTAGGGCACATCGTCTCCCAACGCGGTGTTGAAACAGACCCAGAGAAAGTGGCTGCTCTCAAAACATGGCCAAGTCCCAGGAATCTAAAAGAGTTACGCTCATTTTTAGGTTTCGCTGGATATTACAGGCGGTTTATCAGAGATTTCTCGAAGATCGTGAAACCCCTGACAAACCTTACCGCTGGTTATCCACCGCTTAGAAAGAGCCGCTCCCTCAAAACAGACAGTGCTCAGTACTTTGAGCCAAAATCTCCTTTCAATGAAAGGTGGACTGAAAGTTGCCAAGAAGCATTTGTATCAATAATAGACAAACTCACAACCGCTCCCGTCTTAGGGTTCGCCAACCCTAAACTTCCTTACGTGCTTCACACAGACGCAAGCACGACAGGGCTAGGGGCAGCCCTGTATCAAAAGCAGGAGGGAGAGATGCGCGTAATCGCGTATGCGAGTAGAGGACTGTCTAAAAGCGAAACGCGATATCCGGCTCACAAACTTGAGTTCTTAGCACTCAAGTGGGCAGTTGTGGAAAAGTTTTGCGACTATCTCTACGGTAGTCCTTTCACAGTGATAACAGACAGTAATCCTCTAACATACATTTTAACTACAGCAAAGTTAGATGCGACAAGTTACCGCTGGCTGTCTGCCTTGTCTTGCTTTGACTTCCAGCTTCAGTACAGGGCCGGCAAGCTAAACTTAAATGCAGATGGGTTGTCTCGTCGTCCCCATCCAGAGCCAGTCAATGATTCTGTCTCCCTGAAAGAACAAGAACGAATCTGCCAGTTTGTCAAACACCACTTACCTGGTACCGATCCCTTCGTTCACGTCCCTGAAGATGCTGTCAGTGCAATCTGTGAAAAACATATAGTTCTCCAGCCTTTTGATACTGACAATAACGCTCTTACCTGTCCTCTCGTAACGTCCTTGTCCATGTCCGCTCAAGCTGTTCCAGATATTTTTACTCAGTGTGATGGTTTCCCAGTCATTCCAAGTCTTTCAGAAGATGAGATCAAGCAAAAACAAAGAAATGACCCTGCCATAAATGAAATTATACATCAAATAGAAACAGGTGAAACAATTCCGCCTTCTGTACGAAAAGAAATCCCATACCTTCCAATCCTTCTCCGTGAACTAAACAAACTTGAGTTGCAAAATGGGATTCTGTACAGGAAAAGACAGGTGGGTGATGAAACCTCATTCCAACTCGTTCTTCCTGAAAGCTTGAAAGATATAGTTCTAAAAAGTCTTCACGATGACATGGGTCATCTCGGTATGGACCGAACTCTTGACCTAGCCAGATCCAGATTCTTCTGGCCAAAAATGGCCTTGGACGTCGAACAAAAAGTCAAAAAGTGTCACAGATGCGTTTGCAGAAAAACACTGCCTGAAAAAGCAGCGCCCCTTGTAAATATTCAAGTAACCCGACCCCTTGAGTTGCTTTGCATCGACTTTCTGACTATTGAACCAGACCGCAGTAACATTAAAGATGTCTTAGTCATGACAGACTTCTTTACAAAATATGCAGTTGCAATTACCACTCCGAACCAAAAGGCTAAAACTGTAGCCAAAGCCTTGTGGGAAAACTTCATAATTCATTATGGTTTTCCAGAAAAGATTCACAGTGATCAAGGTGCAGACTTTGAATCCAAAACAATCAAAGAGCTTTGCGACCTTGCAGGGATTCAAAAAGTCAGAACGTCACCCTATCACCCAAGGGGAAACCCTGTTGAAAGGTTTAATAGGACGCTATTAAACATGCTGGGTACCCTCAAGGAAGAAGACAAGAAACATTGGCATGACTATGTTAAACCCCTTGTGCACGCATATAATTGCACCAAACATGACAGTACAGGTTACTCACCATATGAGTTAATGTTTGGTAGGCAGCCCAGACTACCTATTGACCTTGCCTTCAATGTTCCACTGAACCAACGTCAGCAACAATCTCACTCACAGTATGTCAAAGCCCTAAAAACTCATCTTCAAGAGAGCTATCAGTTGGCTACAAAGAATGCTGCCAAAGTTGCTGAGCGAAACAAAGTCAGATATGACAAATATGTGACTGAATCTGTCCTTGATGTCGGTGATCGTGTGCTTGTTAAGAATGTCAGGATCAGAGGTAAAAACAAGCTAGCTGACAAATGGGAGTCCCCAGTTTATGTTGTTGTCAGCCAGAAACACAACTTACCTGTGTATACAGTCAAGCCTGAGAACCAAGATGGTCCCACCAGAACTCTTCATAGAGATCTCTTGTTACCCTGCGGGTTCCTGCCAACTCTTACTGATACTCCCCCTGCTGTTAAAGAAAAGCTGTGCAGGCCCAGCACACGTCAACATCCGGCAACTGATACTGATGAACCTGAGCATGATTACAATTCTGAGGAAGATGACGACTACTTACCATATTACCCCCCAGGTCCTTCAAAAGAAATCTTAAGGTCTGTGGAGGAGTACAGAATAGTAATTCCTCCCCAAACTCACCAAAGTCCTACTGTTGAGCCCAAGTCAGTACCAGAGCCTGTAATGAACCCTGATAGTGCTCCAGAGGATGTGAAGGAATCAGAGCTTTTAAATATACCTGATTATGACAAATTAACTGAATGTGACAAACCAACCGAAAATGACAAAACACCTGATCATGGAAACTTACCAGATTGTGGAAAAGAAACTGGAAATGTAAGTCTACCTGAAGTGGAGAACTTACCTGAGTTTGCAAAGGAAGGAGAAATCCAAATACCAACAACTGCAGAAGACACTGACCCAAGCGAAGCAATTACAAATGAGACAAAGGGTAGGGAAACAAAGCAAGATGAGCCTGTGAATGAAAATTGCACAGAAATCAAGGACACTGACATAGAGCAACATGTCAGAAGGTCAAACAGAGAGAGAAAGATACCCAAGCAGTTAACCTACCCTCAGTTGGGTAACCCCCTCATAAACATCGTACAGTCTCTCTTCCAAAGTATAAGCGAAGCTGTCACCAGTTCCATTGAAGTGCATGAAGTAAAAGTTGTTTAACTATGCAATATGCAAAAGGGACTTGCATAGAGTTAAGGGGGGAGGGTGTAACCCAGAGGTTAACAGAGCCACCAAAGTGTTAATAAAAACAACAATAAATGCTTAAGATAAAAAGTCAATAAATTAGTTCATATGGTAAAATATATCTAAAAATATCTAAAAAGTTTTATTTCATTTTACTGTATATTATTTGATTAAAAAAACAAAACAAACAAACATCCAAAATAATTATTTACATTATTAAATGGTTGAAACCCATGTAGATTTCTATTAGGAAGAGCATTTTGTTCTAAAGCCTCTGCAGCAACTTGCATCCAATCAGATCGTTGCGGGAATTCCCCATGTTGGTGAGACACACGCAAAGTGCTGCATTAAAATTAGCAGAGAAGCAAGTGGAAAAATGGAGTCTAAACCTGAAAAATACATTTTGGTACTCCAAAGAAGATATTTTTGTTTTCACTCCAACAAAGCTATTTTTGTTTTCACTCCAGAGAAGATATTTTTTTTTGTTTTCCGGTTTTGAGCTACTGGTGTTTTGCAAAACAACCGGACTCTGTATTGATGGTTTGTGTACTGGATTAAACGGGACTTGGCCAACTTAGGTTGGGATGAAGGATTGTTGATTAGACACTGGATTTGGAAATTGGAAGATTCAAGATGGCGAGCCACCCTATGGACACAGTGTGAACTGTGCATGAGCCAGGATTGCACCCCCTGCTGGATGTTTCATGGTTTACATCTGAACTGGTAGGATCTTTTCACCTTCCACCAAACTAGTGGATCCAGGTGGATAACATTGGACTGATAATTCAGAGAAAGAAAAACAAGCAGAATCGGAAGGAAGAGACTTTATTCTGTGGAATACAGACTTGTTCAGTCTTTTGCTGAATATTTTGAGTTTTGTAACAGTTTGACTGTATTTTATTTTCTTTATTCATTGTTTGGTTCCAAATGCTAAAACAACATTTTGTCTAAATTCAATGATACCTATACTAAACTAAAAGAGTTGAGATAAATAGAACTAAACTCATTGTCTTTTGTCCATATGTTCAATAACAAGCCGGCATTTAAACTTTACTCTCTGGTCTGTGTCTCTTATTTATCTTAAGTTTTATCCTACTCCTCTTAGTCAAATCTAGGTTTCTGATCTTGGTCCACAGAACTTTATCATACTATAGTGACCCTTGGAGGTGCTATACGAGCTTTAGATAAAATGATGACAGAACACTCTGGCCAAACCGCTGACCCCGCAGAAGCCATTCAGAGAGCCCTTCGCCTTCAACAAACAGTCATCCAGAAACACCACAGTTTTTTACTCGATCTGAGTAATCAACAGTCTGATTTAAACTGCCAAGTTACAGAGCTAACTGAGGCTGTATGTTTTTCCCTCCAGGCTTAGGCCCTGCCAGAGAGCTAGCCCCGCACCAAGCTAACCAGGTTGTTTGTCCTCTTCCTCATTCAGAGTGTCAACTGGCCAATCCCCCCAGGTTCGATGGGGATCCCAAGAAGTTTCGTGGATTTCTAATGCAATGTATCATCCAATTCAATCACGCTCCAAGTAAGTTCCTCCAGGATTCATCTAAAATATCATATATTATTTCTCATCTCACAGACCGAGCCTTGGATTGGGCTGAGGGAAGATTTTCCTCCTCATCCAATTATGATTGCACTTTTTATCAGTTTCTCAAAGAGTTTAAGCTAACTTTCAACCATGAGACTGCCAAAACACTAATCTCTCGAGAATTTTTTAAGCTTAAACAAGGACGGAAAGCAGTTGCTGAATTTGCCATAGATTTCCGAATTATGGTAGCCGCTTCAGGCTGGAATGAAGCAGCCCTAAAAGGGTTTTTTTCTCAGGCACTTTGTGAATCTATCAAGGATGAATTAGCCATCTTAGATGAGCGCGAGTCTCTCGAGGATTTAATAAACCTCTCTATTCGTTTGGATAATCAAATTCGAGCCCGTGCTAAGGAGAAGAGTAGCAAGATGGCTCCTACCAAGTCTCCAGTAAACAATTTTCCTGTCAGACAGCCTGCTAATCCTTCTGCACCTGAACCCATGCAGATTGGCAGCCTTTGTTTAAGCCCTGAGCAGAAGCAACACAGAATGCTATCCAAACTCTGCCTATATAGTGATGAGGTTGGCCATTTTGTAGCCTTTTGCCCTCTGTTGGGAAAAGCCAGGGTCCACCAGTAGAGAGAGGGCTACTGACAGACCAGAAGATTTCTCCCTCCTCACATCGTCTTCTCCTTCCTGCATCGTTACAGCTAAATAATAGATCCGTCTCTTTATCGGTTCTGATTGATTCTGGCTGTGAACAGAATGTAATTGACTCAACTTTTGCTCAACAGACGGGAATAGAGCTTATTCCTCTACAGAGTCCTCTTCGTGTTTTTGCCTTGGACGGCAGATATCTGCCCCAAATAACCCATTAAACAACACCTCTTCAGCTAACAGTTTCTGGTAACCACATTGAGAACATCTCCCTTTTTGTTTTCCCGACAGCTAACTCAGCCTTAACCTTGGGATTTGAATGGCTCCAGGCTAACAATCCTTCTATCAACTGGACCAACAGACATGTGGATTCATGGTCTGTTGATTGTCACTTGCACTGTCTCAGATGTTTAGAATGGAGGTGTCTGTCATGATTTTACTAAGGTTCAGACCCAAATGCAGA
Organism: Cyprinodon tularosa; assembly: GCF_016077235.1. Taxonomy (NCBI): domain Eukaryota; kingdom Metazoa; phylum Chordata; class Actinopteri; order Cyprinodontiformes; family Cyprinodontidae; genus Cyprinodon; species Cyprinodon tularosa. The sequence goes on along the minus strand of NW_024039034.1, from coordinate 1,263,007 downwards.
AGACCAAACAGGGAGACCAGGAAAAAGGTTTAACAGGTTTTATTGAAGAGATAATTCAGAGAGAAATGTTGCTCCGAACACTCCTCAACCGGAACTGAAAAGTGAGGGGAAGTCACAGCGGTTAGTTCAGGCTCAGTGGGAAATTTGACTTGTGAACTTGGAGAAGAGGATTTGGTTGCTGACTCACGTTTCCAGAGAAGTTGTTAAATCCTTGACTCCAGTCTGTATGCTGTAGTTCCAGTGTTTGTCTGATTCGGTGGAGGGCGGAACAGGGTTTACCCAGAATGCGGTTGTTAATAGGTGAACGGAGAAAACTGACTGTCACTCAGATTTCCTGCGGTGAACTGGTTGAAGTGGAGATTAATCCCTTTCTCAGTGCGAAGCTCAAACAATCTCTTGGGGAAAGTGGATCCAAACTTCCTGTTTGAAGCCCAGTTCAGTTTGTAGCTCAGTTTATCCTTCCAGGGAGAGAAGGTCCGAAAAAATCCAGTTAGCAGGATGACTTCCTGCCGAGAGGCAAAAGACAAACAATGTTAAAACTCAGGTTGACAAGAACTCAGTTTGACTCAGCAAAACTCAGCTTAGCTAGAGTACCCCAAACTGGCAAACACTCTGGCTTCGAGGTAGTGGCAGTCAGCAGCTTAAGAACACTATGTTAACGAGGAAACCATCACCAGGTGTGTGAGGAGGCGGACCAGAACCAGGCGCCTCCTGGTCGAGGAAGGGAGACAAACACAGAAAACACAAACAGACAGACAGGAGTCCTGACAGTGTTTTTGTCAAGTGTAGTATGTTTGTCACAAGTCTCTTTGGTGTATTTTTCATTAGGTAAGAGCAACATATGGACACAAAAAGCAATACTAGCAGTAGCTGAGGTTGGGCATTTATATCTCTTTTAAATTTACATCAACCCTAAGTAGATTACTGTGTTAGTTACAAAATTGTCTTAAAATCACCTAGTTCAATGCTCTGAAAATGTACAAAGTCCTAATTGCTATCCCATTCATAATGTGTAGGTATATTTAGTACATGTGAGCAAGGTAATCGACAAGCACTTGGAAATGTATATTATTTCTCTCTTTCAATATTCTCTATTCAGTTTTCAAAAAGTTTAGTGTGATTTACCATCAGAAAATTATTTTTTTTTTTAAGTAAAGAGTTTTTTTTTCTTTTAGTGTATATAAATATCTGGTCTCAGCTGTTTTTCCACATTATCTTTTGCCATCCACTTTTATGACATGTTTCAGCAGTCAACAGTCCCTGCTCTTCTCTTTTAAAAACAAATCTACAGGCATTCCCGAGTCAGGTGAGATAATCACTCTTGCATGCTTTGGATTATCATTGGGATTTCCTTTTCTACATCCTTAAGCCTGGAAAATTACTAAAATGTGGCAACTCATACACTTGGAGTGTATGAGACTGGGTCTCATATACTCCATATATCTTTGGGTCAATTAATGGTGGTTTGTGTCTTTATTTTAAACATAATGATTTATCATGTTTTAATTGACCAGGCATATGTCTATGTTGAATTAGGTATACTTCATTAAACAGGTTCCTATTATATAAAATTCTCATTTTCTTTCTTTGCATGTTTATTGTTTATGGTTTATTTATTTGGATCCCCATTAGCTGTCAGTAATTTGACAGCTACTCTTCCTGTGGTCCTTTAGAAATTATACTGATACACAAAACATGCATGTTTTAAACCTTTTAATGATAACTTCGAAATAACCCCATCAACCAAAGCAAATTAAAACTGTAACATACATTGGTCCTCCTTTGTTTTGCAGGGAAGTGTTTGCTTTTACAGTTATATCTCTGAAGTATAATAGGTCTTCTTAAACTGGCCAAAGCCATATATGATCATATTATTTTGTTGATGCACAGTCTAAATCTCTGATGTTTAGAATTTTATTCAAACAGGCATGCCATTAGCCAATAAAATGCTGTTAGAATGTAAACTTGCTTTAGGGCAAAATACAGTAAATCCCTGCAGCTAATAAAAAAGGAAGGAAGTTTCTCCTCTGTTGGATATTTTAACGAGGTGACTACGGTAATAGTTTCTCTGCCGTGCCTTTGGGCATAAATATTCCAAAAATGGCAAGTCTTTGATGACTTATGGAAAATTGTTCAGACAACTGACACAGTTTTGAAGAACAATTTTAATGTTTGAATGATGTTTGAATGTTAAGTGAGGTTAAAGTAGTGTGTGAAACGAATAATAACATCTAGAGCTCTTCTCAACCACATGCAAAAAAATCACCGGAAGCAAAGATATCTGGGTTGTGAAATAATACTTTTTGTCAAAATCTCCTGATGTTTGTGCGCTGGCATTCTTTCATGCTTATGTTTTCTTTAATATATTTTTTTTTATATATGTTCTGAAGTCTTGCCAACTTACTTTATGCTGTTGTGTTTGTTTTAGTATTTGTTGTTCCTCATTGATTATAAGTTCTTTGTACCTATTTAGTTGATTAGCCTCCTTTCCTAGGTGCCCCTGTACTCTTTCTGCCTCAGCTGACTCCCATTATCTCCTGATTTACTCGCCTGCATTCATCGTCAGTCTCCACTATTTTCTCTGTATCTAAGCTCTGGGTTTAATTTGTTCACCACTAGATTCTTCTGTTGAACTTCCTGATGGTCTGTTACTCTGCCTTCTCAGTCCATGTTTCTTGTCCTGTTACTGCTTGTGCAGTGCTGTAAGGTTTTTGTCATGCTGCTATTTTTATCTTGGTTTACTTAAAACTTCACAATTTAAAAAATCTTTTCCTATTTTGAATCATTAAGCTTTAGTGTCTAGAAGACTTTTGCAGAAGGAAGTATTATCTATAGTCTTGAACTATTGACAGATTTAATTAAGGGTGGGAATTGCTGCTAAAATTACTCAAATGAAATGTAAACAAAAAGAAAAAGAAACATTCTAAAAAAGACCATCATTGAGTTTGTAATACTGTCGAATCCACCTATAGTGGTCACGGATATAGTAATCAACCGCTTATATAGATCAAAAGGCTTGGGAGAAAATCATTTCTATACAAATACTGTTTAAATAATTTTTTTATAGTAATCAGGAAATCCGCTTATAGTGTTCATTTTTGGCCATTTTATGAATGTAAACGTGCAAAAATAATTTTAAAATAATGTGTAGCCTAGTTTTTTTATTTTTTTACTCCCATGATTCCTTTCTGGGCGTCTGCTTCTGCTTAGCTAGCTCGGAGGTACAAGAGCGCTTTGGAGCGGGTACCAGTGCTGCGCACAGCGAGGAGGGGGAGGGAGAGGAGGAGGATGAAGAAGAAGAGGAGACCGTTGTCTTTTCCAGAGCTGAGATGAGAAATGCAGTTTGCATTTAAAAGACTGGTCTCCTGCATGTTGGTTTCAAAAACTTTGATCTTTTACATCGTTTTGAAAACGAAGTGAACTCAGTCTTGGACACTCTGATCTAGGGAACCATGGATGAATATGTTAAGTGATTTCTTAATGCAGCGCAGCAGATCCCCAACACAAAACAGACATGGGCTACCTTTCATTTTCTGTAGCCTATGCAGTTATCTTCTATGTTGTTGTTCTATGAAACCGTTTGTTTCAAACTTTATTTTCAGACATGTTGAAAAAAATGCACCTGCGGCACAGCAGTGCCGACGCACAGAATAAGTTACCGGTACATAGGCCTACTGTAGGCTATCAGAGTTATGTCAACACACTGCTCTGTACTGTGCTGTGATTAAGAATTTGTTTCAAACTTTATTTTCAGACTTGCAGTGGAGGCACAGCACATAATAAGTTATGTAGGCTACCAGAGTTATGTCTGCGCTAAGTGCAGTATACAGTAATTAAATTTGCATGGTAATGTGACAAAATTCAGTAAATGCGGAAGCTATCTGTTTCATTTCATTTTTCTCAATGAAACACTAAACAAATGGCATTTAGATGATATTCTGCATAAACAATAATTGAAATAACTGTAAATTTGGTTTTAGTAATCGACCACTGATAGTGTTCAAATTGGCTCTTGACCAACATGATCACTATAAGCGGATTCCACTTTACTATAAATATTCATCAGTCATTTTGAACTTCTGAGATCAGGTCGCCTATAAAAGGTCTATAGGTCATGGCTAAAAAACCTAGAGTTTGATAGCAACATTTTCAGGCTGATTCTGGTAGGTCTCCTTGGCCAAAAAGTGCACATAGTCTCTCCTTGTCTAGCTATAGCATTTCCCTCTGGTAGTATCGACCAGTTACAGTATACCTCCACTAGGATTTTTCCTAATGCCCAAACATCTTCAACTGACTCCATCAGGATGAGCAGTGGCTCTACTCCAGCTTCTCACCTTGATGCCAAAGTGTAACACACACCAACAGCATCAAATATGTAATAAAAATATGAGCCCTATTATTTTCTATCAAACAACCAAGACCAGCTGTGTCTGGTTAAGGGTCAATGCTTGAAGTGCAGCATCCATCAACCACTCTTCTAGGGTGTTCCTTTCAAGACTCTTGGTTCTTCTGATAAAGACATCCAAGTGTTGATTTTAGCATCTGTCCAAGTTTATATTACCATGAGGTGTTGATGTGTGTTAACTAATAAGATGCAGTGCAGTGTTTTCCTTCTCTTTGTATACATGCAAAGGAGACATTTTTCACCCAAAGCTAATTATCTTCTTCAAATATAGATCGTTTACATAATGCAGATGAATGCTGGTAATTATTAATATTATTTTCTTCATGTTGCAAATTAGAATAATTCGTTAGACAAAAAAAAAAACCTAAATGATCTTTAAAATCTGTTAAATCTGAAAAATTTACAAAGGTAAATTGGCCCAACATGCTAATCACATTAATCCTGTATGAAGTTTATTGTTTTTTCACAATGAAGAAAGTAAACACATTTTGAAACATATGGTATTCATTTAATTTAGAGTTTATTTTAGAGTTCAGCTTAATGCACAGTTCCCACCACGCATCTTTTCTGCAACAGCTCGTGTGTTTTACTGCTGACCATGATAAGCAACGGTCTCCAAGCTGAGTCAAAGGATAGACCTTGGAAGAAATGTGAGCAAGCAACAAAGATCAATGAGCTCCAGCAAAGGAACAGGAGGAGTTTGTGTCAGCCAATACCGGTAGACCACAGGGAGCAGCATCTGACGCAAAGCAGGAAGCCACCTGATGTGAGAGGGGTCAGATAAATGCAACAGAACCGACAGTCACACGGGACAGGTGCTTCCTTAATGATACACAAAACACACGAACACACATGCACATCACAAACAGGCACATGCACTAGGATGCTATATTAGGCCAATTGCTCATCTCCTCCCTAAGATGTGTCAGAGGCTTTCCCAAAGATCCAGCCCACACACATCCACCCATGCATCCTCAGACAGCAGGGCCAGGGGTGGGGAGGACGAGTGGAGTAAGGTGGACGAAGGACAGGGCACGCACACAGACAAACCCAACGACAGGCAGGAAACTCTAGAGAGCAGCCGCTTCTATTTTCTCCCCTATTCCTAGTCTCGGTTTCCATTTTCGTCAGGACAGGTAAGAAGTGAAACATTTGTGGGGGATAAAACCAAAACGGTAAACAGGAGCACAATGAAAAAGTCAAATAAACGTTGATGAACACAGAGAGGAAGCAAAGCACAAAAATAGGAATGTCTCATGTTTTACGTACAAGAGGGATTAAGACGGCTCATCCTTCCGATCACATTTCCCCCTTAGCAGGCTACAGGAAAGCGTAGAATACACAGTTTGGGAATTCAGCCAGAATGTCCTGCATCACCTCAAGACATTGACTAACATATGATAAGGTAGGGGGGGGGGGGTTGAAGTGTACATGGATGCAGATTACAGAAAACAATAGGACCATCAAAGTTCTCTTAAGGGTTCCTGACAAGGGGATTGTTGGCATTAGGAATGAAAATGGAGTGGGAAGGGGATAGCCTGGTGCCCTCTTGCAAATAAATGTTGCCTTTTAAAAATGCACAGCAAGGCAGACATTTGGAACTTATTAAAGCAAAACCTGAGGAGGGCTGCAACCAACTAAATGGAACTGCTCATTCCAATCTAAAACGGGCCAGACGTCTTCCTGGCTTCCGCAAAGCTCTGTGGAAACCTGAAAAAAACATTACTGCAATTTACGGAGTCACAGGAAATAAAGGTTCCTGTAAATATAACACAAATGCATCCTTTCTGTCAGTATGTTATCCCAACCACTTTAATAGTAGTTGTCTGTGAACATAAATAGGACTCTATCATTAAGTGCTGGGAAGTGGTGATGCCTCAGAGATATGATTAAAGCCACCAGTATTCTTTCTACTTCAGGAACTATTCAGCTGACTTGGTGTGATGTGACTCTGGTCCCATGAAAAAATTTTGCTCTTTTTTTCGATATGTCATATTTGGATTGGATTTATTTTTTATTTCATTTTATGTGATTTGGAAGTACCAACCAAATGATGGTGATTGTAAGTTTCAGTATTTATTACAATGAGATATCCGATTAAGCTGCAAAAAAGTCCTGTAAATGAGTAAAAATGTCTTAAAGTAAGTGAATTTACCCTTAATTTGAGCTGAAAATAGGATGATCTGTCAATGAAATGAACATTGTTACCCTTAAAATAAGATAATTAGATAGTATGCACTTGAAACAAGAGACTGCAGTTGTTTTTTCTTATTTTAAATGTAAAATGTCTTGTCCACTGGCAAAGTGTCTCACTTATTTGCTCAATTCAAGAAAAATGCACTTATTTTAAGAAAGATTGACTTGTTTAGATTTGCATTTTTTTAGTGAGAATGCTGTTCATTTGTGTGGAATTCTCTTTGAGTCAAAAGGTAGAATAATAATGCAGAAACAATGACGAGCATTTTCTGGTATGCCTGACACTTCTGAAGAAAAGCATCCCCAGGGCATGATACTGCCATCAACATAAGGTGTCTGCACTGTAATGTGCAACATTTTTGCATGTAGACCAAAAAAATTCCCCTTTAGTAACATTTGACCAAAGCGTAATGGTTTATGGCAAAAGTTTACAACAGACTTATTGGGGCTTTATTTACTGATTAACTCCAATAAAGCCCACATTTCTTCTTCTTCTTTCAGTAGATTCTCTCACCTGAGATGTGGAGCTCAGGTGGAGCTACCATGGGCCTGTCATTTTCCATTTATTGCACATCAACTAGCAATTTGGTCTTTCACATGAATTGATAGCAAATACTATGGTAAAAAGGTTAAAGCTATATAAATACTTTATGTGTAGGCACTATCTCTATATATATTTTTATCATTGTTAATACATCTTAAATGCCAATGCTTGCAGAGTTGAAAGGGCTGGAGCTTACCTCCAGCAATCATTGTGTGCATCCTGGACAGATTTATAGTCCATAACAGGTAAACACAGAGAAATGCAGCATGTACAATCACAGTCATGCTTGTACCAAGTATCATCTTCCAAGGGCAATTTAGTAAAACCAATTCCCCTAACATGCCATTTTCTGGACAATGGATGTGTAGAACCTAAATGGAAACCCCAGAGCAAACATGCTATAGAAACTTAGGATGATAAAACTTGGACCTTTGTGCTAATAAGCAGTCAATTTTGCCACCCTGCAGTCTACATTTGAATCATTCATATATAGAATTGAATTAGGTACTGGATGAGGAAACTATTATCAAATAGGACCCAGGGATTGCATTTATAATAATATCTCCCAACAAAACTGGCATAGTTGATTTGCAGGCAGGGGGCCGGTCAACCCTCTTCAAAGTGATATAACATGGGCCAGCCGTTTGTTTGAGCAACCGTCAATGGGGCACAGTGAGATTTTTGTTTTTCCTTTTGTTTGTTTTATATGGCCTACAAACAGCATGTATAAGCCAGAGTAAAGAAAAAAAGGAGCCATTCCTCATCATCTTTTTATCATTTCTCTCCCTCTCTCCGTGCATTTACTCCGCTTGCCTGCCTCGCCAAACCCCGTACCCACAAACACCCTGGGATTGTTTTGAGCTGTCTGGTGGAGGAAGGAAAACAGTGTGAGAAAGTGGCTGTTTTTTTGGAGCGGACAGGAATTGGCCTCACGGCGCACGGTTCCTCTCCTCGCAGCGGGAACAATGCCGTGGCGTCACACCCCTGCGCTGACCCTCGCTGTTTCACATGGAAAAATGTTCCCAGAATTCCGCTCCCAGGCTTGGAGGTATAAGGCCGAGAGCAGGGAGGGAGAGAGAAAGAGAGAGAGAGAGAGGGGGATGTCAGGAAAGGTAAGTGTGCAGGAAATCTTTGAGACCAGAAGCATTTGTCGCTATGGCAACAAAGGCTATGATTCCCGAATCTGATTAGTTGAATTGAAGGGAAGTAGGGGGGGCCTAAAATTCATGCATCTCCTTAGGCAGGCCCATCAACAGCCTGCGATTGCAGACACACTCACTCTGTCCGATTAACTGTGTGTGACTAAAATTTCAAACTCTGCCACTGTTACAGTCCTGTCCGATTCACTTTAAGGTTCAGGTCTATTTTTTATTTGTTAACAAATATATATAAAGCCATTTCTTTCATGTCTGCATTGTTGCTGTTAGCATTTTTATGATTGATTTAATAGGAGAACATCATAATAAAGTCTTGCTTTGACGTGTGTTTGTGTTCATGGTCTTATTGGAAGAAACAACTGTTTCCTATTTATAATTCTAGCTGCTCATTTGAAACAAAGTGGAAGAATATGAAGGTGTTATATTTGAAATATTCATCCCACTTTGTGCAAGACAGCCAGAAAACCCCCCAATATGATGCTACCACCACCATGCTTTACAGATAGTATGGCAGTTGTAGATTAATGTCTTAGTTTGACTTACACAATTCTGTGAAAAAGTAATTCTAGTAAAAGAAGGCCCAGCCAGTATAGTCAGCCATATTTCCCTTAAAAATATATATTCTTTATTAGTACTGGTAGAATTAGAATCTTACTTGTATATTTGAGCCTGAATGAATAGATTTAGTTGTCTCCAGATTTAAGTGCCTGAGATAGAAAGTTCACCCCTGACAAATCAATCCAGACTTTCATTTTTGCACAGCTTTGTTTTACTTTGAATGCACTGTTTGTTTGTTTTTGTTTTTTTGAGAGAGTCTAATTATGATGAACTCCAGTAAAATACTACGGTTTTACTGTATCAAAATATTTATTCAAAATATATAAAAAGGCTTATATTACACCCTCTGGCAGCTTTTGTTGAATTCGATGACCAAAAAACATAAGAATATCTTAAACAAAAATAATGAAGTTTTTAAAGAAATTTTCTTCAAATTTGTTGAATATCTTACGTTATTGTTGTTATACATTCTGAAAGTAAACCTGGGAATATATATAATTATGAGATTAGCTTAAAACGATTGGTTCACAGATTTATAACTCATTGCTGCTAATTAAATCAAAAATAATGGCACATTTTATTTAAAGAAAAGAAAAATAATATGCTACTGTGTCAGTTAGGTTTTAGGATAGGTGTTAGGTTTTTTTATTTTCCTTTGTGTCTATTGTTTTCAGTGGTGGAAAATTCAGCTAAACTGACTAAAGACACGCTTTTGTTTTATCAGTCTGAAAAAGATGATGCTCAGCATTGTCCATAAGATCCATTACCCTATTAAGAACTCATCTTGGTGAACTCTTTTCTAGAAGCTTGTGAAAACATCTTAAAACAGACGCTTCTTTGATTGAGAATTGGTGTTATTTTAGGTCAGTTGCTCTGATGGCTGTTGTTAGCAGAAGATATTACACTCTTCACAAAAGACTTATAGAAGATATAAAGAATGTTGTTAACAAGGTATTCTTACTGCACCTCTAAATTCACTCCTTTCTCCATAATGTTAGTAGTGTAGGAAAACGCACCATGCCACAAAGTGGTCCATCATGTCCCTGCGCTCAGTTTCTTTGGTGCACCTGAAATATGCTGCTTGAGTGTTTCTGCAGATTACCGGATTCCTTCTTGTGGTGGGAGTCTGAGGTGTACAAAGTAAAAAGGACTCTGTTGTCCTCTGTTGTGCTTCTGACTACCTGGTACCTTAATGCCATGCCATTAAACAAAACCAGCTATGATATTTATCAAAAGCTTCTTTTGGTATATATCCGGTTTCCTTTTTTTTTTTTTTTTTTTTTTTTTCCAATCGAGAAAACTGACAAAAAAGCCACAAAGACCCTCAAATATTAATCATATTCATCTGTAAAAGCTAGATTATTGTCATTAAACACATTCATCCATCCATTTTCTTACACGCTTGTCCCAAGTGGGGACGCGAGGGGTGCTGGTGCCTATCTCCAGCAGTCAATGGGCGAGAGGCGGGGTACACCCTGGACAGGTCGCCAGTCCATCACAGGGCAACACAGAGACACACAGGACATGACAACCAGTCATGCAGACACACTCACCCCTAAGGACAATTTAGAGAAGCCAATCAACCTAACAGTCATGTTTTTAGACTGTGGGAGGAAGCCGGAGTACCCGGAGAGAACCCACGCATGCTCAGGGAGAACATGCAAACTCCATGCAGAAAGACCACAGGCTAACCCAGAACCTTCTTGCTGCAAGGCAGCAGTGTTACCCACTGCGCCACTGAGCAATTAAACACATTCATTTAAGTTTATTTAAAATAATGTTTAGCTCATTTTAAGGTAAACTCCATTCCTTGAAAGGTAAAATTACCTCTTCTTTCCTAAAGAGAAGCTCGGGAGAATATAAATCTAGGACAATATGCCCTCCAGGTAATTTTAAGTCTTTTTGTTTAAAAAAAAAAAAGTACATCTGCATTTTTTTTACCGTATTGTTTCTTTATCTTTTTATCAGTCAGTTATATATTTAGTTTATTTGGAAATCTGAAGGGGAGAAGAAATATGCTTGGGGATTCAATTTAAACAGCCAGTGAGCATATTCAGACAACAACAGACTTATAGCAGCTATACAACTATGTACTGGTGCAGCTTTATTGGCTTTTGCCTTTTAAAATGCATCCCAAGCAAAGCTTGGCTCAGGCAGTGACAGTTTTATATGTCCTTGTGAACATGGATTTTTTTCCTTCCTAGAACGTGTATTACATTGACACGGAAAAACATCAGTTGACTGAATCAGCTCTTGACAGGTCAGTTTATAGTCAATCAAAAAATATGTCTGAGTGTTTATTTTCCAATAGGGAATGTGACCAAAACATTAGCCTTCACCAGTTTGGCGCCCTTCATCTCAAAGTCACGCTTCAGAGACCGACAACGAAACATGCTGATTGGAACAATAATACGGGTGATACTGGTCTCTTATCCACTGGGCTGTGCATAGCTTTGAATGTGTGTGTCAGTGCGTGCCTCTTACCTTTCTGGCTGCAGGGTGTCACCAGCAGGTGGGTTTTCACAGCTGGTGCTTTTTAGAACAATAAGGCAGAGCTTAAAGGGGAGAGGAACCCCTAAGGCAGATACAAGATTTTGGAATAGTATTTACGCGTGCTGCTCTTTGTTAGGACCTGACTTTCATGTTCTTTACCTTTCTTGCTGTGTCCCCTTTCCAGTAAGAATCTAATATTCCAATCTACAGCCTTCCCTCTAGCCTTTAGGTCTGTGCTTTCTCATTTCCTTGAGTTCACCAGCAAACATCTCAGGATCCCCACAGAAGAATCTGCACTCTGGTCCTCTGATGCCTCCTATGCATCCGCTGCCTGGTCTTCTCCACACATCCGTCACTTGGCACAACCTCCAACCTCACTCCTGAAACATGAATACAAGCATCAACAGCAATCCAATCCAGACACCAAACTTGCCAAGCTCATCAATTACCTATGTAGGAGGTATAAACTAAAGGACCATGGACTGCAGACCTCAATTCTCTAACTTAAAGGTATAGTGAAGGATTTTTGCAAAATTCATTAAAAGACCCAGCCTCTCCACTTTAAAACACAACCTTGTACAACCTTGTGCCCTCTCCCAAGAGGGAACGCCTATTAAACGCATTCAAGAGCATGCACAAGCGCATCTTTTCCTTGTGCACGCTCTGTTGCTGTTTGCATCATTCATACAAGCTTACTTTCCAAAAGAAGATTTGCAATCTTTCCTCTATGTCAGACTCACACTGGTAAGTGAAAATGGGGACCACTACATAGGACGGCCTTAAGTAAACCTATCACCAGAATGATTGACAATTAGGAGGACCAATTATTTTGATGATCCACCCAGATAAAGAACATCCTCCTCTACACCTTTAAGGATGGTGTTCGTGAATTAACAACACAGACAGGGTAGGGCTAAATCCCAGGACTGAAAAGTTGGTCTTAAATTGAACAGTAATATCTGGATACCCAGAAAATGAAATATTCTGTTAGCCATTGATATCTCATTTGAAAATATACAGTATTTCATAAAACAGAGCAGATAAATGTGGTGGTGTTAGTGTGGACAAGCTTGCAGTCTTTGGATGTAACTAACCAACCATAGCCGAGGAATTCAGGGATTTTGGTCAGTACCAGGGACATTTTCAAGAATGCTGGCATATCCAGTCAGTGAAATGGCGGTAGATTTATAGCATTTTATAGCATAAGCGGCACTGTTTGTTACACCAAACATATTTTACAAAACATATATATTTTGTTCTAGTAATATGGTATGTATCATGAATTTCAACATCTTGTATGCAACCTCTATATTTCATGTCTGAAAACTGTTTGTGTATTTTTTTATTTACTTAAAAAGTAATGTTCCCCCATAGCGAAGTTTCAGCCAAACTGATTTTATAGGTAATCTAAAGGTTGCAAAAATAATAGCAAAGGTGATCCGGCAAAAAGAAGGAAGAATCTGTATCCTGTTTAATTAATGCACAAGTTATAGGTTGTGTTTTTATGCTTTTGCCAGTGCAAACTATGCCAAGGCAAAAACAGAACAGTTTGTTGATGTTTACCAGGATGCTAGAAAATGTGGAGGGTGATGTAAGGGAAGCTAACCCTAAAAAAACACAATGAAGACAGAGTCGTTTTCATTCATATGCTGAAGGCTACATTTCAGTTGAAGGTTTACTCTGAATGTTGCAAATTTAACATGTAAATGATTGCTTAAATATAAGAAGTGCATGGATAAAGATATAATCCATAAATCAGTAATGTACAGATTGAAAAAATTAATCGAACATTGTTTTCTGATTCAGGATAAAACAAGCTGTTTAGATCTATTGTTATAGTCTATATGTGGATGTAGAGTCCACTTGTAAAAATATACGGCATACTTCCGCAGCTAATGTCTCTTTCCTTTCCCTTACAGGCAAATTTTGTGAAAATTTGCTTTCGTGGAGCTGACTCATAAAGGTCAAAGGTTTGAAGATGGCTTAATGCTCCTCATAAATATAGCATACCTTGCACCACCTATACCCCTACCCCCAAGAAACAGCGATGTCCGCGATGATCTTGGGGGCAGGATGAGGGCAATAAACAGGAAGTGTTCCAGCAGCAAGCTGCATCCCATAATAATCCAGGCGAAAACACACAAAAGCAATCATGAAACACCGCAAGACGTGACAGAAAACAGCCAAACAACCCCCAAAACACTACACAAACTTACAGCAAGCCTAAAAGCAATGCAAAGGAGAAAGATAAACACACTGCATTTTACTGCGGTTAGCATGAATGCACAGTCCCACAAAATCAAAATAAACTCCAAACAGACATGCAGAAACAAGTAGAGATGTGTGCAATGGTGCATAAACAACAGCTAGTGTGACAAACATTGTTGAGGCTAATGTTAGCCAAAACCACATATTTGATGTTAAACTTGAAGGTGTTGCCTAAATCTATCATATTAACACATTCTTTTGCAGTTTCATACTTTTACTTCATTTAAGTTAGCGTCTCTTAGATATGAGAAGCTTCCTCTTTCCCCAACTTATCCCTGTCAAGAATACATAAATCCACTTTGCACCAATTCCTTTGCTTTTTACCAGAGAGAGCCGGTGTTTTAAAACACTGCAAATATACAGAGAAAGTGGATGGCATTGCATAAGTGTTCATACCTATTGAATTTTCACACAGTTTTTTCACATCAAACACAAACACTAGTGCAGTATTACAAATCGAAAGAAAGTTGTATATGATTTATATTTATTTTATACTTGTGCAGAAAAAGTGGGATATATTGGCATCAAACCCACTTTATTCTGATTCACCATGGAAAAAAAATACCTTTAAAAGCCTCCAATTAGAAAAGAAATGTCAACCTTTGTTTATTCAAAGCCTTTTTAATGAAGGTTTCATATGTTTGTCATAAACCTAAAAACCAAACTTGTTGCCCTATATCTATGTGCTATCTGTGGTGACTAAACTACCCCTACACCTCACCAACAGCATGTTATGGGGAACATGTTATTTAGGTGGGGACATTGAACATTCAGAGCTCATAGGGAGGGACGGAGATGAGTAGAAATGCATAAAACTGCTGTATCTTCAGATTTAGACAGGGTCCAAAAAATTTACTTATATAAATTTTTATAGGAACTCTCCATCAAACCAAACTAAGCTTAAAATATTTTGCAAAAAAAATGTGCACAAATTTTGCTTTCTAGATATACAAAGGTGAATATTAATGTATTTATTAATAAGCAGATTAAAAATCTGATAACATTTTTCTTTGTATTCACTATGCTGTTTATCTGTGTGCTTTTCAATATGATAAAATCACCTAAATTGAAAGATGTCAAAAATATATTTTTGCAATGTACAGTTGTGTCACTCCAACTTGCTTTATACTTTTTATAATAGCAACCAAAAAAAAAAAAAAAACTATTTCACCCAAAGATTAAGATGTGATGCATTCCCATTTCAGGCCCTAATCTAAAAACATGATTACAACTTACATCCCTTGGCTGCTCTGGGCTTTGTGACACCTAGCAGGCATTTGTCTTGAGCGACTCTTTGCCCTCAGCGTTCCAGTGCAGCTGTAAAGGCTGCTCCCTCCCATCTTCTTCTACTCACTACGGCAACAGAAGGAAGGAGAACTTGAAAGGCAACCTCGGAGACTGTACTTCACACCTATTCCTCTACTGCCTGACACACAATGACGCTTGCACTTACACACACTTGTCTGTCTCTCTGTTTTCACACACTAGCGCGCAGCTGCCTGGATGCTCAAGATAAGGAGCAGGAGCTCTGAGAAGAGGAGTGGGGCGGTAGGTGGGCGAGTGTGTAGCTGCTGAAATCAAGTATGTGTGTACATGCTTGTGTCTGTGTGTTTTGTTTTTTTTTCTTTGAATTTGCTTCAGAAGAGAGTTTTTTAACCGGACGTCCTAAAGATCCAGCTGTATGTCAGCTCTAATACGTCGCCGAACAGACCCAGACATGAATCACACACTGAATATCAGTTTTGATGCGGTAAAATATACAACTGGTGATACATTTTGCATTGCGACTGTTTGGAAAACAGCCACAGCAGTCAACAAAGGGCCTACAGATGCTGTAAGCAGCAGGAGTCTATTGATGGGACTGCTTTTCCATTTCCCTAATGACAGCTCAATAGGAAAAGAAGCAAGGTCTCGTCAGCGCTGATTTTCCTCCTGGGTCTGTGTGTGTGTGGTTATACGTGTCTGTGTGTGTGAAGGAGGTCTCAGCAGAAGTCTTCCTAATGGGATGTGTTGCGTACAGGAGAGGGGAGCTGGGAAACAACCAAAGGGAAGAGCAGAGGGGGAAAACAAGGACCCCTCCCAGTCCGAGTATGGGATAAACATGGTCAACACACACACACAACTTGTGTCACCCCTTTGAGGCTGATGCAGTTCCTTTTGGACACCTTTGCTTTAAGGATGTGTTTTTGATGTCAGAGTAAACCATGTCCTGTAGAGAACCTCAGCCTCATGCATGCATGGGTTTCCTATTGAGATTATGTTGATGGTCACATCTATCTCTGTACGCTCTCCTTTCATCTTGTTTACTGGCCTAGTGTGCCCAGTGGTCTTTAGGGCTGTCAGCCAATCAAAAGACAGGGATAACAGCTGGCATATTGCCTAGCGGGAGCAGGTGCAACCAGTAAAGGAGATAAGGAGAACCTGCAGACAGATCTGTGGATTGACAAAAAAAAGGGAAATGATTGAAGGGTTAGGATTTTTTTTTCCGGGGGGTGGACACATCTGTTAAACACAGGACCCCAGTGGGTGTGGGTGGCCCTCTTTGTATGGGATTAGAGTGTGCGAGTCGGCACTAGTGCCAGGGCTCCTGTGCGACATCGTGGAAAATCCTCCTCTGCGGTTTCCTGTGGGTCTCCATTATCAGGCCTCGTGGATAAACCAGCTTTTCCCCCATACTTCCTGGCTCTCTTCCTCCTCTTCCACCCCACTTCCCCTCCCACACTCTTCTCAATCACATGAATCACTGCTGCCATGTAGAGGGAGACAGGCTAGAAGGAACTATACCACTCTCCTAAATCACATTTAGTCACGCTGTTCAGTACTTTTCAATCCACAGTGAGCTCATTTCTTTCTTCTTTCTTTTTTACAATGCTGGTAACTCACTCATCAATGGGAACGTTATCGTATTATCTTTGACAGCCTGCTGTTCATAGAGTATGACTTAAGACAAATGTTGAGTCACCTCAAGATGAGGTCATTCATTCCTATTAAAATCTGTCAGGATGAAGCCATTTCTAATAAGACCTCCCTCACATGCTTGTGTTGGACACTTTACAAATTATTTATACTGTTTAATCTCTTCAGTACTTTGCTCTGTCATGATAAAAAATGTCATGGTGTTTCATAGAGATATTATTTCAAAGACCAACACAATGCAGTACATAATTTTGAAGGGGAAGGGAAAATCTGACAAGTATGGTATGCACTTCTATTACTGTATCTGTGGTAGAGATCCTCTGAACTCTATAAATGGGGCATTCCACACATTTATTTACCACAAAGGACCACAGGAAAGACAAACAGCTGTTTGGTATAAACCTAAAACATCAACATCACCCTGAAAACACCATCTGCACGATTAAATCTGGTTTCTCTCTTGCACTGACCAAGATACTCATCTGAGATGATGGGAAGTTGGATGACACTAACAAGGACAAATTTAAAACTTGAAGGTAGATGCAAACACATAGTTAAGTCGAGAGTTTAGTTTTACTGGGAAACTGTACCACAGTCAACACAACTATTTTAGTGGAAATAAATAGGAAAAGGCTTAAGTCTTCAAATATGAAGAGCAATAAAGTGATACCAGATACCTGAAACTATACTGAATATGGTTAATGTTTATATATAGGAAATGTTCCCTTCATCATTAACCTCTCCTCTTGTTTGGGTACATTTTAGTAAGCAATTTCAATATTTCAAACCTTTGGTGAAACCAAGTGATCCCTAATATCTTAACATACAAAGATCCAGGTGTTAAATCATTTTACAAGCGGCGAAATGACTTTTGGCAACCTATGTTGTTACTAGGACAACATCAACAAACACAGACCTGATGATGTTGATGATAGGGGCTGGAGGATGACTTCTGGTTAATAAATACACCAACTAAACTTTAAAGGGAGTCGGTTTCAGTTTATTCATTTTAGATGATTGAAAACTGGGGAAGTTAAAAAAGAGCCTTGTTATTAAGGTGCATGTCCAAAGGTAAAACAGTAAAGTACTGAAAATGAGGAAACATAAAGGGTGGAGGGTTCAACATGCCTGATGGTGCTGTCTTCTAAAATATGCCCATAATAAATCTTTCTACAAGCTTTGAATCAGCGCTGTGTTCACTTAGAGGGCTGATCTATGGCATGGATCATCATGCCTTCCAGGGAAGACAGGGCTGCTGTTTGCTACAGGACGTGACACAAAGCATGTGTGAGGGCCCTGATAGAGAGTCAGAGGCCGATGAGAAAAGGAAAGAAAATAAAGAGAGGGAGGAAAGGGAAGCACTTAGGTGTGCTCGATATCCCATCAGCACCCAAAACCCATCTATGGCATGGAAAAACACCATCCGTATCATGTACGGGCCTCATAACTGTGTTTGCTCGAGCAGGCTGGGCAAATTTTGGACCGCAGAGAGCGGAGATCAATTGTGGATGGATGAAAGCTGGGAAACAATACACACGTTCCCCGTGTGTCCAAGAGCCAAATTTGCCGCAGCAATGCAAGGTGTTTTTTGTTCTTGAAAACTATCCTCAGATGTTTGACGCAAGACCGAGAGTAGAGAGAGATACAGAGAGAGAGAGGTGGGGAAGAGAGAGACAAAACAAACAGCAATTAAGGTAGTTTTTGAATCTGCATGAAAGGCTTTGTGATCCATCATTTAGGAAACATCTGCCATTACTGTTGTATGAGTCCAGGAAAAGACAAATTCCTTCTGTGTCTGTAGAACAAACGGTAGCAGTGATGAGCTTCACATTCATCCATTTCGAACCTGAAAAAGTCTTACCGCTGAAACCAGATTTTTACATACCGTAGTTTTTGTACATAAAAGATCAAATCTGACTATTTATTTCTGTTATAGGTAAGATAGGCCTAATAAAAAGTATCTTTATTGACTGAATGCCAGAATAACATCTGAGATATTTGTTCTTCCTTTTTCTAAATTCAGAAAAGGAGATATGCTTTCTCTGATATTTGCTACAATTGTTTTATGAGCTGAGAATGACTCCAAAATCTTTTCTTGCCTCTTCTTTAACCACTTTTTAAAACATTACCTTTCCGGCTGATCTTGTGAGATGCCTGGATTTTCAAGATTTCTATTTTTTTTTTTAATTCCCGTGATTATATCTTATCCTTAAAGTGCACCTAATCATCCTGCAGCAAAATACCTCACAACATAATAAGTTGTGTCCTTGGGCATGACACTTCACCCTTATTTCCTTACTAATGGTGGTCAGAGGGCCTGGTGGTACACATAGGTACTTATAAGAGTCCACTATCACAATGTCCGTTCCCTGGATATTCACCAGTGTCAGTTGGGTGGATCTGCTTCTGCGAAAGTCCACCGCTAGTTTCTTGGTTTTCCCTGCATTAATCAAAGGGTGGTTCTGCTGGCACCAGACCACAAAGTTATGGGTCCACTCTGAGTCTTCCCCACCTGTGATTATGCCAACTATGGCAGAATCGTCAGAGAACTTCTGGAGATGGCAGCATGGGGAGTTGTTGGAGAAGTCTGCAGTGTAAAGGGTGAAAAGGAACAGTGCCAGCACTGTTCCCTGTGGGACCCTCATACTCCAAACCAACCTACCTGAGACACAGCCCTGTGCCATCACATACTGTGGGCGGCCAGTGAGGTAGTCATGAATCCACTTGGACCTGTACTGGTCCACTCATGATGGGTGAAGAACTGAATGTAGTGTAAAGTGCTTTGAGATCCTTGGCCTAAATAAACTATTACAAATAGTATAAGTCCTTTACTTCTCCTTTTTGTCCAAATATACATTCAAGTTATACATCTACTTTTTTGTTTTCCAAACAGACGACTGGACCCATCTTTGGAAATAGAAATTTGTCCTTTTATGTTTCCTTTCAATAAGTAGCATAATTTTCTTTAAGAGGCCTTTTAGTCCATCATTGCAGGTAGTGACACTTTTTTCTGGACTCAACTAACATCTTCATGAGGTTTTGTTTGTTTTATTGCTGGGGTTGATAAGAATATTTCAAACCAAAACAAGTTTATCTCTTAAACGAAGGAGTTGTCTTCTGTCTGGATGTAATGATGGTTTGACTTTGCCAGGATGTTTAAACATATATATAGTAGTTTAGGTGAATGACCTTGGTACCTTAAGATGTATATCACACAAGGATGCAGTGTGTTTTAGGCATCCACAGGTGAATTAAATTACCAAAAGCTTACTAAGTTATGACCATATCATTTGGACTTTCCCAGTTTGTTTCAATTCATAGCCAAAGCCATTATAAGATGCTGTTGAGTATTAATCAAGGGAATAAAAGTATCTCTTTTCAACTTTAGGTCTTTATAAAAGGTAGCATCGCCAACACTCTTACATTGAAGTCTGTGTTTTGCTACACTCCAAAATGTATTCCTGATAAACATTTATAGTCTAAACATCGGCAACACCACCCCCATCCTTTTGCTTTCAGATGGAATTTCCAGTGTTGGCTGATAGAAGAACAGGATAAGGATAAAAGTTTGGAATCAGAAAGCTTTTCCGAGCACACAAGAATATTGAAAAAATACTTTTTGTGGCTTAGGTTATGTTTATTTGTATCCCTCGTAGGTGTAACTGGAAATTCAGCGTGCATTCCTTCACATAAGTGATAAGTGAAAATTAAAGTAGCACAAAGGGAACATCATTTTTTTGTTAACGTCTCCAGTCTTTTAAGAAAGCCCCTCTTTAGAAGTTTCCTTGTAGTTTTAAATCTGTTAAATATGCAACCACTCTACTGGTGTAAGACACTCAAAGATTTCCTCTATACTGGGGAAAATAAGACACACCCTGTGGGTGTGTGTGTGTGTGTGTGTGTGTGTGTTAATATGCTTGTCAGCATGTTTACTGTTTCTATTTAATTACATGTCTGCTCTTTGCTGTTCAAAACTAAAGAACAAGGAAAAAAATCCAAAATGGCAGCAGCTTGGGAAGGTTATTGCGCAATTAAGAAAGGAGCAGGCTACAGTGGGTCTATGTTTTGATGTCAACACTGTAGCTGTTCATCCAGAGGGCACACACGCACACATCTTTTGTCTTTCTCTCTGACCTTTTGCAATCTCATGTAAATACAGTCAACTCATACATAAAACACTGCGAAGTTGTACCACATAAAATAAAACAAAAGAAAGAAGTGATGGATGTTTAAAAAATTCAACAAGAGCCTCTAACTGCAGCAATAGGTCATGGAATAGACCTGATTCAGAGGTGAGCATATGAAATGATTCCTGGGGTAGGGAGTGGTCTGATTAATAGAATACAATAAGTGTGGCTTGTCTGTTTGTTCTAATACCTGATGGAATATTTTGTCACTTTACAAAGAGAATAATCAACGTGTTTTATTGAGATAAATTGTACGGTATATTAAAACCAAGTTATACCCTACTGTGAAGAAGAATGCAAACTAGGAATTTTTTTAGAAATATTTGACAAAAAAAACAATGAAATGTGTTGCATACACTCGTATTTGTAGATCTTTCTCATGCAATATGTATTATTGTCATGGTTTGTAGTTTTTGACATGGACAAAGATGCCTATGAAGATTAGCATGAGGAATGTTTTAATAATAAAACGAAAAACCTATAGGTCTTGAATGAGCAGAAGAAAATCAAGGAAGCTGACAGAATAAGATTACTTAAAAAAATTAGGCCTAAGATAGAAAATGATAATCAATGGAGAACACTAAAATTGATAAAAGCCATAAATCAAGGAATACACTAAGATGGAAACACCTTAGTATTGATCACAGATAACTCAATATGGCAAGTCTTTTAGAACATACATATAGAAAAAGGAAATTATCAAAACAAGAGCAGGAGGAAAACCAAACACCAAAGGATTCTAACACTAATATGGACTAATGACTTTAATGCTGAAGATACTCATATTCAGACATGCATTGCCTTAAAATGTTCATAAATAATCCTGTCAATAATAATACTGTCATTATTATTTTACCTAATCCTTATCAGAATAACTCTTTTTATGCAATGATACTTGCCATGCTGTGTCTTTGTCACACACACAATTTATTGCAAGAGACTTGGGACAGGGATAATGATTTGTCTTCTTGCAGGAAAAAAATCTTTACATAAAACCAGAGCTGTCATGAAATGATCTAGACCAGAACATATCCATTTGTCACAAAGCTATACTCAAAGTCTAGATCTAGATCCAACGAAGTTGTTGCTAGACCTAAGTAGGGATGCTCACTGGTGCCATTTATCCACTCTGACTGAGCATGACAAGTTTTGATAAGGAAGTTTCGGGGAAATATTTCAATATTTCAATACTATTTCAAGACATTATCATTTTTTTTTTCCACCAAGCAACTATCCTTTAATCTTCTGAACTTCAACTTGATTTCTCTACAGCTTGAACATAAATTCTGCTGTACTTTGTCCTCCATTATGTACACTGTGAGTCATGCATCACTATGTTTGGGCTATGCAAAGAAGAAATAAATCTTTTTTTTTTTGTTTATCCACAGTAAAATATGAGTCACAAAAAGAGAGCAAGTTAATGCAAGAGATGAAATATTTCCAGTTACCTAACAGCTTTCTTGCTAAAATGTGTGCACCCGATACAAGTCCTACTTCTTTTGAGTGTTTATGAGAACGTCTACTGATTAAATTCCAAAATCACAATGCAACAGTCAAAATTCAACTTTATAAACATTCTCAATAACAATTTTGGAGTCAAATACAGGCATTTGGCCTTCTCTATCTAATATTTATAAACTAAATGAAGAGGTCAAGAGATAAAATACCAGTCTCCAGCCCCAGAATGTCAAGAAAAATTTTTCCAATGATAAATGTTGAAGTAAGATGACAGATTCCATACCGATAAAAGGCAACATGTTCCGGATAGTGTTTATGTCTATCCTTGACAAGCTGTAGAAAATAGAAATATTCAAGATGCAAACTTGGAATTTGCACACATCTATATTTTTTCTTTAAAGTGTTGCTTCACTAAGTGTGGCTAGATTAACAGGGGAAGTTGCAGAGCAATTCGGCCTGCAGCAGGATGTTCAGACATCAACTAAAGGAAGGATCCATCTGTCTTTTTCTTGCTGCCATGAGCATGTAGACACACGCACACAGCAACAACAACAACAACAAATGCACTTACACCTCATTTCACCAGCTGGATTTTAGAAAGCAGCACTTGGGGAACAGTTGACTCGCTGATCTCTTTAATGGTTACATCCTCCACACCCAAAACCCAAGATGCTCAGAAACACACACTTTGATAAGTTCAAAACATCTGACAGAAGAAAAAAATACATATTGCACACCCCCTGATTAAACTAACACTCGCTCACTCAAGGATGCAAACACACACGTGCACAGACACTAAAACCACCCCCACCATGCAATCAGTAGCTCAGAATAGGAAGGAGGGAGAGGAAGCAGCTCTGCTTTCACAGGCTGGGAACAAGGAGAAGGAAAAACAGCCGGAACCTGGAATTTATGGAGGAAAAAACAGCAGCTATCCAAAAATACCCTGCAACCATCTCCTCAGATAAACAGAAATATCATTACTCTCATCCTCCTGTTCAGGAGTTTTCCTCACATGCTTCCTTTATCTCTTCCTCAGCTCTTTAGTTCAGCTTCTGGCAACTCATCCTCAATTAAGGAAACATTTGTTGTCGAAGCTCTTTGTTGGTCCACTGTTCAAAGCGGCCAGTTTGTAACCTTTGCAATTCAGTCTAGTCTTATTTAACATCATACAGACCGACTGGTTAAAAGGTTTTTTTATTTATCTAAAGAAGCCCAGCTGATTCCATCAAGTCATTGACTTTACAGGATTTGCTCCTCCCTAATTCAAAGCTCTTCCAATAAACAGATGCACAGGATGCCTTATGAAGGAAAGCTAATAATTACCAATCATAAAGATCTCTATCTTTCAGGAGATTTAGATAAAGCAAGTTACCAAATCGGTGGACAACATACTGACAGATCCCTTCCTGTGGTTAGGGGGTAGGGGTTCACCGACCCTGAGGTCATTTCCTTTGACCTCTTCTTCCTTATTGATTCAATTTCCAAGCCATTGGTCCTCTATTAGGATGTTCCAACAGAGCCATACCTCATTCCCAACATCCTTTTCTTTTGTCCTCAAAATAAGGAACACATTTCATGCTGTCCAGTTTGAAAAGCGCAAGGTCTCCAAACCTTGTGTTCTTACCAGCATGTGACACGAGTTAAATGAAAACTTCCCTCCTTGTAATTCTGCTCTTAGAAGTGGCCATAACCTTTAAACAACACACTTAACCTTTGAGGGATTTGATGACGTGTGATGCCTAACTCAGGTGGCGTGCTAAAGATGCGGGATTGTAAAGTAGGAAACAAAGGGGTAAAAAGGTAGAGCCTGACTCATTGCCAGTTTACCTGAACTTTTTAACATTCCATCATTCTGACATGCAATGTAGAACTGTTTCCTTATACGACCTGGATTTTTTCAAGGAAAAAAAAAAATTTAAAAATTAAAAATCAAAATCTACTTTCACAGCATTAGATGATAGAGGTGAATTAATTACATTTTCCGTTGGGCGCTAAAATCTTCCAATTTTAAGTTAAAATACTGACAAAAAGGACATAAAACACTCAAAATGAAGGACACAGATCAGAGTTGTAGTAATAGTACTAGTAAAAGAAATTATAGCTTTTGCACCTCATGATGTAAGAATACCTTTTAGACAGGATTCTCTCCAGCGGCTCTCCCTTGACAACTTTATTGTCACTCCACTGTCACAAGTGCAGAGCAACAAAATGAGTTCTTCATTTAACCCATCCCCTTGGGGAGCAGTGGGCTGTCATTGTGCAGCAGTGTGGGGTTAAGGGTCTTGCTCAGGGACCCGGAGTGGGGGATCAAACTTACAACCTCAGGATTCAAAGCCCTATGCCCTAACCACTAGACCGCCATCTGTAGGGGACTCTGAGAAGAGCCGTTGCCTCTCCACATTGAGAGAAGCCAGTTGAGGTGGGATGGATGGATGGATGGATGGATGGATGGATGGATGGATGGATGGATGGATGGATGGATGGATGGATGGATGGTGGGCTATCAATTTAGTAATATTTACCTAACAACTAGCAACATTTCAAGCCACTAAAAGTAACTTCCAAAGCACAATGTTGTGACATAACAGAGGGCCCTCCTCCATCGATAATGATGGGGGATCAAATTTATTTTTAATGGGTGAAGGGACAAAAGGCATAAACTTTGTGAAAGTTGTAAAGCAGATCCAGCATGTAGTTCAATAAGAATAAGATGTTTCCTTAGACAGTATTCTAAACGTCATTTAGAGTATAATATTGCTCTGCACAATTTCCTACTGATAAGAGAGCAGATACAATCTTTCTGCATTGATTAATGGTAGCATTTATTCTAACCAGTATTGCCATAGGGGATTATTTTACAACTTAAAAAAAAAAAAAAAAAAATCCCAATAAACTTATAATGAAAAAGATTTATTTCCTTCCTACTTTGGATGGTTTGTTAGTTGTTTGGTAGGTACAGACAGACAGACAGTACTGTCAGCAGTTGGATTCAAATGTAGAATATAAAAAGATATGCAGATTTTTATACACCATTTTAATATGAATTTAATTTTATTATGGGGGGGAGTAATGCTGATATATTCTTAAAAATAATAATGAAAATACTAAATAATATTTGTGGTGCACCTCATAGCTTATGTCAATGCTCATTTGATCATTTATGTTTTTGTAATGCCATAATGTTTGATTTTGGCTTTTCTTTTTAGTAAAGCTGCATTAACTTGTACCAACCAGATATAAAATATTACAGTAGAGTAAAATATTACTCTACTGTTATTGTTTCTGAGGCTTCAAATATGTTAACATCCACCCTGAATCTCTCCATCCAGTGGCTTTGAACCAAGGCCTCCTTTGTGGCAACAGTGGTTAAGTTCACACCTGACTTTCAGAAGCACTAAAAAAGGTGAAAAAACTGAACCCATGTTGAGTTTCCAATTTGAAAAATAGTTTGCAAGTAGTAAATGTCTACATTTGCATATCATTCTACCTTGAATTGGAGGAGTCTGGTCATTACAAGACAATCTGCACATTGATGATGGCAAGCATGCGAAAAAAGTTTTGCACAACCGTTTGCTGAATTGCAAAAGCTAATAATTTTTTCTTTTTTTATCTGCTTTGTACATACAAATGTGTTTGCACCTGTTTTAAGAGATGGAAACCTTCTGAAGATCAGGCCCTAAATGTACAATGGAGCCTAGGCAGAAGTTCAACTGAAGAAATTATTACTATTCGTTTCTGTCACGGGCCAATCAGCATCTTAAAAATACTCCAATCCACATCTCAGTCGGCTGCCCAAAGCTCAGGCAGCAGTTGCACTATGTCGGACTTCTATTCAGATGACCCAGATTCAGCCCACCTCCATCCCCTTCTCCACCTTTGTAGCTAAAGCTTCATCTGAGTGTCATCCCTAACGGACTATTGCTGCGTTCCCTGTCTCATCTCAACCGGTCTGGCAGAAGACCGCCATGTTGAGCCTTGTTCTGCCAGAGCTTTCTTCCCAAAGCGGAGTTTTTCCTCACCACTGTCGCTTCATGCTTGCTCATCATGGACAGGTTTACGCAACCTGTGTTATCCAAGCTGGACTTCCATCTTCCAGGTCCCAGGGTGACGCACTAGTATCAGCTCATGCAGCCCACCGGGTCTCTTCATACAGCTCAAGCACACCATCTCGCCAGCCAGCAGTCATGGACTGACCAACTTTATCCTCTCCACTCCACCACCAGGTTCAGACCTGGGGGGAAACATCCCTATTCTTTACTCCTGTTTATGCATATCAAAGCCAATTCTGTGCTAATGTTTCCTGCTGAGGTCTGAGCGCCAAATACTTAAGTAATTGCATCAGTAAAACTCTTCTATTTGTCTTTCTTTTCCTTGTGAGTTTTTCAGATTGAAAGGTAGTTTAGAAAGCTTTTGCTCCATCTGTCATTTTGATCAAGAACATATACTCTCTGTGTATGGTAAATAATAAGTTTATATTATAGGTGACCTGAACTGCTTAGAATCTGGAGCTGGAGACTTTAATGGTTTCTGTAACCCTTTGCAAAAAATAAATAAACAAAAAATGAAGCATGTGTTTTACCATCAGATTCCCCAACAGAGACATCTCCTGGCTGCTGTCCCCTCCCTTCCCCTCCGACGTTGGTAGGATCCAAAAAACCAGAGGTTTGTTTGCTTGGGAAAGGAGAATATCCTCTGAGGTCAAGTCAAACAGGATGTGCTAGAGTGTGGTCCCCCACTCCTATTGGCTCTTTGTAATCGCAGTGACTGCGACTGACACACATACACACAAATTCTTATGAACCTGTTCATGTGCACTCACACATCTAACATGTCATATTCAGTAAACACAAACTTAGTTTAGGTAAAATGCCTGTCTGAGAGGCTGATGCTTGTATTTACCTTAAAAGAGGGGTTTGTGATTAAAGCAGCATGCTAAGGGCAGGCTTGTTTGAGTAAGACATTGCATTGGAAAAATTTCAAACACTTGAACTAATAAACAGAAACCTCTGCAGATGAAGACACCACTTAGTGAAAGCAAGCGAGCCACGGCGTGAGTCACAGGAATTGCAGCATCAGCAATCTGACCATGGTTTACTTCAAGATTGAGATTTTATTTTCCCTCCATTTTTTTGCCCTAACTCCTTAACAGAATTAACTCTTACATTTAAAAACATTTGTAAGGCAAGCATATCGAAGCAAACATAAGATGGAGGTAATTTATGAAACACCCTGCAAGTGATTTCTTCACTTTTGGAAGAGTGCCAGCGGTGTAGAAAAAAACAAGAATAAACAAGTAACGCTCTATGGCTTTATACAGTGGTTTCTTGCTAAAGTGGCAAATTTCTATGGAAAATATATTACATTTCATAAAAGCAATTGAATTTGCAGAACTTTTGTCATTTTTGCAAAAATGGAAGCATAAACTTTGACTAAAGTATAAATTCTTATATGTTCTTATATGCAGGCTAGAGCTTTTTTCCAGCTGCTACTTGTTGGACAATTAGCCTTCAAATAAGGCAGGCATCACCTCAAGGCAAAATAGTGGTCACATGGAACGTCTCTGAGGTGTGACACATGATTTCACGAAATAATCATCACATGTCTGTCTGCAGTGGTCTGGTTACATAAGGAGGTGCGCATTCATACTTGAGGATGTCCTTCCGTTCTGTTGATTGCATGTTGAATAAGAGGGATGGTCCAACAGTTTCAAAGAGAGGTTTTGTTCAAAGTTTATAAGCAGAATTTGTAAACTTTATTCCACCAGCAGCAGGCAATGCTTGAGGCATTCTCCTTTTGATTTAAACCAAGTAATCCTTCTACATTAACAAGTTCCAAAGGATAAGTTAGGCACTTGTCCAAGGAGGGCATTAACCAAAATTAACTTTTAGGGCCTAATCTTACAAAGGTTTGCTTGTCTTAAAACAGGTCTAAACGTGTTTGGAAACACGGAGAAGATCTTCAAAAAAGGTGCAAAGTGATTTGCATTGGTAATTCAGGAGACAGCATGTGCAAACCCATTTTTTGCGTGCTTGGCTTTTCCCATAGGCAGATCATATTGCAGTGACCAAACTGCAAAATTATGGTTGGAGATTATGCAGATGTTAATTTAACATGCACAAATGATTTTAAAAATCAGAAACTCAACTGCAGTCCAAACTGACATAAAACAAAAATTTTGCACAGTTATATTTTCTTTTACTTTTGGTTGTAGTAATTTAAGATAGGCTATGAGGTGCACTATAAATAATATTTTGTATTATCAATATTTCTCTTTTTGGATAATTATCAGCATCAGCTCTATCTTTATGCTATGAACATCATCTTTCTTGCATGGTCATTCTTTGACTGCTAGTAGAATATGCTATTTTAATGGCTGGAACAAAATTGCTTTGTACATCTTGTCATATGCTCGGCAATATTTGTAAATCACCAACAGTCATCAACACTCAATTACACATGTCTGCAGTGTTTTTACAAATGTTTGCAGACATTATGGCCATCATTGATGAATTACTATAAAATAATACATATAATAGAGACAAAGAGGAATGTCAAAAATAACATAAGTAAAAAATATATTAGTGGGGACAAAGACTGGCTTTATAAGTTGGCCTAGATTAATGCAGCAGTGAGAAATACTGTATGAAAATTGACAAAAATAAAAAAACCTAACTGAACGTAAATATTGCAAGCATGTTGACCAAAGATAAGGGTTGGGGGTTTGAAATTGCACATCCCTTGTCTGTGGTAAGAGCAATTTTTTTTCTCCAAGGAACGAGTCTGTCTTACTTTTTTATTATGGACCTACCTCATTTTGAAATATATTGGGTTAAGTGGGCATTTTGAGCAGTTTATGAAGGTAAATCCAAATTTTTACACCATTGTCCAGTTGTAAATCTGACTTCTCCGTCAGAGGGTGTCACAAGCATGAGCAGACAAAGTATGATTTTTTAGGTTCTATGATTGATATTCCATCTTTTATATTTAACTTTAAAAAGATGAAATTGTCCAGAGAGCTGTTCCAAACGAAATTTCTTTTTGTTTTTGTGTAAAGAAAATGACAAATTAATCTGTCTAAGTCTAACTATGTTACCTTCAGATATTTATATTCTTTTACTTTTGCTGGTGCCACTTTGGGGTATTTATGTAGAATTTAAATAAATAATATTCATCATTATTATGATTGTTGTGATATAATTCTATTAAGGCCATTCTCAAACTGCCAGACACCAAGATGCTCAGATGCGTCGCTCCCGATGCGCTGCAGGACCTTTCCGTCCCCCATAAAAAGCCTTTGGTGTGAAAACACCTTAAGTGAGGCAACATTTGAGGTTCTGCTAATTCTGCTAATCAAGAAAAAAAAAAGCAATTTCGGAAAAAGGGGACAGGGGATTATTGAAGAGTAAAGAAAAGTACTTCAAGTTGAGACAAGAGACGGCAGGGAGGAATAAAAGAAGAAGCTGGATAGCAAGCAGAATAACAGGGGATGTGAGGTCAGTGATGAAGAAGATTGCAGGCTTTCAGCAGAAAGATGATAGTATATATATGCAGGTCTGGATCGAGCCAATGAACTAAACACAGTCTTCAACAGATTAAGTCAGGTTTAGTTAAGGGAAAAACTCGCCTTTGTCGCCTACCTAAACTGAAACAGACATCCCTCCTTTCCTTGATTCAAAGCTTCCCTGTCACACCACAAACTTTTTATCCCCCACTTCACCCATGGGCCCTTCTGGTTCTACATATTTTCACTAAACCAAATCAGATAATGTTACCGCTCCCTTTGCTTCCCCCTTTTATCCCTCTTTCTCTGAAGTCAGTTAGGGAAGCAGTTGGAGAGACTTAAACAAGATAAAACTTTTACCTACTGACGAAACCTTTTCCAGATAACAGTAGGTCATCTAGACTAGGAAACATTCATTAATTTAACACAACTTTGTCTGATTTGCTCTGTCAGAAACCTCAGCCTTTCTCTTGATCAAAGACAAGGTTTCTGCTGTTGACCTTCAGGTTCTCTAACCTGACTTTTTACAACTTGGACTTCAAGTACAGGACAGACACTCGTCATCTGCAGAAAACTTTGATGACTCTGTTGTTGTGCAGTGTATCAGGGATGAACAAGAGGCTAACTGCAGAGTGCTGGTGGACCGCTCAATGGCATGGTGTGGAAATAATCATCTTATCCTGAATGTGAACATAACATATCCTGAATGGGACTGTATATTTTAGAAGAAACAGGAAAATGTTTTAAGCTATCAAAATTAAGGAAGAAGAAGGAGAAGTGGAGGTAATAGGGGGAAGTCTAATTTAATTTATGTTTAACTGGAAAACAGACTGAACTGGAGATACAATTGTGAAGCTGTCTACAAAACGGGACATAGCAGACTGTACTTCTTCAGGAAGCATAGGATCTAAAGTGTTTATAGCAAAATGATCTATAGGTCTTCTGTGGAGAGTAGGATCTTTTGCCATCATTTGTTGGGATATCAGCATTAAAAAAAAAAAGCTGAAAAAGCTCAAAAAGAGGACTGACTCTGTTATGTAAACTCCTCCAAAACTTCTAGTATGATTTATAAATCTGACTTTTTCATAAAGTAAAAGACATTGCAGGCAACTCTGAGCCTCGTCTTCATCAGGGTCAAACAGCAAGAGTCTATTCAGTGAGAGTCTCTTGCAGATCAGTTGTAGGACTAACTGCCAGAAAAGATCCTCCAACCTCAGCCATTAGCATCAGTTAAACTCAGAGGAAGCCTCTATAATTTAATAACATTTAATTTTCTTTTGAATGCAATTAAGAATTCTGAACCAAAATTAAATGTAACTTAATTTTCTGGGGTCCAAAAGCTTTAGAAATAGTTTCAAAACCCTTTAGTGTAAATGACTATTTTCACTTATTTGTCCTGTATTTTAGATTCTGCTGGAGTGATATATTAGATCTTTGGGTTTGACGGTTATCAGACCTTGGACAGTTTAATAAAACTAAGTTCACATTTTCCAAAAAAATCAGTTTCAAACCACAGTTAAATCATCATTTAGCAAAGGGGCAATTACTTTTTTTTCTTTTGTTACATAGACATCACATTACAGTTTGTTTGTATTTATCACTAATAACCATAATTGAAAAAATGTATCTGAAACATTTAAGAGTGGAAAAAGAAAAAAAAAACAGAGGAAATCTATTGGCAGGAAAGTGTTTTTTAATTGCACGGTCCATTTTTCAGTACTAAGCTGGTTGCTCACATCGGTAGCATCGATGGGAGCACCGGTTACAGGTAAAAATTATCTAAATTGAATTATTATAAACACTCAAAAAGTTAAAAGCCAGCTAAGCATTTTAAACCTCTACCTCGGATTGCATCTCTGTAAACTGTATACTGCGGGTAACTTTGAATTAAGTAATATTTACCAGTCACTATGTTTCTTCTAACACCGTTGTACTACCATTCTGTCCTTACATATTATGCATACCCCCCTTCCCACACACACACGCACACACACATACATTTCACTAATCCACAGTTTGGTATAGTCCCCACTCCCTTCAGTCTCCCCCTGGAGTTTTCCTCAGCCGAAGGTGGGCCAGCCTGATGCCGCTGCCCAGAGACTACTGGGATTAATGCTGCAGACTGACACTAATCTCATTGTGGTTGAGCTTTGGAGAGGCAACACATACATCCACTTCACTCTCACTCCTGAAATGCTCTCGCATTTGAGGCACCAATCTGTTGGGCTTTCAACACCCGTGGAGGGATTTGTGAAGTAGATTTTCCTACTCAATGCTCATCTCATGGGCGATTTGATTGGATTTTTCAACAGCTGATATGTGATTCCCTAAAAATTCTTAACTGAGATTCCAAATCCAAATGAAGACTCTTGAAACACACTTACATGTGTTACTAAATGAATAAATTGAATCAACCGGCAACACAAGTTCAAGTTTGAATCTTATTTTAATGCAATTATATTCATCTATGTTTCTCTTTTCTCATTAATAAATATTTTTTGGAGAGTATTCAATGCTTTTATCAACTAGATTTGGCTGTCACTTTATATAGGCTGTATAGCCGGTGTTTCCATGGCAACAACAGTTCAAAAGCATAACACCAAACCTATAAAATCCAACATTCTGACATCATGTCTGCAAGTCTCAGATAAATATCACTTTTATCCCTAAATCTGTTTACGCCCTCCCTGCTCTTTGCATTCATTCTAAAAGAAGCTTTCCAAAACACATAGTCCACTTTCAGCAATTGTCTGAAAACACAAGTATTTTAGGCTTTTTTTCCATGACACTGTCGGTTTTGCATCCCTGAATACCGGATTTCTTAATATTTTGAGACATAATGCTACACATAACAATTTTGGCTTTTACTAAGACTGAAGGGCATGAATTTCAATTAGTTTTTACATGGTGAAAGTCCAAATCCAACCTAATTTTTGCCCTTTCATCGTATACATATGGAGAAAGCTGACCTTGAGTCCCACTTTCCCTTGCTCCCCTTCTCTCAGATCACAGTGTTCTCAGAATAAAGACGAACTCCAAGGAATATGATGACACCCTTCACTCTGTATACTTTGCAACACAGCCAAACAGCCCAGTTGGTTGGTGTTGCCACTGTACTCGTCAAAGGCCAGGTCAGTGCTGGTACAGTGTTGTTTAGAGTAAACACTAAAAAAAGTCAGAGAAAAGAAAAGAAGGTTCCAAAACACAAGATGAGGGAGAATAGTGTTAAGGTGAACAGAATGGCTCACTGGTGCATCATCTTTCTCTCTAGCTTCTGTGAAATCCTGATGTATATAGGAAAGTAATGAACTTGAGAAATAATGCCAGGTCAAATCATTTGGTCTATGAATCATTTCTACGTATTATTCTGTTTTAACTAAACTTCTATTATTTTGGATTTTTGTAAAGAAAAAATGTTTCATACACAAAACTAAACAATATAATAAAGACATTTTCCTCCTTTTTTTTTTTATAATAGTTTTCTAAAATTGATTGACTTTGATGAAATAATACAGTAAAACTATAAGCCGGCCACAAGTCAATTCCTTCACCTGTAATAGGGGTAAATGAGAAATCCAGAGAAACTACAATTTAATATGTGACTTTCTCTGCCTTTTCTATTTATGTGGGTCATTGACCACTTCTTTAAAGGAGCTCTTTCAGGTGCGGTTATAGAAGGGATTCTAGTTTGAAGTCGAGGGAACTGAACCAGGGGCCTCAGCAGAGCAGGTCGTAAATCTAGCTCTCTCCTCCGGTCTTACCGCCGACGTCATTGTCAATCTGGTACAACATATTGGCCTCCTTTCGCTTCAATCAAGATTTATAACACATTTTACAATAAAGCCCAGCTGGACTTCAAACATAAGCGACACAGAGGAGGGCAAATATGGCCTGGGCCTCCTGATCAATATAACAGCTGGCCCTACGAAGGCTTAACAGAATCAGATAAAAATGGCCAAACACATATGGCACATCAGACTAACCCCCCTTGCTGTCAGATAACCTGGATTGTTATTAATATTGTTACTTTCTCTAACATGCATGCAATAATGTAAAACTGTCAATACCTTCGATAAATTCATGTGATATCCTACAACCTCAGAGTTAACATGGGTTTGTCCTCATCTCTCTTCACAGGCAGAAAGGAAAATTGAATGTTTTATGACTTCTTTTCATCAAAACATGTTGAATTTGTGTTGCAAATTTGACTTTTGCATTACAAATGGGGGGAATTGCTATAAAAACCAAGCCTTAAGCAAACACAGAAATCTTTTTGACAGCTGCTGGATTTCAACCAGACAGCCAGAGTCTAGACTGGTTAAACAAAATGTGTTTTCTTTTAAAGCAAAAAAAAAAAAAAAAGACTATATTTAAAACTGAAAAATGTCAGTCTTTCTACTTTTGTTGATACTAAAAAACCGTGTACTGCCATGCATGTATGCTTTTTTCCCCCAGAAAATTCTTATTATCTTATTTAAGCAGCTGTATTCCACATTAAACATCACCTTAGCACATGTTGGCCTCAAAAAATACCACCTGGATTGTCAAAAAACCTTCACCTGTGTTTTCTTTCATCTTTAGTGGTTTCTGTTGAATATATATACCTTCAGACTGGTTTCTACTACTTTTATGACCCTTCTGTTTGAATGTTACCTCTCCATGTCATAATGGTAGTTCTGGATATTGAAAGAGTTGCCTGTTTCAAATCTACTTATGTCAGTTTTAGATATGGAGAATATTAAAAACCATATTTGTAAAGGTTTTTGAACACTTTAATGTTTTTATTTTTCCATATCACACAGAGAAAGCATTGCATCATAGAGACAGCATTGACGGCATTCTCTACATTCCGCTCACAAAAGATATTTTAAAATCTGATTTCTGGAATCTCAATTTGTTTACAGATTATGGTTAAGTTACAAGAAATGGCCAGAATTGTGAGAACAGGAACTGGGTCTTTCTCTACAGCATCTACACAAATCTACAAACAACTGCAAAGGAATCCGAGTGGGACATGGAACAATCCAAAGCCCCCCCGTGTGAACTCTGCAGGTTTTTCTCACTAAAAGGCAAAAGGGACCTATGGGGTTGGTGCATCGACTTGTGTTCTTTGTCGTACTTCCACAACACCCACATACAAGCTTGCAGTCACAGACACACACGTAGACATCAAAGTATGAGTATGAACTTTAGTCTGGCCAGTCAGGTCTCTTGCTGTGCTGCTGGAAAGCAAAACAGCTTTCATAGAACATCTTAATAAATGCAGGATCTAAGCTTGCCTGTAGAAAAAAGAAATAGCTTCAAGCTGAGCAGCTGGTGGCAACCGGTTTGTTGCGGGCTCAAGTTGCTCCCTGGCATTGCGTTAGTGTGTGAGGATACAATGCTTTCCCAATAAGGCGAGTTATAAATAAAACCACAAAGCTTTTGTTGACAGCAGTTTAAGCACAACTATTACAGATGTCTGTATGTGTAGACATCAAACAGCATGTGCTTAAATATTTCAAATAGTGCTGTATTTGTTCTTACCCACTGTTCCCTAAAGCTGTGGTACTACAGATGCTACTTGAGAATTATTTAGTATTAATCAGGTAAAAGTGTTGGCACTAATAAGTGAAACAGAAAAACATCCTACAGACTGTTATTATTTATGTTGCCTTCCATGAAATTAATTTGAACTTACTTCATTTATATGGCATAAGGTCATTAAAATGTCCTTGGAAGGCACTTAGCAAGAAAAAAATAATTGCAGTTTTGCAGAAAGACAAAGTCACACTTAAAGGCGCTGTACCTTATTTTGCACGGTTTTCAACCATGACCATGGAGAAGAGTTTATATTTAACAGTTAGCATCTCCCTTAACCTTTTCCCATTTAGAAACCTTAATCTAACTCTACATGCAGGTGAGAACGCGCACATCTTGTCATAAACGTAATGACAAGATACGTGTTGAGGAGGACTACGGCCAGTTTTGAGAAGTGAAGCTATTTATTTCGAGGTGGTCCAGGAAAGCTCTCCACCTCGAGTAGGTGGTGTAGGTACCAGTGAGGTTGAATGATAATGTAAAACATTGTGGTTGCCCAGGCAACAATAATAACGTAATCCAGCATCTGTGTGCCGAGTCATCAGCATCTGTAGTGTTAGCTTGTCCAATCACGGATGAATCTTTACCTGATTGATAAAAAAAACTGACCGCTCATTTTCTACAAGTAGGATAACTGTTATTTTCTTTGTCTTAAATCTATACGAAATTCATTTTTTAAGATGTTCCAATTGTCCTCCTCTGCCCTCAGATCTAAATAAAAAGAATAAGAGGAGG
This sequence comes from Cyprinodon tularosa, assembly GCF_016077235.1. NCBI lineage: Eukaryota > Metazoa > Chordata > Actinopteri > Cyprinodontiformes > Cyprinodontidae > Cyprinodon > Cyprinodon tularosa. The sequence goes on along the minus strand of NW_024039034.1, from coordinate 1,227,006 downwards.
CACTGAGATTTTTTGTGTCCCCTAGTTAATTGTCAGAGCTCAGTCTGTCTTAGAATGCAGTTTCCTTTAAGACTGATAATGACTGTTTTCTACCTTCGGCTACTTTACATCGCCAATGAAATTTAAAATAATAGCAAATACAGGTAATTTATATGTTGAGATTCCAGAAGAGATCTGATTATTAAGAAACGAGTGCAAAACTAGCTCAACTTCATAAAGTATTTTGACAAAGGTCAAGAAGTGATTTAATTCTGTAGATATTTTGGTACGTAAACCAAGGCCATTTGGTGAGAACCTTAGTTGGTGAGATGTGTACGCAGTGCAAACAGTGTAATAAACGAAGAGCCTTCTGCATTGGACAGCATTATAATAAAGTTTTTATGTACAGAAGAGAGCATAAGCCCCTCTCCTCTATATTGAGGACAGTTTGGTGTTATCAACTCTGCTCACCTGTTAAACACATGAACTGCAGTTGTCACACTTTTTATTGCCATTTAATGTTACCTCGACCGAAACAGATGGCTATAAAACTAGATAAACAAGGCAATATCCATGATTGAAACGCATTACTGGTGGGACATTTGGGGCACTAAAGAGCTCCAACCTGAAATAAAAAGCCAAAAAAAAAATGAAGCAGAATGTGTAAAGTGCACAGACAGCAACAGAATCCTCCTTTGTACCAAAAAGCAATACAATCAGGAAGAACCATCAAAAATGTTCTGTCAACAAGTAACAGAAGGAGAAGCAGGAGTATATAGACACAAGAATACAGTCAGTAAAGGCAATGCCATTGTGTCTCTGTGGACCCGCTGCAGACACAACAGGTGTGTCAATATGACATGCATTTAGCCAGTACATCACGTCTGCCTCCTATGAACACTGAATAAATATAGATGCTCTCCATTTTCACTCTCAGTCGTGCACAGTTTATGGGAGGAAAATGACAGATGAAAAGCAAACACGCTAAAGTCATGTGGAGTTCAGAGAGACAGAGAGGAAAGACGAAAGGACAAAAAGGATTCCGTAAAAGCTGTCTTAGTTTTACTTGGACTAAAAACAGAATGAATTATCCTGTAAAATAAGTTTAAATTTGTCAGATTTTTTTAAATTCTTATCTGTAAATTAAAAAAAAAAAGTTTAATTTCTGGATGTCTGATTGGTTTTTAGGCTGTTAAACCTCTTCAGGTTCGTGGACCGGATCTGCCAAATTATCATTTTCATTATTTCGACATCACATCATGACATTTTTATTTTTTAAATACTTTTCATTTTACACAATTATACCAAAATAGTTGCCAGCATTTTTTCTTTCACTTGACACCTATTTCAATACAGTAAGTTTTGTCTTTTAATGGTTATTTCCAGACCCAATCAATGCGGTGGTAATAATAAACAATGTTTTAGATATTAATAGAAAAAATACCAGGACATACCAACAGAAAATCCTCCCTGAGTACTGATTTCTTTTCTTATTATTACCAAATTCGAACTTTTAGTGGATAAGAGTTAAATATGTAGTATTATAAGTCAACCACCTTTGACAGTTACATGAACACAATGACAAATTATGTGTAACTGCTTTATGGTTAAAAATTCTGAATGTTAATTTGAGGGTTCTCTAAATGGTTTAAGACCAGTATCCAATTTAACTTAAGTAGTTATTTTCCAGCTGTATTTAGACATTTTTGGGGGAAGTTAATGTTAACAGCTTTGTAAGAGTGGTTATTCACAGAAAAAGAGATCAACATTTATCTAAAGGATTTTGAAAATCCTGTTTGGTTAGTCTTTTAGCATGACGTCAAATTACATCTTTACAATGTGGATATCTTTTAAATCTCTGAATTCTCAGTCACATTTTGTAAAATGTTTCTTAGAGGGATTACACATTGCTTTGTGTTGATGATTTGATTTTCATTTATTAAAATAATAATTATCATCTAGGTCAGGAGTGCTCAAGTCCAGTCCTCAAGAAATACAATCCTGCAACTTTTTGATGCGCCCCATTTTTAACACACCTGAATCAAATGAGTGGCTCGTTACCATGCCACTCCAGGGCTCAATGAGGGGATTGAGCCTCCAATTCAGGTGTGTTAGAGAAGAGATGCATCTAAAAGTTACAGGATGGTAGCTTTTGAGGACTGGACTTGAGTACCCCTGATCTAGGTAGATGATTATAAAAATCATTGTGCTTTAACTTTCCAATGTATTCCAACATTAGAAAAATGTTATCCCATTAATACTGCTAAATAAATGTATTTCAAGAATATTTCTATTTTAATGTAATGTGCCAACTGTATTTTTCTTACATAAATGAAAGTCTGAAAGATCTGGGCTCGATTCAGCCTCCTTTTCATAAATCTTACACAGTGCTACCAACTGCCTATGGAAGTTAACCATTTTGTTAATAGATTCATGTGTATAATTAATTTTCAACATAAACAGATTAACTGTGCTGTTTTCTGAAGGCCACACAGATTATTTTAGAGAGCATTGGTGAGCAAACTCCATAGGGACAGCAGGATGCTGTAAGAAGGGTTCTTCAGTAGAGACTTAGACGTTTACGAGTCAAGACATTTAACATATAGCCGGTCCATGATAGTGCAGATAAAACCTTGTTTGCTTGTTATAATGGCTAAAGTCCAAAACTAAATACAATTAAGAATCCAAGGTAACACCAGAACTGTTTTTTTATACTATCTTGCATGGACGTCATTAAGGACATGTCCCTTGCACTTTTTCAAAAGTCCGCTTTGGTCCCCTGCACATTTTACTGTCCAAAAACAATGGTAAGGCCAATTTTTACTTCTGATGCATAGCCTCTGCAACCATCAAATCTGTCTCTGTGCGACAACGCCCCCCGGCTCTGCAACTGTCGTCACGCACCTAAAAAAATCCTGACTAGGCGTCGGACGGTCGCAAACCTGCGCAGACCTCAACCGGAAGTGTGCCGACAAAAAGCAGGTGCGATTGGTCCTTGGTATGCCTTTCCGGCTGTCTGTGCGGTCGTCCTTTTCATTTCGGTGCCGGGGCGTGTCATTTTTAAAAACCGAGGAGTAATAGCAACAATGGATAACCACGACGATAGGTTGATCAAGCAGGTTTGGAAGTACAACCATTTGTGCGATGCCTCAGACATGTTTTTGGAAAATAAACACTCCCGCTGGCGCAGCCGAAGAAGTTCTTGTTACCATCCGCCAAAGTTCTTGCGAGTTCTCGAACATGCTCCCCCTTGCGCTTTGGCGGGAAACTACTGTGCGTCCCTAGAAATTCCAGACCAACGTTGCAGAAGCATACCAGCAAAAGTGATCAGACGCGCGCGACATTTGATGTGTGTGGATGAAGAAGTATAATCTGCCCTTTACGCTACAGTACACAGACAATCGTTGAGCACTAGGACCAAACAGAAAACCACACCTCAAGCTGAAGCCCGCTTCCCTGAGTTTAGACCGCCCACACGTTCCTGATTGGCCCACAGTCTTCTCTGTCACCGCTGTCACTCCTGAGAAGCTCATTTTACAAACATCTGATGTGCCATGAATCAGGTCAATGATTGGATGGTCAAACACCCTGAAGTTAGTTATACTAAAAAAAACTTTGCACCCTGCCCCCCCCCTGAAATAAAAATTTCATCCATGCTATCGCTTAACATTGCCATCACTATGCACTATGGTCTCAAAACTTTGCTCTTCATAAAGCAGGAAGATAGTTTTCTTTTTTTAAAACATCTTTACAGAATAGTTTTTAGCATGAATAAATAACGCACATCCTTTGTGAATATTAATTGGCTTCCAAAAACAGTTGGTTGTACTGGAATATATGTAAAAGGCACCAAAATAAAGGAGCTAAATACAAATGTATGCCTTCATTTTCCGATTTTGTAGGCCTATGTTAAAAAAAAATAAAACGGTATCGTTTTTGCACAAAAAATCCCAATGAAAATCATTTTATATAAAAAAGAAAATATCTTTAATCTATGAAAAAAATATAAATGTTTAATTTTCCTTTCCATTTCAGAATGCTGTATTATTTTGTGTTGGTTTTAAGCCCAAAAAATCCTGATAATAATAAAGTCAGCGGTTGTAGTTAGGAAAGCACGTCTTCTTTAAAATATACCACATTCATTCAATCCTCTTTGGCTAATTGTATTTTCTTGCAAAATTCCCGTTTGTTATTTACTAAATTTGGACCACACCTGGTAAAGCTACTAAATGTTGAACATATGATGCCACAGAACCCAAGTCCCGACAGATGGATGATCGGATTACAAATAGCCTACATAAAATCAAATTACATGGACCAAGTAATGTGCCTTTGGAATTCTGTGGTAATATGCACAAAAATAAAACTTGCGTAAAGATTGTATACGCCTTTGCGCATCTCTTCCTTCCGATAAAGTGGTATTCTTTAATCTCAGTTCTGGGAGCCCAGTGCCTGCCTCTCCTAAAGGCCATGAGAGGATACAGGGAGAGAGAGAGAGCGCTGATTTGCATACAGCTGAATAGTTATGTCTCCCGTCCCGTAAAGAACACCCGCATGAGGGCGAGAGAGGGACACGCGCGACAACAATAGGAGGCACGCTGCTATTAACCGTAAAATGCATGTGTGGGCACGAAGGGGCACACGCCACGTTCAAGATTAAACACGCCCACCACTTAGCACTAAAAACAGCCATTTAATATAAGCTTTCATAACCGTGCGTAAACCGTGCGTAAAATTGAAAGACAGCCTGTTTATTTGCTGTTTTAAGCACATTATAAAAATAAAAAATACGAAAAATCTACGCATCAATAACCTGCATGATTATAAACAATTAAACCAGTAGGAATAAATCAGTTTAATTTAGAAGTTAACTATAGGTTGATTGTTTAATGTCATTCTTGCTGCTGTTGCTGTTTGTGTTCCATCCCAGGGGACGCTCCCCCAGTGCGCCCTGTCAGTGGTGTGTCTGGGAGGACTCTCCAAACCTGTAGTGAGAGCTGATTAGGCGTGCAATTGAGTGGAACCAACTGCGAAAAAAAATACACGAAAGACCCTCAATTAATTGTATTACTCTGTAGAGTCAAAGTTTTGTGTCCACTTGTTCTGTGCGTAAAACATTCCAATCTGCGCCCTTGATTCTAAAAATATATCAACAAATGCTCCGGATTTTTAACACTGGTGGGGTATCTCATTGCCACTGGGTATTAAATCTAGATAATTGCTGTTGGGGTGAAAAGGAAGGGGGTTGAATATGTGAAGGGGGGCGGTGCTATGTTGGGTGAGTGACAGTTTATGTAATGAGCCGCGCAGTGCAAGTCTATATATCCGAGTGGAGACGCTCTACGGTTCATTCAGTAGTAATAAGGAGGCTGATGTACGTCTGTGGCGCACTGACGCACAGAGTTCAGAACCAAAACAAGCTTTAAGCCTTTACACGCACTCAGCGGAGGGACACACTTTGGAGTATACACACGGCGGGACGCCTGCTGACCTGAACGACGCGCAGCTGTGGATATTCTGGTCTTCCCTCAGCTTCAGGATAACTTTGAGATTTGGGAACGGTTCCTCTGGACCATTTTGACGCACGACAACGAGGAGCTATTGGAGGATTTATGTGTTTTTTAGATTTTCCTTTTTGCCCCCATAAAAGAAATAATTTCCTTGGGTGTAAATAACTGGGAGTAAAGAGGTTTTGTTGGTTCTGTTGGCTGGTGACACGGCTGCCCTGGAGAAATGAGAAGGATGGCAGCCTGGTTCACCTTTACCATCGCGTTCAGCACCACGTTAGTATTACAGGTATGAAGGAGGATGGAAGATAATAAACAAACGAAGAGACCGTTGTTTCCTTTTATGTTTTGCAGGTTTTCTAAAATAAATCTCATTTTCCCTTTTATTTTATTTTATTATTATAGGTATTAGGGTCGGGAGTTTTTGAGCTGGATCTCCACGAATTTAAAAACCACAAAGGTTTGCTGGCAAACGGGAACGCTTGCAAACCCAGCTGCAGGACTTATTTTAAAATTTGCCTAAAAAACTACCAGGCTGTGGTGTCGCCAGGTGACTGCATCTTTGGGAGTACGGAGACACCGGTGCTGGGGACGAACTCTTTCAGCGCCAAGGACAGCGCCACTTTACAAAGACCCATTCAAATACCCTTCAAGTTCGGATGGCCGGTAAGCGCGTAGGAGGAAAATAGCATATATGTATCTAAATGATCATTTTGGGCAGCAGAATAGATTCCTTTTGTGTTGTGTTGTTTTGTTGTTGTTCTTTTTAACGGGGGAGCAGCTGTGCGCGTTGGGAGCGCACCGGTTATTGGTCCGCTCATATAATCCATATCATTAGGTAATGCTCTCGCGACAATCAGATTGCACCGCTGCGACGTCGATCACTTTAAAATCTAGAGGGGCCATGCAGTGTTGTACACTGGAACTCATGCAAACGCTCATAATTTTTTATTTTTTACTGTACCACATGTGAAAAATACAAGTTGCACATTTTTAAACGGTTTGTATTGGTTTCACTAACTGGATGTTGTTCTCCTCAGGGGTCGTTTTCATTAATTATTGAGGCCTGGCATTCACCTTATGGAAATCTACCTGTAGGTGAGTGGAACATATACTACCACAGGAGGGAGCTCTCTTTAGTTCTTTTTTTTTTTTTTTTTCAGCTGTTAAAAACAACAAACAAACCAAAAAACAACAACAATTTGATGAGACAAGGTTATAAAACGTTTACTTCTTAATCATAATGTTAATGGGGAATACTTTCAGGTATTTTTCACGCCTCTGCGTCCCTTTATTATGAACTTCAGAGCACCTTTTTTCATTCTTATGCCCAATACAATTGAACTTCCTCTAGTTTTATTTTTGGCGTGGGAAAGAGCTGTGGGCTCTTGGTGAGAATACACAGCGCCTGCCAAAAGCCCCTGACTACATCTTCCTGTATTTTACACCTTACGCTGTTCTACCCTTTGGAAGAGGGGACTGAGCCTGGGAATGTTTTTTTTTTTTTTTTTTTCTGCTGACAGGAAAAAAAAGTGGACATTTTAACCTAAGCTTATCTTTCATCTGAGCTGAATCAAATTGTATTTGAGAATCAAAGGCAGCTCTAAATCTTTTACCTTTTATTATCCTTTCTCGCTTTCTAATTGATATTTCATATTTTACAGATACCCACAATCCTGACTTTATGATCAGCCTTTTTGCCATCCAAAGACAACTTGCCGTAGGTACTGACTGGTCCCAGGACACACAAATCGAGAAGCAAACAGAGCTCAGATATTCCTATCGGTTCATCTGCAATGAGAGCTACTATGGGGACAGTTGTTCTAAGAAGTGCACACCGAGGGATGACCGCTTTGGGCACTACACCTGCACCCGAGATGGACAGTTGTCCTGCCTTCCTGGCTGGAAAGGGAAATACTGTGAAGAACGTAAGTAAAATCTTGTCTTTTTATGCCTAAACTGTTATCTTGTTGCAAAGTTGTTCTTGCAAATGCAAATTCAGAGTCCTGGGTTGAACTTGGGTGTAGATATTTATTTTTCAATCTAGCAATATGGAAACGTTTATAAAAGCTTTTTCTACAACCATATAGGCATTTAGATGTATTATTATGTTTTTAGTCAAGTTTGTGCATCTGTCTGTGAACAGAATAACTTGAAAAGTTATGAACAGATTTTAATTACGTTTTTACAAAAGTAACACCTGAGTCCAAGAAATAATCCAGTAAATTTTGGTGATGATCCGCATCATAATCCAGAGGCAAGGATTCTTTAAAGGATTCTTTAACATTATTTGTCAAAACAAACAGTTTCCCATTAAACCAGAGGGTGGCAGCAGTGGCTATTGACAGCCTAAGCATCGGACTCAAAAAGTCTTGGTATTTTACTGAAGAAAGCACAAGAAAAAGGAACGTTATTGGTTAACGAGCAGAATCAGCTGAAAACATTAACGGATTTCAAGGAAATGTTTTACTAGATCTAAACATGTGATCATTTAGCTGTAGGTGTCACAATGTGGGGCTAAATTTGCTGCTTGGCGGAAGTCTGTGCTCTCTGGGTGTTTTTCTAGTTACACACTTGCCAACAAAAGTCAATTATAGTATTTAAGATGTCATCATCACCGAAGTCCAAGGAGATCTTCCACTAGAGGTTACCTAATGATATCCTATCGCTTTTCAGGCAGTTTGTCCGTGGAATGCTCCTTGATAGCTTATTTCTGTCGTATAATTCAGAGGTGTAATTGGTTGTGAGATTGTAAACACAACATTATGCTCATGCAAACCCACTTGGACAAATTGCAGACACGCTCTCATGATCTGAAAAGCTCCAAGTGAGCCCAGGGGAGCTCATGATGCCATTTGGCTCCGAAATACCAAAGGGCCCCCCTTTCACCGAAAACAAATTAATCAAAGAGTAGATTGGAAGGAGGCACCGTGAGAGTAATAGCTACCATGTGCTGGATCTGTGACCACATGGGTGACAGTGGATCTGTCATCCATGTCACACTGGTGGCGAAAGAGAAACTGGCATGTGCTATTTTGACCATGGCGCCAAATTCTAACCAGATGGGCTCACGTGTTGCAATTACGCACACACATCAATCGTGTATGACTTCAGAAAATATACATGGGAGAAGACAGATTGAACATCTTTCAGACACCATAATTTCCCCTCTGCTCCCACACTCCCATGCATGGATGTGAGTGGGAATGTTCATTTGGGTTTAGTGTAACTTGCACTTAGGCGAGACTGAAGAGCGGGGACAATGCAAAAATTAAAAAAATAGCTGCTTATGGCACCCAAGACGAGGCACCAGAGAGGAAATGTAATTAGTAATTAGAAAATAAAGTTCTTGGTCGCTAATATATAATACATAGTGAATAAGTGTAGTAAGATTTTTTTGCATGTCCATTATTTTATAGTTTAACAGGTTAATATTTTGGAAGTAGGTTTAATAAACTACTTCAAATGTAAACATAAAGATATTTTGGCTTTCCCTCAAAATTATCTGAAATAATTCTTTAAATGCACAAATCGGCACAAAGCTGCAATATGTTGGTTAATTCATATTTTCTATCATGTATTTAAAATATATTTAGCAGAAAAATTCTACCACATATAATATATGTGAGGTGCATGTTTTTAAAGCATTTGGTCAGTGTGTGGTAGATATTACTTTCTAGATGTAAGCCATTATAATGCTTATGTAAGATGTGTAATATATAAACATCTAAACATGGATTATACAATCAGAGCCAGTCTAAACCACAAGCTTACTGATCTGCTGTAGGGCCCCTCCCTCCCTTAACAGGTATACAGGGCCCCCCCAAGCCAAACTGCACTGTTTGCATAGAAATAGAGATGTCAAAATTGTTTTTTACTGACATTAATATAGAATGGAGCTAGTTTTGATTTTGGTTGAAAAATGTATAAATTACACATTTAAGATACGTTAAAATCATTATTTTAGATATTAAAATGCTTAGAGCATAAAACATTTATTTAGTTTATTTTCCAATAAAAGTTGTGTGAAAAAAATCGCCTTCTGGACTATGTGAAGATTTTATGTTGTCCTCACAACTTATTTAGCGCTATTTAGGAATCAAATATTTTTCAAACAATCCTGCTTGGAAAAAAAAAAAGCAAAAATTTGAAGTGGTGTAAAAAATTGTTGTGGGTGATGATCTTAACTGAAAAGGGTTCCTCACATCAGATTCTGCTCAGAGCCAGATATACTATTGGACTGCCTCTGGACATAAAAGAACTGTTCTTCTTCTTTATTTATGGCGGTTGGTGAGCAACTTATTGCTGAGCATTACCACCATCTTCTGGAATGGAGTTTGGATTGGGATGCTATATATAAATTCTTCCAAAAAACAAAAAATTCATTAAAAATAAAAATTATAGTAATTAAGTTAATAAATCTTATATTCTTTCTATCAATTTTGTTTTCTTAAGGTAATTCATTAAATTAAAAAAAAAAACATTTAGAAGTAGAGAGTTTGTCCAAAATATCTTGTATATTTAATTGCAATTTATTTTCTTATAATCGACTAACTAATTTACTTCTATCAAAAGAATATTTAGAAAGACTAACAAAACATGTTTTACTGTCTCTTCTTCAAAACAGAAATCACAATTTCCTGTTGGATGTTTTCCCCATTTTAAATAATGTACTATTTAACCTTGTATGATCAAAACGTAATCTGGATATAATAGTTTCCTCTTTTCTATTTATTCCTAAAAGAACTGTTAATTGAGCGGTTCCGCTTAAAAGCAGGGGTCAAGCTAGATGGGGGGCCAGAGGTGGCCATGGCCACCCTTAGCCAATCATATCTCTAATACAGATGGTGGCAGCTGTAATACTCTCAAGGGAAATGTTCAAACTTATTTTAAAAAAAGTATTTTTCATTCATTCACCATTACTTGACAACTAAAACACTGTGGTTAATTATACACATCAAAATACAAAAATTAAAGTTGATATATACAGAATTCATGCTCTCTTCAGAACTAAATTTTGTGTTATATGGGGTAAAGAGAAAATTATGTGTCTATGCAAGTCATCAGGGAAATCATAGATAAGTAACTACTTTAATAATAACTTAATGTAGATATTAGTCCATGTAAATATTAACATTTTTTTTGATAATAGTAAGTAATGACAAAGGAAAAGATGTTCGCCCCAGACATTTTTTCCACTAAACCTTATATTCAGACAGAGTGGATGTTTGAATATATGCATCTATTTGTTAGCAAAAGCTGTAGGAAAGTATCCTTAGTCATATTTAGAAAATCTGGATGTGGTGCTCGTTCCAGTGTAGATTGACCCAGAGGTTCTGGCGCCTATCAGTTTTCGGCCACCCCTCAGTTTACATTGGTTTTTGACTGGCCACCATTATTAAAATTTTCTGGCTACGCATCTGCTTAAAAGTAGACACCCATTAGATGCTATGAATTGAAAAGAACTTGGACTATTTAAGTCCACTTTCTTGAACTTAATATGGGATAAATGATGCAATTAAAGCAGTTTTTGAGAATTTGCAGTTAGTTTCATTTCGGGTTCATCTCGGAGGAGGGATGTATGCGCGCGTGCCCGGTAACTTAATCCTCGGGCGGGAAAGAAGGAGGTGGAGGAGGAGGAGGAGGAGGAGGAGGAGGGGGCACGCGAGCATCGATAGGAGGAGTCCGGGCGACAGCACGCGCCAAGGTTAATCGCGGCATTATTATCCGCCACGCGCCAGCGATGTTTAGCCCGTTCCATTGTTGGGCGCTCGGCAGTAGCAGCTGCAAATATGGTTGCGGCGGACCACAAACAACAATAGTGACAGCTGTCTGCTATTGAGAGCGAGCATCTGTTCCGGACTTAAAGCGGAGCGCTTTACTGTCAGCCGCCTGATATGTTGTCCCGCGAATCAGTGTCATGCCAGACCAGTACACTTCAAACAGGACAAACAAACTATCTGCCATGCCCACCCGCCGCAGACCCCCATCATGCATCTCTGCCTTCAAGGGGCAGCTGTGCTTGGGTGTGGCGGACAGGTTTAGATCAGATGACAAAAGTTGAGAAGGACAAAAGCCTCGTGCCTATTTTGAGAAATAACCAGCTCTTTAGCTTTCATGGTTGTTATTGTGGAGTATTAAAGGATTATCTAACATATTTACAATCTAACAGTTGTCTTTAAGAATGTGTATTTTCAAACAAAGCTTTGTATAATTTAAGATATATATTTTTTTAACTGCAGCTATCTGCCTTGAGGGGTGCAGTGAGAGGAATGGGAACTGCTCCAAACCTGGGGAATGTGTGTAAGTATAAAAATTATGAAGTGTTGAATTATGTGCTGGAACACAGGATATGTGAGCAGTGTTATTTGCTTTTGTTTCTCATCAACCATCATTCTTTAATAACCAAAGAGCGTGTTTTGCACTGTATTTGTCGGCAGAATAGGAAACATAACCAATAAAAGGAATCTACTGCTGGGATTGAAAAAGAGTAATGTAAAAGCATTTTATATTAGATCAAAAACCAAATGATTTGAAATATTTTAATAAAGAAATCCTGCTGATTTGCATTATATATTTGGAAAATTCAAATATGGAAGTGGAGCAGCTCTTTTAGGTTATTACAGTAACACAGAGCTTTCTGATTTCTTTTCTTCCCACGTTCCCTTCCTATCACTACCCTCTCCCATTTATTTGCTCAGCAACAAGAATAATTCTCACACTTACTCCCATCGCTGATAGAAATTCCTCCTCAAATCTCTTTAGCTCCAGTTTTAGACCTAAATCCATCATTGACGTTACTTCTTTGGCTTAGATATAGTCTTGGTTGGTTTGACTGATGTTGCAAAACGACGTTTGTATATACATTATTGATTATAGCTACGTTTACCAAAAATTCACTCTGTAATTTATCATATTCCTGCAAAGGATTCCACCATGTAATACTACAAGGATTTAAATATGATAAATGAGCTTCTAATGTTGCAGAACTGCTCTTTTTTTTTAGCTTCTCGCCAGTAAATTCCTAACAAAGCTATAACACATGGTTGTTTACACTTAATCTATAAAGTTCAATAACAATAGCTAGCATGTCTACGAGAGCTGAAGCTTTATATACAGTTGCCAGAGAAACTTATTGATGTTACCTAGAATAATCCGTAAACATGTGTTGTTATTTTTCAGATGCAGAGAAGGTTGGCAGGGGACATTTTGCGATGAATGCAGGAAGTACCCAGCCTGTAAGCATGGTACCTGCCAGCTACCTTGGCAGTGCAACTGCCAGGAAGGCTGGGGAGGCCTATTATGTGACCAAGGTAAACCACACACAACTTGTCCCACTCCTGTTGTTTCTATGTAGAATAGATGCTCTCATATTACTGTGTTGGAACTAGTTTGAAAGCATTAGTAAATTAGTTAATCCCCTGAAGGGTATTCATAGCTTGACACATGCATATCCAGGGTAGATTGCTCTTTTTCCTCCCTCCGGTTCCACTTAAAAAAAAAAAAAAACATCTTCTCCACCTCCCTTTTAGACCTGAACTTTTGCACCCATCATCATCCCTGTTTGAACGGCGCCACCTGCATGAATACAGGTCAAGGGAGTTACACATGCACATGCTTGCCAGGATTCACTGGAGATAACTGTCATCTGGAGATGAAAGTGTGCGACAGCAACCCCTGTAGGAATGGAGGCATATGCACTGTGAGTAGACTTCATACAAATCCATTCAGATAAAGGCTGCTTTTGTTTTGTTTTTTTGCTCATATCCTTTTTTTTTTTCTTGTATTCTTAAGAATTTGGAGACCGGCTACATGTGCAAATGCCCCCAAGGTTTCGAGGGCACCCACTGCGAGCACAACCTGCTAACATGCGCTGACTCCCCGTGCTTCCATGGTGGCAAATGCTGGGAGAAAGACAATGGCCGAAGCTACATGTGTGAGTGTCTTCATGGCTACACCGGACTCAACTGTGAGAAGAGAGTGGACAAGTGCACGTCGCTTCCCTGCGCTAATGGTACGTTCTTCCTCTGCTCTTTGGCCCCTATGCCCCCCTCTTCTGAACCCCCACCCCATCAGCTTTTAAATTCCTGCAACTGGAAGCAGTGCGAAACAACAGGAATTGTTGGGAACTTGGTGTCTATTGTCTTCCATATAAACATTCAGCAGCTCGGAGCAACGGCTTGTAAATGTCACCAGCGCTTGCTGCAGGTTTTTGGTGAAAGGCGACAAATACTCAAAGACAGTTTAGTTTAGTGTCATCTTATAAACATGCAGGGATCTAGGATATTGCTCTCTGTTAAGAGGAACAATACACAATGTTGTGGTCACAATGGATTTGACAGATTTATGAGGGATTGAGTTCTTTCTAATTGTATAAAGCTTGAAATGTCTGTATTTATAGATACTTATTGTCCACTCTGGCTTCTATAGGTGGTCTGTGTATGCTCCAAGGTGGCATGCGCTTTTGTAGCTGCCGTGCAGGATTCACTGGACAGCGCTGCGAGATCAACATCAACGAATGTGCCGGGAACCCATGCCTTAACGGAGGAACCTGCCAAGACCGAATAAATGACTATGCCTGCATTTGCCCAGCAGGTTACAGCGGACGCAAATGTGACAGAATTGTGGATGAGTGTTTTGTAAGGCCCTGTCTCAACGGAGGCGTTTGCACCGGAGGTAGTGGCCCAGGGAAGAGTCAGGCAGCCTGCACCTGTCCTCCTGGCTACACTGGACCTCGGTGTGAATCCTTCGCTACAATTGAGCCTACAGGTGAAGACGGCTTCCAGTGGGCCGCAGTCTCTCTGGCTGTGGGTCTTGTGGCGCTGCTGGTGCTGCTCTGCATGGTGGGCTTTGCTTTGAGGCACATCTACCGGCAGGCACGGGACCGAGGTGCAGAAACAGAGACTATGAACAACCTTTCGAAGGTGCAGAGCGATAACTTGATCCCAGCATCGCAGCTGAAAAACACCAATCAGAAACTCAGCCTGGAGGTGGACTGTGACACAGAGAAATCAAACTTTATCCAAAAAAACTATCACTTGGACTCTTACAACTCGAAAACAAAAGAATTTAAGGATGAAAAATCACAAGAAGATAAAAGTCTTATTTATGACAAGACTTTAGAAGATAAAACGCCTTTGAGTAGAAAGTACAGGTAAGAGAAAAACTTTAAAATGATTTTCAGAATAAATAAAGACTTGAGGATGTTTTGCTAAATGTTATAAGCGTTTAACTTGCACTATTTCAATTTTTTAATGTCCGCACTAGGTCTTAGTTAAAGGCTGCGACATACTCTATGAGAACAGGGACATTTGTTCTTACTCTCAATTTAGCAAAAATCAGAAGAAATATGTGTTTTGCATCAAAGTGTTCATACTCCAGGGTGCTATGGAGTTTGGACTTCCTTGTTAGGATAATTTTTTAGAGGAAAAGCTGCAAGTGAGCAGATGTAGCCTGTTTAACCACCACTGGCCAACTACAGTGTTAATTTTGACAGATATGTGAGGAATCTGCTTTTCTTACCCAAACACAGTCATCTAAAGCTGTCCAACCACAGTACAGTAGTCGGACAAAAAAGGAAAGCCCAGAGATATTGTGTTGAAAACAAGCAGCGAGAACCCCCCCCCCCCCCCCCCCCCCCCCCCAAGACAAGCCTGGGACAACAGAATGACGTAGTTCACTGTGGGAGCAAGAATACATTTCTTTGTTCATGTGGAGTACGAATATCTAACGGCAGTCTGAAAAACCTCATAGAGATCTATGCAAATACTATTTTATGAACCTTTTAAATATTGTAATCTTTGAATTGAACAAAGAAACCAATGATTGTTTATAAACCTCCTACAGTAATAGTATTTTTTCATTCTTTACCACTTTACTTTTATATCCCACAGTTAGTTTAGTTTACCAGTCCAGACAAGAGTCTGAAGGTTCATGGAAGAGTGTCACATAAACTGCTTTGAAACATTAGAGCCTGGAGTTTTTTTAATGAGCAGAACTTCACTTTTATCCCGACGTTCTCTGAAAAGCCATTAGCTTTAGCCCTGAAGCCATAAATTAATAGGCAATAAATACCAAGATAGTTGATCTACTGCAGGGAAGAAATTATATGTTAAACCTCTCTTTAAAAAAAAAATCTTAATCATTTTACTGCATACAAAACATGCATAAATGATGTTCTGCTCTTTAGAAAGATGTAGAAGAGTCGCCTCTCTCTTAAAGCTATGATTCTCTTAATATCAGTACACTAGCTTTTCTTTTATAGCTTGGATGGAAACTTTGCATTGTTCCCCACCTGTAGTTGCTAATGTACAGCTATCCCTTGTGAGTACTTTTGCATTAATGCAATTTTCACTTTGTGTACGCAGTGAAAAGCCAGAGTGTAGGATATCAACAATATGTTCCTCAAGAGACTCCATGTACCAGTCGGTATTTGTTATAGCAGAGGAGCGGAGGGAATGCGTCATAGCAACTGAGGTAAGCATATTCTCAGATTTTGAATGCAGTATTTGGTCCCAAGTGCACTGTTACTCTTTAATGATCTTACCATTTATGGAAAGACTGTAGATTTGGGGGTTTAAGGTTGGGAAACCTCATATTATTGGTTTCTGTAAGTTAGACTGGCTATTCTTTATCTTGGCTACATGATAACCTAAAACCTTTACTCATAATGTTTTCTCACATATGTTTGGCTCTGTGTGGTCTCAAAGGCACTATGTTTTATTCTTGTGGCATTTGGCAAAATTCTTTTTATCATTCCAAGTTAAATATAAAAGAGAATAACTTATGAGCTGTTACGACCTTTGGAAAATCATTTGTTTTAATGTATTTACACAGTTCGGACAACCAAAGCCTTTTTTGCTGTAGACTCATTTCTTTTCCCTCCTTTGTTTTTCCCACAGGTATAAACTGTGAGAGGTCAGAGTTTTGGACGCATGACTGAGACACAATCGAGGCAGAATGTAATATTCTGGATTGTTTACAAATTGCTGAGAGGAGTCCGGGGATTGTTTTAGATGCTCGCCACTTCTCTGGAACACTGAGGAACTATAGAGGGCCGAGACGTTTGGCCTAAAATAAAAAGTCGAAACACAGCAGGAGGAGGACGGAGCTGAAAAATCTAATGTTGACCGAGTGTTTGTATGCAAAGCGTGTACAATGAAGGACCTTTCCAAATGGATGGAAGGCAAATCAGACTGACCAGCTGTGGTTTGAAGATGGACAAAGCATCTGGGAAATGCTCAGTTAGAGTATTTGCCAGCCTGGACAGCTAAAGGAGAAGAAAGGTGGATGTTTGCCCCTCTCATAACTGACCCGGCCTTGTTTGATAATCATAATGACTTTGAAAGCCAACCAACCAATCAGAATAAAGGTGCCTAAGATCTGACTCCCCCCAAATCACCCCGACTTCCCGTTCCTCCCTCCCCAATAATCACTCCCGCCAGCTTTGCCTGCTATGCAAGACTCAGGATCGAAAGGAGTGAACTCACCCGCTGTCCCAGTCCAACTTCAACAACAATGATAGCTACGAATATGCGAAAATATCCCTCAGCTGTTCGTGACGTTGGGGAAAAAAAGACTAGTTGGATTCGGTCAGCACATGGGTGGAGATTGTATGCAGCCCAAATTCACTTCAGAAGCCTTAAAAGAGGGGGTTTCAATGCTAAATTGGCACCCTTGTCTGTTCATTTGCACTACCATATAAAACAAGAACGTAAAAAAAAGAACGCTTTTGAATCAACAGGGATTTTTAGGAGAAAAACCACAGGAGCCCGAAAGTCAGTGCAGTGCCAGCAAAATCCCAGAGAAAGTGTGCATAGGAATGTGTCTTATGCAGGCTAACTGGAAAAGAAAAATAACCGAGACTCAAGAGGAGACGAAAGAGACTATCACACCACTGCCTGCCTATAGTAAATTTCAGACAAAGTTGAAAAAACAATAATGTAATTTTTTTTTTAAATGATTATTTCCAGAGTTTAATTTAAATATGACACTGCTCTTTATATGTTTTATAATATTATTTTGTATATAATGCATATTTATAAGGACCAAACTTCTGAAAAATAAAACTGACACTAAAATTAAAAAACAGATTATTTTGAGATGCTTTTAAATAATGATGTTAACAAGAAACAATGGTCTGATGCGTCATGTGTTTACAACTGGTTTTAGGGTTTGGGGGTTTTGAAAGTCAGCTGTTTCCCTACATTTGAAATGAAGAACACTATCAATGAGCAGCTGTAATACAGACAACCCAGATATATAATCTGGATAATTAAACAGCAATAAGAAGTTATCTCAGACCAGTATAATCTTGGTCACGGTCCGCCTTTAGCAGATGTCTAGGTGTCTTGATGACATATTGGTCACAGGTGATGGTAGGATGGATCAGGATATGAAGACCTTGGTTGCTGTGATACAGGCTCCTCTGTCTAGGTAAAAAAAAATGGTGAACATGGTGATGTGTCAGAAAGTGGTATGATCTCTTTTCAGTAACATATCTAGTTTTCTGTATCAACTGCTGAAATGTAACTTGGTTAAAGGATACTGCTGAAATCTACAGGTTTTGTGTGTTTGCACACAATTTACATGTAAAAACCTCATTGTTTTTACACCTAAGACAGATGGAAAAAGGTTTCATTTTGTTCTTAAACAAAGGAATGACTTCCAATTGGCTTATACTTGATTTGAGGCTAAAGCAAACCTGTGAAAACTCATGTATGGTTGGCTACCGAATTTCAATGGCCAGATCAACTTTTTTGGTTTTGTCAGAGCTCAAAAGAAAGATTTAATTTGCAAACCAGCACGTTATTTCTCCTACATAAAAGCTAGGCACCTGATCAGAAACATCAGCTTCATGTTTATATAAGTCAGGTTGTCATCAGTGTAGCAGTAGAATCAGATTTGTCACTTTCTGCAAACAAAATGATCTAGAGTTGTGTTACACAACACACACCAACAACTAGCCTATCAAGATCTTCATGGCTCAGCATGCAGCAATAGTTCTCTGTCTGGTTCCTTTTAGAAGCAGTGATGCTTCTTTTCAGTAGCTGAGGTTTGTCTGTGCCCAATTTAGCAAGAATTACCCAGTGCATGTAAATGTATCTATTAGAGGAATGTAACTGAGAATATACAGTATGCCTTTACCTTCATGAAAGACCAGACAGAGCCTAGAACGTTTTAGAACATCTTATTCAGATCTTGGTAAATGAAAACACATTGTTAATAAGAACAAACGAAAGTCAACATGACTGATGTGTTTTTCACCATAGCAATGCAGAACCATTACTCCCGAATAGATATCCTAGTTTCACTGTTTAGTGCCGTCAGATGAAGCATTGATGTCCAGCAGGACTTGCCTAGCACTGACAAAATGCTTCCCTGCTTGTAGCATCACTACCTCGAGTAATTCCTGGAAACGCTTTTGGCTCCCACCCCATTCACCCACACCCTTGCTCTCTCTCTCTTCCTCTCTCTCTCAGGCCTTTAAATTGGCTTGAAATTCAAATCCGTTTCCAGGGAAACCACCCCCTCGAGCTGAAAATGGTGAAACAAAGCCAAGGCGCGGGGCAAAGGGGAACCTCGAGCCCCTCACCCCTCTCGTAATGCTCGCACACGCATCCGTGTGCAGACACACAGCCAGCCAAACAGATGCCGTGTGGGGGGAGCTCGAAGAGGGAGTCTGCGATGCCATAAAAACAGCAGCATATGCCATGCCTCTCACCCCGTGTGCATGACCCACACTGTGTACAGACCTCCTCCCATAAAAAAAAAAATCAGGCTCTTGCAGGCTCCCCAACTGCCTGCTTCCCCCTCAGGGTTAGGAGCAATATTTCAATGCCCCATTCTATACCACACACTCCAGCAAACAAAGCCAGGGGAGCGGGCCTGGCACTGCTCCCTCACGACATCAGAGAGGAGGCCGAAACCAGATGGGAACCAGTAAATCTGAGAGAAATCCATAAATAAAATAAATAAAAACTATCTTCATCGTAGTTGTCGAACGCCATCTGATCAATCTGGAAAGCTTCAATGAAATAACGTTCAAAACAACCTTGATTTTGTTTTGTTTTTTATAGCACATCCAGGTTATGAAAATGTCTTTTGCTTCCAATTAACAAAGATCCTCTAAACGTCAACATGGACTAATCAGCAGCTATCAACACTACAGTGAATCTGTTTTGTTCCCTCCTCACCCGTATCCTGTCAGGCATTTGACCTGGGCATCCTCATCTACAAGATTATACAATTACAGTGAAAAAAACAACAAAAGTTTGTAAAAGGGAACTTCCTCATCTAGATGTCATCTTTATGATTAATCATCCAGTTAAAGCATCTTATTCTTAGGTCTGCTACCTGACCCAGCCTGATAGCTCTTAAGAGTTTCTTCCCATGGTTGCAGTCCTCACACCAATCAGCAGACACACACACCGCACCCTGGTTTGCACTTGCTAGGGCTCTGCTCTTTGGCCTCTGGGTGTCCATAACACAGCCAGGCATTTTCATTGTGTTATAATCACTGCATCCTGTTTGTGACCCAGTGACATCAGTTCCTGTTTCCTCCTTGATTAAAAAATGCAGAACATGCCGGCGAGGGCAAAAGATTTTTCTCACGCGTCTCTCCCTTCATTTTGCTTTGGCTCACACAGATGACTCAAAGTATCAGGAAATAACCTCAAAAAAGAAAAAAAAAGATTATGCAAAAGGTTGCTGACAATTACCCCAAACCAGAGTTAGTTACACCTAGGAAATAAGTAAATTTTCTGTGTTTTCCAGTGTTTTTTCCTATTTTGAATGCAGACAAGGAGTCTCACAGTTCCTCCCTGCCTCAGAGTTTTTTTTTCCTTTTCTTTAAAGAACTTTAGCTCTCACTCAGCAGCTACCGCTGCTCATCACCTTAGTTAACTCCTTAGCAGTAAGCGTCGGCTGAAGACCTATCGGCTCCTTTTCAACAGTTTTATGCAACACATTCCAAATCTAAAACATGTGGTTTGCAGGTATATCTCACTCCCTTTAAAACCCCTTATCTTTTGAGATATTCCTCTACCAGCTTTGCACTTAGTGACTTTAACTTTTCCATTCTTATTCACCGCATAGCTTATGTTCAGTCCGATTGCATGGAAAGGATCTCATTATAGGTTTATCAAGCCTCTCCATATATCCCCAGCTTTAAATAGACTATTCAAACCATTAGATATACTTTGATTTAAACAATTCCAGTGTAGTTCTACTAGAACATTTAGGGAAATTATGTTGCCAGAAAGTAAAATTTCTTCTTGGACTGAAATGTTTTGCTGCCTCTAACAGTTTATCTTTCAGGATTGCCCTGTGTTTAAGCTACATCCATTGTCCTATCAATTTAGACCAGCCTCCCTGCCTTTGCCTGGGAAAAGCAAGCCCACAGCATGATGCTGCCACATTAATATGCTATTAAAAGGAACGTATGAGGAGTAAACAGTAAAATAAGTGTTTAATTTTGTTCTTATCTGAACAGTGCACTATCACCAACTGCTGATGGCACGGAATCTGCCTCAGAGTAAAAGAGGTGGAATACATGCAATACACTGTAAAGTTGGAAGTTTAACAACTACTGCATGTGACATTTCCCTCCCAGTAAAATACATTATGGATTGTGGATACAGTATAAAAATATATAAAGAATTGAATGTTTATTGGCCACCTTGCTTTAGCCAGAGTTTAAAAAAGATCTCTATTAGTTTGTTTTTAGTGTTGTATCTGCTGCTGATTGCTGTTCAGTGTCATTCCTTAGATAAATACTTGTAGTTGTCTCTTTAAATAACACTAGGTGTCAGTAAGAACTGCCTAAACAGGAAGTCAGCGGTCAGCAGAAGTCCAAGCAAACCTCCACCTACTCTCAGGTTCTTTTGATCAGCAAAGAGCCAATTGGATTTCCATTGTAAAAGATCATTACATTTTTAGGGCATGTTAAAAGTTCTTATTAGTTGGAATTTGTAAACCTCCATCAATATGCTTAAATTTGTTTCTAATAATAGCTTTAATTTTTTATTCTATTCTAAGAATTTTTTTTTTTTTTTTTTGTTAATGCCATATTGCAAATTCAATCTAGCCTATGTGATAAACTCCATTCCTTCAAATAAATGATCCAGATATGTAATACCTTTATCCTTCCAGTACGGAAAGTTTATCATATCATTGCTTTGTAGAATGTCAGGATTATTCCAGAAGCGTGTACGACTGCACGGGTTAAGTGATGACTCATTTTAAGGAATTCCCACCATGCCGT
Source organism: Cyprinodon tularosa (assembly GCF_016077235.1). Classification (NCBI taxonomy): domain Eukaryota; kingdom Metazoa; phylum Chordata; class Actinopteri; order Cyprinodontiformes; family Cyprinodontidae; genus Cyprinodon; species Cyprinodon tularosa. The sequence continues at coordinate 1,205,256 of NW_024039034.1, read as the reverse complement.
CAGGGAAGAGCTGATGTTAATATTTTTAAAACATGAATGCCGAGATCATTTAATTTTCTATATGATTGAGACATTTGGATGATCTGGTGTAAAACCAGATATGAATATAAGCTCTATAAAGAGAAGCAAAAGTCATTTTCCTATATGAAAAGTAAGATGGTGAGTAAGTCCCTTTTATCCATTTTTAGGTCCGTTAGAAATGTTATAATTATATCTGTTTCTTAAATGCCAAGTTCATGAAAAAAGTTACTGGTCTTTTATACTTAAAATTAAGAAAGCTTTAAAAGAACGAATTTGCATTTGTAAGAACTTCCTTTTAAACTGTATGATTAGGATTCAGAATTAGTGTTCCTTCAAAATAGATCTCATAGACACCTTCTTAGTTCTGCAGGTAAAGTTCTGTAAGACTGAAATCGCATCTTTTTGACAGCCACTCCAATATGACTTTGTTTTCCTTAATTCATCTTTGTCCCTTTTCCACCTAAAGCCCTAGGATTTGTTTACCCAGATAAAAGGGAACTTGAAGCCCACTGTATTGCGACCTGGAAAAACCTGCACTACACCATCAAACCAGCGGGTGGTGGTAATAAGAACGAATAGTTGGTTTTACTCTTTAATTGGCTTATAGAATAATTACAACACTGTTCACTCCCTTTAAAAAAAAACACTATTTTTGGTTGTTGTCTTTCAACTGATAAATAATAACAAATGATCAGGTTTAGTTTTATGCATCTGATTAATTCCTTTCATTATTAAGCTGCACTGGATCCATAAGCAGGCAAACTTTAAAAAAGTATTGGAAATATAATATTTTAATCAGCTTGTGATATGGCCAAAGCTGTTGTATTACAACAGTGTGATTTATTATTTATTACACACATATTTCTTTTCTTACAATAACTAGGTAAATCTCTGATATGTACCAAACTTTTTCAATTAAAGTTTCATTTAATTTGAGGCAGTCACCAAGTAAAGGGACTTTATACCTTGTCTGTGTAATTAAAAACAAATATTTCTAGAAAGTGATAGCAGAACTCCAGAGAAGTTCAACGAGCTGGTAGAATGTCAATGCATCTAAGCTGTGGTCTCTCCTTGTGCAGAGCTGTCAGCATAAAACAATGAAATAATAAAAAAAAAAGATTATGTTTACATGAAAACTATAGGTCAATACTTAATCCCTTGAACAGGGTATTAACAGTGACTTAATCCAGCCACCACCCTGCAGGCGGGCTCTGCATGTGGTCATTTATCTCTGAATTTTGGTAACATGACATGGACCTTAAACAACAATAAACAACATGAAAACCTTTCACCCGCAATTAATTGTTACTTTAAGAACACAAGGAAAATAGGAACAGAAAAACAATCAGAAAAAGGTAACGGAGACATACATTCCAGCTACTTATAAAGTTAGGCTTTACACACAGTCCGCATCTTGGTACAGTTTTCTATGAAGACGTCAGTAGATCATTTTCTCTTCACTGTTTTACTGTTTTAACTGTTATGAGTCTTAAGTTTTGCAAGAAACAGGAAATTGATAGGAAATTATCAATTGTTGATCTACCAACATCAGCATTCACATGTTTAGGCTCGTGCAAAATCCGAGGACAACTGTAAAAAATCCTCAACGCATGACTATAACTCAAACGTATACTTTTATGTAAGATCATTAGTACTGTACTATGATATTTTCCTGACTGAACTGTGGGGTAAACAAGGTTATAATTAACACCTACATTAATTTTAAGTGTCAAATCTTGCCTTTACATTTTGGTACTTGCTCTTTTTATCACATAATCAATGGTTTATGTTCATTTCAGTCCCTATATAAAGGTATATAGAGAGCGTATATAGAGAGCGTCTGGTAAATATGTGGTCCAGTTAAAGGAATAGTGGATGATGTTCTTTTTCTTGGTGGACCACCAAAATAAATGGTCCTCCCAATTGTCACTCATTCTGGTGATATGTTTACGTAAGGCATACATAGTGGAAAAACGGCTAATTTTCTTTTGAAAGTAAGCTTGTATGAACGATGCAAACAGCAGCTTTTAAACAGAGCGAGCACGAAAAAAAAAAGGGCTCTTGCATGCTCTCGTTTAATAGGCGTTCCCTCTCGTTAGTGTATAAAGGGTTGTGCATGTGCATCTTTTTTTTTTTTAAAGTGGAGAGGGCGGGTCTTTTCAAAAATTAATGAAAATCCTCTCCTATACCTCTCCTATACCTCAAGTAGCTCATAATCTTGATGAACTGAAAGCACAGATGAAGTTTTCAGTGTGCATTCTCACGTAAATATCAAAATCAAAACTATTTAATGTGTTAATTCAATAAATTGGGGAATGACCCATTGACTTACAGACATTATAGCAGCAGCTAAAGGGGAAACCCATCCACACTCAGCTGGCCTGGCGCCCAGAGCGGACAGTACATAGCCCTTGTTCTCTAAAAAAAACTATTTAAAAAGCAGGATAATTCACCATAAACTGACCACACAGATCAATCTGTAATCCTAATTGTAAAGATTATTGTTATGGTCAATCACGCTGGTTTAGTTATATTAGACAGCATTGTTAAAAAAAAATGTAGGTTCTATTCGTTAGGCACTGAGCCTAATCACTGTATTTTGATATTGTGGCTTCTTCCTCACTGAGTGGTGATTATACTTAAACAGATATGGCACCTACTGACATTTGGATGTTGAGCCTTAGTGAACTAGACTAGTGGAGGCATACAGTTCTCCTCCTGATATTTGGCTTCCCTAAATTGTTTACAAGTATTCTAAACTTGAATCAAATATCTAGAATGATTACAATTCTTTGTAAAGCAAAACATTTTCTGAATTATTAAACATTACAGATTCTGTGCTCTTCATTGATTTTACTATATATCTTAACTATTGTGTAGAACAGTGGTTTTCAACCCTGGTGCTCCAGTATGCCCTGCCTGTGTTACATTTCTGCACGCAGCCACATACCTGACGCATATCCTAGAATGATTAACAGGCTTCTGTAGCTCTTGATGGCAGCTGAGGATGTCATTTAGTCATTTGAATGAGATGTGCTGCGACAGAGAAACATCTAAAACATTCAGGGCAGTAGTACTTGAGGAGCAGGTTTGGGAACCACTGGTAGAAGCCTGGGGTAACACTGACAGGTCATCACTTAAACCTATATGCAAGCTGCAGAAAATAGCAAGCAGGATAGTTCATAAAATCAAATCCACTATCATTTAATTCCTGTTTGAAAATCATCACATCCCATTTCATTTCTTAAGCTAGAAATAAACAGCTACCATACAAAACTAGCACTTACAAAATCTTTTTTGTTAGGAGAGAGAGGGAGGCTATGGCTAAAGAGATAATCTAAGTTTCAAAACCTGACAGACTTAAACCAACACGAAAACAATGTTTGGATATGTACATAAATGTATTTATTTGCTCACTTAATGGAATTTAGGAATTGTTCACCTCTTTTCAGACATACAATAAATATATATAATATAATAAATGATACAGATAACATGACTTTATATATATATAGACATACAAAATGTTGTCATCTGTCTTTATTTTAGTAGATTGTCTGAAATAATTCTATTCATTCATACTAATTTTAATGTATGTTAACCTGAAGATCTGAATAGAGGTATTTTGATTTTTAAAATTATTATCTTTAGGAATAAAAAAGCTATTTTGTTGGTCACAACTCACAAAACAAAGAAAATGTCAGATTGTAGATAAATATGGTTATTTTTCTTTTATTTCAGCTCATTTGACCAGATCAGTTATATGTCAATGTCACCTTGCCAATTCAATCTTGTTTTTGTTTACTTACAACTGACTTGTCCTGATTCACTTGACCCATAAAGGAGTGTAAACATAAACTGAACAAGTTCAGCTTTGCAAGGTGCGAGAGGTCTGTGGTGCTCTTTGCAGAGTCTATAACCCTTTCTTATCTGGTGATTGACTTTAAATTGCAGATTAGACTTTGTTAATATGATGTGAATATCTCACAGAGAAAACATCACTGCTGACAGTGTCACTGAAGGCCTCGGGATCCCGAGGTTTAACAAGCTATGGAATGTAGTGTGTATGCAGCAGGTGTAAATGACAGAGAGGGGCTGTAGGGGATCTGTTTGTGACTGACAGAGGGTCGCTCAAATCATGCCTGGGCCGGATCAATGCAGAGCTGATACAGTTGACTGCCCTCTTATTAAAGCAGATAATGCCAACTATTTATAGATAACCTATTTATTAAGAACAGATGAGCTTGTTCTACAGCTGTGTATAGGATCTGCCAGGAGAGGTTAGTATTTTGGTGTATTTGAACATGTCTGTTTACCACTTGGTGGTCAGTGGTTGAAAAGGCTTCTAAAAGTTTCTAAAATTAGTTTTGAACATTAAAAGCTCATTATTAGTGAGGATTTGGCATTTTATATTCTTACATGGGCAAAACAAAACTGAACCAGCATTTTATATAAAATGGGCCTGGTTGTGTGTGTGTATAGCCAACTCAAACAAATATCCTGTTTACTATGCTCTGACCCAGTGGACATATAACAGGGAGTATGTCAGAATGACCCTCCGCTGAAGGGAACAAATACCAAAAATGTGACTTTAGATATAAATGTGTATGAACTCTTTCAACAGTCCAGAATGATGTAACATTTGACTTCCGTCCAGCTTTTGGATACTTGAGCTGTGGGACTGGATTGCAGTTCATGCATGCTTCAGCCTCATGTAAACATCCATATAGGGGTTCTAACTAAACTCATTGGCATGTTCTTTAATTTAGTTCATAGTGCTTCTCATAACTTTATAGAAATGATAAATAATTGAAATGTGCTATTTTGAACAGTTGCCACCAGATTAATCTACATTTTAAAAAGTCACATCATTAGGGGAGTGTTGACCTAGCTTGTGCTCTGAGAAGGTTGCAAGTACAAGGTTTGATCCCCACAGCCTGCACTCTGGGTCCCTGAGCAAGGCCCTTAACCCCACACTGCTCACCCGGCGCTGCACAGTGGCAGCTCACTGCTCTCCAAGGTGAGTCAAATGCAGGGGTGAATATCTCCAGTGTGAGAGTAATAAAGTTTCTATTATTATTATTATTATTGTTGTTGTTGTTATTATTGTTGTTGTTATTGTTATTATTACCACATCTAAAAACATACACAAAATGAAACCTTGAAAAAAAACGTATAATCCATTTTTAATGGAATAAAAAATAGATTAAGAAGTAGGGTTGTTAGACTGTTTCAGTTCAAGGATGACGCAATGTCTTGATCTGTTGCTTAAATGGACCTGAAATGCTCAGCTAAGTTGCGTCAGCCAGATCTATGTTAAAAGAATGACAACAAGAAAAACCAATCAGGAGCAAGGTGTGTTAGATTGAAGCGTTAGCAACAAATCACAATGTAAACTGAAAACACGTCATACATTGAATTAGGACCAATCATGTGTCGAACATGGGTCTAAGTCCCGCCTCTCACAGGCGCACTGAAATTGCTATGGCTAAAAAAGATCGGAGAGAAAGAATGGAAGGATATCATTGGTTGGAAGCGTTAGTGGACCCCAGCCTACTTCTCACTGCGCTTTATAAATAGCCGAACCTCACCTCGCCATCTTATCGAGGAAATGCGTCAGACTGAAAAACGTCGCATCTGGAGGGGAGACGACAAACACTGGCGTGTTTAGAACGGTTACATCTGTAAAACCTCGATCTTTCCATCCTTCCTCTCTAATTAATACCTCTACGGGCCGGCACAACAGCTGGCCAGGCAATTTTTCTCGTTTTTTTACCTCATCGAGCCACAGGCCCAAGCGGCTGCCATGGATTTTTAAGGCATAATGCGGCACCTCTAATGCAATGGCAATGCACAGTACAAGGCAAAACCAACCGCGAAACTCCATCTTCGCAACTGCCAAGCAGTTGGGCTCCAGTACCGTACGCGGTATCCCGGCGAGCCAACCGGTACCTCTTCTTCTGGATCGGAGGAAGCTAACGCTAACAACCAGCTAGTCACATCACGGCTGACCTTTTTTTTTTTAAATAAAAAAATACCATCTATACATCTGAACGTCAACACTACCGATCAACATGAAACCTCAAGACATCATCGCAGGGAAGAGCAGCCTGTGGATCTTCGGGTACGGGTCGCTGGTGTGGAAGCCAGACTTCAAGTACAAGAGGAGCGAAGTCGGTTACATTCAAGGCTACATGAGGCGATTCTGGCACGGAGATAACTTCCATCGGGGGGATGACGAGTCGGTAAGGTTAAATCCACTTTGAACCATGTTTTTATACCAAATATTTAGCTGTAAGTAATTACGTCAAAATTCACGTTTAATTTTGACACTGACATAATCTTTGACATGAATGTATATATTTAGTCGCATATTGCAGTGATGCAAATAACATATGATGTGGTTTTGTTTTTTTCCCATGATGCAACTCGTTTCCTGCCCTCAGCCTGGCAGAGTGGTGACTCTAATCGAAGACGACAGCGTAAGTGGAAACTTCTTCTTACGTCCCTGAAACTGAGTAGTTCCTCTGACGTCATAGCTTAACCTCTCGTTTCCTTGCAGGCGTCCACCTGGGGTGTGGCTTTTGAAGTCTCTGGCTCCCAGTTGGAGGATTCCCTCAAGTACCTCACTGTTAGAGAGACGGTCCGTGGCGGCTACATCACTAAGATGGTGGAGTTCTTCCCTGATGGAGAGGACCGGTCTCCGGTTCAAGCGCTGGTGTACATCGCCACCGTTGACAACCCTCTCTACCTGGGACCGGCCAGTGCGGAGCAGATCGGAGCCCAGATCGCTGTGTCCAGAGGGAAGACGGGTCACAATCTAGAGTACCTGCTCCGGCTGGCGGAGTTCATGAGGACCAGCTGTCCTCAGGTTGAAGACCATCACCTGTTTGCTATAGAGCGGGCTGCGCTGACTGTGGTGTCATATCTTTTGGCAACTCAGTAGCTTGTACCCTTTGTTTCACTAGCTTGTAGCAGATATTTAACTCATCAGGAGGCTGTAATCCATCATCAGTCCATGTTTCAATAGATTCAGACTAGTATCTGAATCCTAATTCCACTAAAGTAACAAAATGTGCAATTATGAGCTGTAAGCATTATGTGGTTTGGCTCAAGACATATATATTTATTCCAGTTCTGAAACCGTCCAGTTCATTGTTAAAGGTACCAAAAGTTTACTGTAAAACTCACTGGTTACTGTGTTTGTGATGCAACCTTCATCCAGTTTTAAAGCAAAATGCCAATAAAAAATGGAAACATAAACTTTTTGTGCTTTTATTGTGAAAAGGGTTGAATGAGATTTCCTGTACTACACTATTCACTAAGTATCTGCAGGATGACCAAAAGGTTTTACTAAAGTGAAATAAACATACAAAAAGGCTTAATAGTAGCTTTAGTAAATGGTTTTAAGGTCTGTGAATTCTGTGGAGGCTTTTATAAAAGACGGTTGCAGAAATTACTTTTTCTCAACATGTGTTTTAAAGGTAAACTAAATATTTGCAGAAAGTTTTGGAACAAGTTGAAATTTCTGCAAGGGATGACATTCAGTATATATTCTATTTGCTATAAATGCTTATGTGCACACTAAACATATTCCACTAACCTGTGGTGTTATAACTAATGTAGTTTTACAAATGCCAACACAAGCTTTTTACATGTCTGGGTCTGAGCTGTTTACCAAAGTTTGACCCCAGCAATGTGTGTAACAGGGGTCAGACACTCCCAAGCTGTGACCGGGGCAGCTTGTACCTTGGATGCCATTCAAGTCGGGTCTCTAGGTGCACCGCTTGTGTAACTGGCTGAGGGGAAACCCAAACTGGAAGTGCTGTGTTTACATGTCTGATTCATGAATTCTGCATTTGAGACTCTCGACAGAGTATTTAAAACCCCAATAAATGTAATTAGATTGAACTACCAACATTTGCCTCAATTTAAATATTTGCATGACCATGATGCTTCACCACTTTAAAGAAATCTATAAAGCATTTTAAGGATTTGAAAATGGGAGAATCTTTGTATTTCCTAAATATCCCATTTTATCCTTTTTTTTTTTTTGCCTTTACAGTTTAAATCTCGCCCTAATCTTTTTGCCCTTTTGCTAAGCTTCCTCTTGTTTTCCTTCTGTGTTCTACATCCCTTAATGTGTTCTTTCCTTTTTCTCGTATTCTACATCCCTTCTGTATTTTTTCTTTCCTCTGTGTCTGATCTTACCTCCCTTCCTTTCCCCTCTTTGTGTTTTCTTCAGTTATACCTCAAGTACCTTTTCTTTTGTTCTTTTCTCCTATACCATGTCTCCCTTCCTTTCTTTGTTTTTTGTTTTCTCCAGGATCCACAAGTAAAACCTACTCGATGTAGCAAGGTCAGAAAGGCATAGTGAACTTAAGCATGTATAATTTGAAATTAAAGATGGGGAACCTTGGAAAATACACTCTTAATTTTTCGCATGAGATATAGAGAAACAAAGGATGACCAAAACCTTTTTAGTTTGCACTGATTATCATATACTGCAAACTACAAGCTCTTAAAGAAGCTAACTTGGAGAGCAGCTTTTGTTTCACTCCTTATGGGGGATGCAATGGAAGCAAAACTCTGCAGCATAATTTGCAATAAGAGGGCTTACTTTCCTGTGTAATGTGTTGAATAAAAAAACTGAGTATATATACAGTAGACTGACATGAAATGATGCCACAGAAAGAGCTCTAACCTGCTGAGTTACATTTTAAAAAGGAGAGGTTCAGATGCATTTTAAAAATGTGAGTTTTTTTCTATATTTGGCAGCTATTTTGACCAAATGCTTTAAGAAAATATAAATTGTTGGTTGCTGAAGCGGAGAGGATGCCTGAAGCACTACTTCAAAATATGTTTAAAAAATAACAAAGGTGCGAACTGGGGATCTGTTTCTGTCATGTTTATATACATTTTATATATATGCTAAAAAAAAAAAAAAAAGGAACATGCAAACGGCACAATATACCGAAATTGATTAAATCCAACTTCTGTGAAAAACTGTAGGGAAGCAACACTGATACCTTTTCTTTCTGGCTGATGTTTTGGTCCCTTTTGAATGACCAAAGCAGCTACAACCCACACAAGCAGCTCAGGTAGTGCAGCTCATCCAGGATGACACATCAATGTGAGATGTGGCAAGAAGGCTGTCTGTCCGTAGTGTCCATAGGCGCTACCAGGAGACATGGAGGAGAGCAACAACCCAGCTTCAGGACCACTACCCCCGCCTTTGTTCAAAAAGGAACAGAAGGAGCACTGCCAGAGCCTTGAAAAATGACTTCTACAGATGGGGGTTGTGCTCATAGCCCAACACCATCCAGGATGCTTGGCATCCGTCAGAGAACACCAACAAATTCGCCACCACTGCCCTGTGCTCGCCACAAAAGCAGCTTCACATTGAGCACATGACAGAGTCTGAAAACATGGTGGAGGGGAATTGGCTGCCTGCAACATCCTTCAGCTTGATTGGTTTGACAGATGATCGGTAATGGTGTGGGGTGGCATTTCTTTGTGCTCGTCAGAGGTAGCATGACTGCCATTAGGTAGGGACATGAGATCCTCAGACCCTTTGTGAGACCATATGCTGGTGTGGTTGGCCCTGGGTTCCTCCCAATGCAGAACAATGCTAGACCTTGAAGCCTTTAAGCTATGGACTGGCCCGCCCGTTCCTCAGACCTGAATCCAATTGGGCACATCTGGGACAGTCATATCTGGATCCACCAACATCATGTTGCACCAGACTGTCCAGGAGTTACCGGATGCTTTAGTCCAGGTCTGGGAGAAGACCTGACTAAAGCATCATGTGCTACCTGATCAGAAGCATGCCCAGGCATTTTAGGGAGGTCATACAGGCACATGGATGTCACACACAACACAGAGCCTCTTTTAGACATGTTTTTAAGGACATTACATCAAAGTTAACTTAGCCTGTGTGTTTATCCACTTTGTTTGTGAGACTCAAAATCCAGGTTAATAAATATGATTTTTGCACGATTTTGCTGTCAGCACATTCAACTCTACAAAGTATTCAATTAGAATACGTCATTTATTCAGATCTAGAATGTGTTGAGTCCTCCCTTTGAGAGAGATAGAGAGTTGAAGGGAGAGGAGTTAAAAATATTACAGATTGATATTAATTCTAATTTAACACATCTGGATTTTGGAACGGCTCTTACAGTTAAAGACAAGAATGAACACCATAGGGAGGTTGAGCCATCATTTAGTTTAGGAAAAAATAGGTTTTGTGTCTCAGAGATAAACAGGATGTGCATATCAAACCCAGAACAAAAGCAAAAAGAAGTCCATCATCCACCAGGTCAGCGGTTCACCCATTGGTTTATAAGGTTTGTGCACCAACAACCTCCCTCTCGCTGCAATTACCTTAAGAGCCACTACACTTTGTAATGACTCCTGTAACAAGGTCTGAAATGCCACTCACACGGGAAGAAGCCATTTCTGCAAATGCACCATAAAAAATGAACAAATGAAGACAGAAATTAATATCTGTCTGGGCCCATATTCAAAAGGATTCCTCAAAGATATTGTATATTCCTGCCAAGGAGTTGTAGCCTAAGAGTCATTGAGCTGTTCTATCGGAGCAACTTTTAATAAGGTGTTGTTGACACCGTTGCTATGGAATTACTTTGGTCACATCCACATTAATTTGATTTGCTTGTTTACTCTCTATGCTTGTAATTTTACATCTATTTTATGTAAAATCATATATCTGCATTCTAAAATGACTGCCTGCTTGTTTAAAATGATTTGATTTAGGAAAACCATGAAATGTAAAGAAAAAAAGGTTGAGGAAACCTTGCTGGGGAGGGAGCTCCAGGACAAAAATAGGAGATTTTAATATGAAAAGGTCCAGAAGTCATGGTGCAAAGAGGCACACTTTAGGGGGTGTTGCTGAGCCCTTAAAAACAAATTTTTCTCTGCTTTTATGCAACAGGAGAGAAATAAATGACATTCCCTAATTCAAATGTGGTTACAACTGTAACTTTTACATCAGATTCTTTGTATGATAACAAAATCAGTAGCAGTCATACAACAAAAAGATTGAAATCAAGCACCTTTATTTTTTTCACCTTATACCTCCACTGAGTTAAAACAGCCGACCCATTTCTTCACATGTACCCAATCTATAAAAATAAAACAGGCGAATGAGAGAGAAGAGCCACAACGTCGCTCTCCTCTTTATTTACATCAAATATAGAGCTTTCAGTTCTCATCGCAATATAAACAGGAATACAAACCTAGAACGGATGTAGTGCTCAAGTAGGGACACTGATGCCAACCTTGTTTGTTTTTATTCGAAAACATACAGAAATCCACGAACCTCTCATCACGCATAACTCACGAAAAGTAAAAACAGCGACTCATTTCACATTTTATAGTTGCACATGTGACCTCTATCACAATCAATATAAACTCCCCATTTTTAATGCGAAAAATAAAATAACTTATATAAGCAAATTACCAAATAATCTGAATCAGTAATTTAATTGTTAGCAGCAGAGCTGAGTCAACCAGCACATTTCAAATTGGAATATAGATTTTATTATTTTTTTATAACTCTTTTTTTTTTTTTTTTTTGCTTGGGCAAAAATATTTTCAAGTGAATTGCAATACTGGAAAAATGTCCGTCACCGTGTTAGTTCCTCGATTTAAATCTGTTAGAAAAATAAGGGCTTTTGTAGAAAAGCTTTAGCTCTACTGTTAGCTAACAGACTGGGGAGGGGGGGTTAACATTAGGCTCTGGGAAATTCTGATTCCTGCACAGCTTTAAACTGAGCTTACACATCTACAAAACAATTAAATAACCTAGTGCACATTTATCTATGAGACTAGTTAACACCAAAAAATGGAAGACGCGGCTCAGTGACAGACGTTCAACATCCCCATCTTGTCAAAGAGATCCAATGGAAGAAGCCATTTGTGGCTTCAGATCAGTCAATGCGACGACACTGATCCTCTCGTTAAAGCAGTTTGAAATGCTCCTGCAACCCTGACAAAAACACTTGAGGCCAACATTGTCAGCCAACTCATATACATTGAAAATAAACTGGAACATAAGAGGAGTGGGCTGCCAGAGCCAGACCACCAGATTGATGTGTGCGCATTCAGTTTCTGAGTGTTGTCTTCCAGGAAAGGGTACAAATACTGCACTCTCTTTGTTAGCTTAGCCATTAAGCATTGGTGGGATTCACAGTGAGCAGCAGGTTTAGGAATCAGTCTGTGCGTGCATCATCGAGCCCCGGGACCACCGGGGCCCTTGCCTTTCCTGACTGCACTATGGCTGCTGTGGTGGTGGCTGTGGGCCAACTGCGAGTGGGAGCCGTGGGTAGAGGGGGCTCCTTTGGTGAGGGGGGAGGAGCTTCTGCTAGGGTTGAAGGCTGGGCTGGTAGCAGGCCGCCCCAGGGAGGGCTGCAGGGGGCTGGAGGCAGAGAGGCCGGCTGAAAGGAAGGAACGGAAAAACAGCATTGTTACTTCGCTTGTAAAACCAGCCTAGATAGTTATGAGCCAATAACCGGTTTAGTTACACAATTAGTTCACAAAGAAATATCTCTCACAATTCAGATAAAAGTTTTTAAGGAGACACCAAAAGGTCATCAGATTAGGCATGTTTATTTTATTAGCAAAATCCTTGGGAAACCGGAGTTTGCCCATAAAAATCAAAGACAGATGGAAAAGAATGAGACGTTAAGAGCATCACGGTGGTCCAGTGGCACAAGAATAAGCACACATCCAAAAAGCCGTACCGTTGAAAGAAAAGCTGTTTTTACGAGCAGCACAAAGACTGCAGACTTCAAAAGGTTTAAAAGTTTCAGCAGCTTCAGTTTTCGTTTTATACTAACAGGGTGATCCCCATAGAGCAAAGAATTCAAACCACTGTCACACAGCAACCGCAGGCTTTAACATCTCTCACTGGGATTTTATGTGATAGACCAACACAATCTAATGCAGGATAATGTAGTGGAGGAAAATAATACTTGGTTTTCTGAGTGGAAAATGAGGCATTATTGAATCTCCTTTACTCCGACATCCTTTAAATGAATAAAATAATGTGACTGAAAGGGAGAAAAGGTTGTGTCCCTCAGAGAAGGTTTAAAAATCTAATTCATTATTTTGTGCCTTAACTAAATAAAAATGAGCTGGAATTAAAGCTTAAAACAAAGTAACTTAGAAATAAATCAACCTGTCAACACAATTAGAACAAACGTTTGGCCACTAGGGGCACTAGACCTCTAACTTTCACATCTAGTGCCCCTAGTGGCCACAAGCGGCGCAGCACTGTCCTAAAGGTCAACAAACAGCTGGCCAGCCTCATGTGTCTTTCGATTGGGGAATGCGCTACGTGTCTAGGCTCAGCTTGGAGGGCGTGAGAAACGCTGCTGCCAGGCCGGTGTTCTGTCAGACCAGCATACCCAAAAGACGTCAGCTTTGCGTTTATCCCTTTAGTTCTGTACGAAAAATAGATTTTAAACTAGCTGGATGGGCATGTATCCCTGTAGTCATGTACAAAAAAAGACTTTTTAAGGTCAGATTGCCATACGCTTAAAAAAATACCAAAAAGTTATTAAAGTTGTAGGGAAGCAGCTGTTCCAACATTGCATTTCCAAATTCTCCCGAGTGGACCCCGACTTTACACAAGTGAATAAAGTGAATGTGATTGGTCGATTATCAAGGGGGCGGGATTGTTGTGGACGGAAAGTTCTCAAGCATTTTGGTTGTGTCCGGTGACTCGGACGCATCTTACTAACCAGTTAGCAACTTAGTGCTAGTAGGTTCCCAATAGGAAATTACATTGGGACCAAGTAGCACTTTGCAACGACACTGTCAAGGAACGTTATGGACAGCGGAAACATGGAAGAGGAGGAGAGTTTTGTGTCAGAGGTCCTGGAGGAGTCTCCTCCATCATGCATTTTTTTATTTAGAGGAGCAAAGCGGGGATGAAGATATTGTGGAAGAGGACGCCAGGGCGGCAGAAGCTTGGTTTGGTGTAGAAGTCTTACAGCTGTACATGTTTGAGCCCTTGCCTCGCAACGCTGCCAGTTCTTAGATCTACGCCTGCCGAAGACACAGACGTCCATCCCCAGGAACACTGGGACAGAACTCAATGGGAAAGGAAATTATTCCTATTTCTTATTTTAACTATTGCCTATATTAGCTACGACATATGAATGAAGAAAAAATTTGATTGACAGATGACCATTAATAAATGTTGACTGAATTTAGGTGTTCAAGCTGACGTATAACTAACTGGCCTGCACAAGATAACGGAAAAAACCCCCCACAGACTTTAAGACAGGATTTTTTATAAAATAGAAATTTTCTAACTTCTGGGACAATATAGTCTGATAAAGAGTATATTTATATACATGTTTAAGCCAGAATGATTTGACATGTAAACATGACTTCCCTTTAAACATTTTTTGTACATGACTAAAGGGATACATGCCTGTTGAGGTAGTTTAAAGTGTATTTTTTTTTAATAAAAAACTAAATGAATACAAAGAAAGATCTATGACTGTATACTACAAGCAAAGTGTTACCTTACCAGTCTAATAATAAAGTTGAGAAAAGAATCGGTTTTACATCTGGCTACTTCTTTCATCCTGAGCCAACGAATGAACTCCAACAACGATCAAATCCTGTTCTTCCTCACATTTTCTCCTTTTAGCCTCCTCAGAAGGTTTAAACTTTTTCCTTGCCTCAGTCATGACCAGTAGTTGAGCAGGCAGGAAAATAGTAGAGCAAAAGCCTTAGCTCCATGACTTTATCAGAGCCTACAGCCATAAGGCGATACGTTCTTCCAGGTCACATGACCTGGTCAACAACGGTGCGTCATCTCCCTAATTACATAGTATTTCAAGAGGGGAGCCTTGCTCGTAGCAGTGATCATGTCAAGTGCTGTATATTGGCCTGAGGAACCATTTAAAATAAAATATGTGTCAACTCTTTAGGTCACAAAGTCTACGGTGTGCCTTTAAGCAAACAAAGTTTGGTACGACTCAGACAGTTTATGAATCTTAAGCCAGAGTATGCGGTGCGAATGACATTAGACCCGCGGTTCTCAAAGTGTGTGGCGCGACCCACTGGTGGGGAATTGAGACGTGACAGGTGGGGCGCGCCAAGTTCCGGTGTGTGTGTGTGTGTGACTATAAATGTAGAATGTGTGAGAGCAAACTGTCCTTATAGCTGTATGTTGCCGCTTTTTAGACCAATCAAACCCACAAAGTAATCATTACTAGCCTACATGCAGTCTAATTAAAAGAACATTAGATATGAGAAAAATTTCCCCTGGAACTGAAGTGCCAAAATAATGATTGACGTGACGTCGGCATATTATTTGTAACAGAATAAACTTTCGCGCCCCAGTGTTGCCAACTCAGCGACTTTGTCGCTATATTTCAGACCCCTCCAGCGACTCTTTTTCAAAAAAACAAATCTAGCGCCTTTTGGAGACTCTTACGTGAAAGCACGTATCGTTCCTTTTCTTGTCCTCCAGCGGCAGGTGCTGCCGTGGGGCGCCTCCTCCGTCCCAACCCCGTTCTCCCCCGCTATTGCAGGAGTCCCTATCAGCGCTGCAGTCAGAGCAGAGACACAGCATGTTTAACTTTTGCGTCCAGACTGCAAATAAAGCGCACATGCGCCGGGATTGACGGCGCAGGTTGATCATAAATAACTGAATTTGAAATATTTTATCTTAAATAAATAACGGCGTTTGATTCACACAGCCACATGTTCATGTTTCTGGTTAGGAGTGGAGAGCGAGTATCCACTCATCGGGCAGAGAGCTGTGTGCATTCTTCTTCCCTTTGCCACATCATATCTCTGTGAGATGGGCTTTTCAGCTGCTGCTTCAATGAAAACAAAATACAGATCTCAGCAGAACATTGAGCATGACTTGAGAGTGGCAGTATCAAGCCTGCAACCCCGTTTTGAGAAACTGCAATGCAAAACAGGCTCATTGCAGCCACTAATGCAGGGATAAATAGACCTGTCTTGCCAGATGGATTTCACTTCTTTTCTTTTATTAACAGATTGCAGAGTGGCACTTTAATTTTTTCTATCTTTGAGCTTGATACAAATTTTGACACAGCTGCATTTTTATTTTCTTTATTTTTGAGCTTGCTGTTATTTGATGTAGATTTGTATTTAGATACTACTTGTTACTTCAATAAAATTGGAACATTTTAAGATTGTTGAATATTTCATTAGCATTGTGTTGGGGCGATGGGGACAGGCGGGGCTTGAAAATTCCCCCTTGTCCAAAGTGGGGAATGACAGAAAAAGTTTGAGAACCACTGCATTAGACCAACCTTTAGAAACACTGTATCCGTAAGCGGCGTAAGCCGCTGCTGAGGCTGCCGCTGCTCCAGCCATCGCTCCTGCCATGGCTGCTGCACTCCCAGCCGCTGACTTCCGGCTACGCCCTTTCCCTCCAGACTTGCCGCCGCTTCCGGATCCTTTGGGCCGTCCGCGACTCCGACCGGAACGGCCTCTACCGGGACTGATGGACTCAGAGGCTGTAACACCTGTACACAAAAACAAACATTAAAAAATACTCAATTGTGCTTAGTTTTTTTTTTCTTTTTGGAATACTGGATTCTAGAAGATTATCTGTTTAATTGCTTTAGATTTTCACATTCTTTGTAAAGTTTTTCAATTATCCTTACATTTAAGAATGTCAAAGACAAAATATAGATTAGAAATTTGTCATCCTTTTTATAGATTTTGTAAAAATAAAAGAAAATTTGTTGATTTCAGTCTTTTTAACTGCAGGTTTTTATTTAAAACTGATGCAAGAGGATCTAAAACCCATTTTTGAGCACGTGTGCGTTTATTGCTATGTTCTCTAACAATAAATACACTATTTAAACATAAAATCTAGAATTTTTCTTTTATTCTTATCAAAAGTTTAATTTTTGTCTTTCAGGTACCGGAATAAACGACTAAATGCAGAAAATGTTACCCCTTTTTCATAGTAAGTTTCCTTTTTAATCCAAAACCCTATAAACTCTTATAAGAATCATAAAGGTGATAACTTTGTAGATTTTGTGTAAAGCCGTCTGTCTTCACTGTTTTCAAATCAAATCACCAGAAACCCCCTGAAACCTCACAGCGTATGAGAGCTGCTGCTTGACTTGGCCCTGCCTCACTTTACTAAACATACTGCGGTAATTTTATGGCATTAAAGAAGTTTAAAACATTAATCATCTTATAATTACCATAAATACAGACCAAGAAAAAATATCACTCTCAATTTTCCATACAGTTTGCAAAATAGGACCCAGTTCCAGGCTCTGTGGTAGAGTCCTGTAGCCTCTGCTCTCCTTCTCCTGCTGCCCACATCATACTGGTGGTCTAATTTATTTCAATGATTCGCTCCATTTAATGTACTACACAGCCTATAATATCACTAACAGTAAGGCATGCATGGACATTTGATTTCTTTCGCTGCCTTCTTGCTTATAAGTGACTCCTTTTTGCCGTTTCCCATATTTGTCCAAGTTCACCAGTTGATTCTTCATTCATGAAAGCAGACCTTACATTCAAATGTGAGCTGCTCTCCGAAGGCATCCAATGTATTTAAGCCTGATCTTCACCAGGCATTAATTATTTTACAAGTAGGTGCCTTTTTAGTAAGGCAGCAAAAAGAAAAAATAAATTCCACCACGTGTCAATAAAGCTTGTGGTTATAGACATTACAGCATACATCCCATCCCTCTGGATGCCAAAGCTCAGCATAAAGATAATTTTTATCAATCAAGTTATTAAATTAAGAGCAGATGCAAGAAGCAGGCATCACATAGGTCAAAAGTGCAGTGGAACAATGTGGGACATTTAAAAAAAACATGTCTTCTAGGCTCCAATCAAATGTGTTTCAGTGCTCCACATTTAAAGGGGCCTGAAATATAATTCATACTATACACAAACACAAAATAATGAATAGCTGTGACCAGGGCATGAAATTGGCACCTGCCCACACGCCAAATGTGGGGTAACCTGTCAACCTACCTGAAAAGACAAAACACAACGCTTAGCAAGTTTTGTGCTGTTGACCAGTCAGCCTATTGTTTTTTTTAAGAGGCACTGCTCTTTTATTGGATTTTTAAAAACAAAATGTGGCTAAATATGGTTACCCTTTAACTGTAACAACAGTTAAATCCTTTATAAACTGTGTTGTAACTTCTTTTCCCGAGCTGTCTTTGAACGCAGCATGAGCACAACCACGCTGATGCAGAATTTCGATTTAGACGCAATGCTGAGCAGAGCTGAAGGGGGGCATGGGGATGTTTAGCAAACAGTCTATAACCAAAATACTTTGCACAGTTTCTTCCAAAGAAACTGTGTAGGTAGTTTAACATGGTTTGCAAATTAAACTTGTTAGTTAAAGGTGTCAAGGTATCAATATTACAATATGTTAAGCTAGTTAATAATTTGAAAGGTTTAGGGTCAAACCAACAAATATCTCAGAAAAAAAAAACGTTTATCACCTTTAATTAAAATCAATTGACTCACAGAAATTAAGCTTAAATGCTAGATATTCACATTTTATATATATATACCCCCTGTAGGGAGTGCTCTGGGAGTATGGGGTCCGGCGCCCTCTGGTAAAGGCTGTCTGTTCTCTGCATGACCGCGCAGGAGCTTGGTTTGCATTGCCGGCAGTGATTCAGACCTGTTTCCAATGCTCTGCCAGAACTGCCCTTTGTCACCGGTTCTGTTCATTACATTTATGAACAGAATTTCTAAGTGCAGCCAGGGATCAGAGGGGGTCCATTTTGGGAACCTCAGGATATCATCTCTACTGTTTGCAGATGATGTTGTTCTGTTGGCCTCATGAAACCAGGACCTTCAGCGTGCACTGCGGCGGTTTGCAGCAGAGTGTGAAGCTGCAGGGATTAGGATCAGCACCTCCAAGTCGTAGGCCATGTTGAAAGTCCTTGTCTCAAGGTGAGTTTAAGTATTTCAGGGTCGTGTTCACGAGTGAGGGATGGATGGAGCGGGAGATTGATAGTTTGGTGCGGGGTTGGCAGTGATGAGGTCGCTGTATTAGACTTTCGTGGTGAAGAGGGAGCTGAGTAGTGGGGGAGCTCTCGATTTACCGATAGATCTATGTTCCTACCCTCACCCATGGTCATGGGATCTGCGTAATGACCGAAAGGACAAGATCACGAATACAAGCGGCCGAAATGAGTTTCCTTCACATTGTGGCTGGGCGCACCCTTCAAGATCAGTTGGGGAGCTCAGAGTAGAGACGTTGCTCCTCCACGTTGGAAGGAGCCAGCTGAGGTGGCTCGGGCATCTATTACGGATGCCTCTTGGTCGCCTCCCTCGGCACGTGTTACAGGCATGTCCTATTAGGGAGGAGGCCTTGTGGAAGGCTCAGGAGACGCTGGAAGGACTATGTCTCCCAGGTGGCGTGGTGTCGCCTCAGGGTAGTTGGAGGAAGTGTGCGTGGATTTGGAAGTCTGGGCATCTTTGCTTAGACTGCTGCCTCCAAGACCCGGTGCCGGTTAAAGCGGAAGAAAATGGATGGATGGATATATCAACTACAACATTTTATTGTGATTTCAACTGGAAAGTTTTTATTAAGACCCTAAAAGTATATTTTTTAAATGTAACGTAACAGTTTAAAAACAGCCGTTAGTTTGATCCTAAACTTATCAGCTCTGCATTGAATTTAATTGAACATAAATCATACGGATCCAAGTGTTACGCATTTCCTCACCGTTCATGTTGTCAGAAACCGATCCCGTCACAGAGGCGGGGGAGTTGGTGGCACGAGACTGCGGCGCCGAAGAACCCGGATCGTCCACGATGACCAGCATGTCGCTGCTGCTTTCGTCAGCGTCGGCGTCCGGTGGCAGTGAGCCGGGCTGCAGTTCGCTGCTCAGGGAGATCTGGCCGCGCACAGAAGCACACACAGAAACACAGACAGGCTGAGGGTCAGAACCACGGGGGGGGGAACAGGAACCGGGTCGGTACAGCAGATGAGGAAAGAAAGGAAAGGATGCAACAGGTGTGTTGAATGCATAGGAATAAAGAAAAATCAGAGTGGATAAAAAAAATAAATAAATTAGGGAAACTATATGCAGTGGAATAAATTAAATAAAGGTTTTAAAATGCAAATAAATTCATAGGCAACATGTTGCAGAGCAGCTAACAAAGATGTTAAGGTACCAGACTTATTTAAAGTATTTATGATGATTTGTCCATAACTTTAACAAACACCCCATGCTTTCTAAAGGCCTCTACATTCCCCCACCTCGCTGAAAGGACTGGGCATGGCCGAGTCCATCTCAACGCTGATGAACGAGTCGTCCCCGTCTGCCGACAGGTTGGAGTTATCGGCCGACGGCGCGTGGGCGATGACCAAGTTCACCTCCTTCTTCTTCTTGTTCTCCGACTCTTCGATCTTCTTCTGCTGGTCGGACAAAGAAAGGAGGAGGCAGAAGATAAAGGATTAATATAGATAACTTTACTTAAAAGGTTTCAGTTTCCTTCTGGGACAGCATTTATAAATATAAACATTTATCATGAATTAAAAGCAGATATCTAAAGCAAAGCGTTGCAGATTTTTTATCGCTGTGTCGATACCTTCTCAGCATACTTTTCCCTCTTCCTCTTCCGTTCCTTCACCTTGCTGCTCTCCTCCTGCTGCCTCTTTTCCTCCTGTCTTTGGCGCACTACAGGAAGACACATATTGGGTTCAGTTTCCTCCTTTCCTGCTACAGCTATCATTTGTTTTGTTTGTTTTTTTGCTACTGAAAGGCACATGCTCACATTTCTTCTCCAGCTCATCGTCATCTAAAAGTAGACTGACCACCTCTTTAGGCTTGAGTGTATCCGGTTTGAAGTTCCCTCCAGAGATCACCACCCTTTGGATCTGGGCACATTTAACACACAAACATTAATCAATGCAGCCATGCATACTTGATAATTGTTTAACTTATAAGACATAAATATTGATTCTCAAGAGTGTTTATCGGACCTCGCTCTTCTCCTTGGCGCGCTGCAGGATCCTCTCTTCAATGGTTCCCTGGCAGATAAGGCGGTAAACAGTGACCTGCTTGGTTTGACCCAGCCGGTGAGCCCGGTCCATGGCCTGCTGGTCCACCGTGGGGTTCCAGTCGCTGTCATAGAAGATGACCTGGATGGAAGAACGAAAACGTTTGTATTTCTAAACCACAGAGAACAAGGAAAAGGACAAATTCATTACCATAGATGGATTTTAACCCATTTTACAAAATCACTCTAATCCATCGCAGCCAATAAGCTAAAGCAACCATGTAGAACGTGTCTTGATCTTTAAAGAAATCTCTGTTTAAGTTTGGATATGATCTCTAATGTTTCCTAGCATGTGGGACTCACAGTGTCTGCAGCAGTCAGGTTGATGCCCAGTCCTCCGGCTCTTGTACTGAGCAGGAATACGAAGATATCCGTACTGTGGATGGCAAATGGCGAAAAGGTGAGAATTTATTCACCCTTAAAATACAAATATTCAATAATTTTCAATTCCCTTCACATTTTCTTTTTGGGGAATTTTCAACATTTTAGTCCAAAAACAAATGATAAAAGCTTGTGAAATGTTTGAATAATTCAGCATCCTGAGATAGAAAAAATATTATTTAACACTTGTGTTAAGTTTTTGTGTACCTCAAGTTAGACCTTCTTTTCCTTCTTTACCTGCAGCCTTACTGTAGAAAAGAAACTGTTCTGGCAGCTAAGAGCGTATGCTCTCTCTGTGTCATGTGACCTGCTGGCTGAACAACTCTCAACACAAGGCTTTCAATCTTACAAAGTCCAAGCCAGACGGGGATCTTTTGTGACCAGACTAATAATTGGAACCATAAAGACCAACTATGCTAGCATTGGCTTAGTGAAAGATAAAAATGGATAAAGCTGCATGTGAAACATAATTGGTGGGTTTATTAGATGAAATTTAGTGCAGTTTGTTATTCTATTGCACTCAAAAGCAACCAAGTTTCCAAGCGTATACACAACATCAGTTTTATTGGTACGGTAAACAATAGGGCTGGGTAAAAAAATCGATTTAATCGATTTTGAATAATTCCTTTACATTTTTGCAAAATCGATGTCTAGGGAATGAGATTGACTAGTGTTATAGTGACACGTGTGACGTTCACATTCAAATGAGCAGGAAAGATGCACTCAAGATTACTTCAAGCCAGGCAGCTGCAAATATACCCAATAGGTTCACTGAAGACATTAACAAATGGGGGCTGACCAGAAAACACCCTGTAGTTGTTACAGACAACGCTGCAAGTATGGTTTGTACAGTGAAGATAATGCAGCTCCTGCATGTCTGCTGTGTCACGTCTGCTTGCTCGAGTGAGGCTTCACTTTTTCACTTTTCACAAACAAGCTTGCACTTTTGAGACAGTTTTGTTCACATCTCCTGTTTAAACTGTCCGATTTACAAGTTTGCACTTTAATATGACAGGAAAAAATTAAATACATGGGTATTTTATTTAAACACAGTTAAACCACTTTTAATATTGTAAAAAACAGATTGAATCGAAATTAATTGATTTAGAACTCTAGAAATCAAAATCGAATCGATTCAGGACTTCGGCTAAAATACCCAGCCCTAGTAAACAAGCAAAATAAAAAACAAGAAAAACTGTTTATTAACGCATCAAAAACTAAAAAAGCACTTGGAGAGCGCAGACCTCCGACAGCTAAAACTCGCTAATCCGGATCATGACTTTTGGAGTGCAATGCTGACGCTGTAAATAGTCACTACTGCCCCCCTCTGGTATGGGGGGTGAACTGCTTATTTCCTCCATTAATCACTATCTCACAATGCTAAAGAATCCTTTAAAAAAAAACCTGCATCTGGGTTAAAAATTTGATTAAAATCCACCCAAGCAGATTTAAAATAATTGAAACTGTCAGAAAATGAATAACAATCCCTTCAGAAGCCAAATGGCTGTCAAAAGATAATTTACATAAAAACTGTTCCTGAATAATAAATAAAATGATAAAAATAGCAGATTTTAGAGAAACAAAGGACTGACAAACAGAGCCAGATACCTCTATTGTGTTTATTTTCTCCACATAAATCCTGTTCATCATTTTTTTTTCTGGTCACTCTACCCCCCCACTTCTTTCCAGTAACTTCATGCCCTCCCAGTTTGAAAACCACCGTCCTAAATGCAAACAATAGAGTAAGACAGGGGCCTGGGAGCCCCGCTAATGCGATCCAGAACATGTGGACACCAAAACTCAAGGCACACATATGCTTGTAATATCTGGATGTTTGATAAAACTGTTCACTGATTGCTATAATATACAAAAGGGAAGCATTACATGGCCATTTTTAGTACACTCACCGGCTCTGGAAGTCAGCCACCATATCTCTGCGTTCAGAAATCTTGGAAGATCCATCAAGTCGGATGTAGGTGTGTTTTCGATAAACCATATACTCCTAGGGGGGAAAAAAATGATACCACACATTGTTTAAATATTTATAAAGACCAAAGATTCGTTGATTCCTAGTGTGGAAGCCTGCAGACATACAAAGGTCATAAACAATACAAGAGAAATGACTGATTATATGCTGATTACAAAAACAACTACTGTTTGTTTCCACTTTTCAAACACAATGAATAAAATGGACCAAATCCTGAATTGCATTTCTGAAAGAGTACAAAGTTTGGAATACGTTGAACCTTCTTGGATCTGACTTAGAAACCTACTGACATTTTTCTTCCAAACATGTTGAAATTCAAGTTGAAAACAGTTTTTTTTTCAAACATCTTGCTGCAGAAAGAAAATTTCCAGCAACTGTCGACTGACCTTAACAGGCTATTTAATATGAAACTCTATTGAGCTTATTCTCTAAGGAACAGACAGGCCCAGCAGAGCTATTGATTACACTTCAAGAGTTAAGAAATATTTATTTTCATTATGATAATCTGTCTGTGACATCACTTTTTTTGTTGAAAATATCCTAATTCCACGTTTTAAAAGTAGGTTTAAACCCAGTGAGACACTAAGAACGACAGATATTGATACATTGACACTTTATCCTCCCAGAATTCTGCTTAGCTGCTCTGAGTGTCGGTGTGAGGGTGTTCGGGTTGACGGGAGGGTCTGAGGAGCACTGATGAGGTGACACACTGATCCCGCTTTAAGTACTGCCATGAACTTACGACCTCCTTGTTACAATACACGGGTGCCCCCCAAAGCAGTCACAATCCCTAAAACCCATTACGGCTCACCTCACAAAATCATTAGCGACGATATGAACGATTTGACACCGTGTTTTCTATGCCCTTTATCATGACACCAGGCCCTCTGCCCCACCAGGGCCTGCCCTCCTCGGCCTGTCTGGCTCCGTTCCCATGCACCCCATCTGCTCTGAATGAACACAGCATTAGGGACCGTTCGCACATTAGAGCTCCAAAAATGTTCCCAATCCTCCAGAATCCGGTTCTTATTTCTTCTGAGAAAAATGGCGCCCAAAACTAACATGGAAATGATCAGAAGAGAGGTTTCAAGGACAGTTGCTTGGCTGCTTTCTTAGCAAGCAATGAGAAACTGAGATCTAATCGGCTTTAGCTCTGACACATCGTATAGGACATGACATTTTAACACAGATGATATGATTTAAGGAATACATTGGTCACGCTCAATCTCCTGTGTTTATTTTTTCATTGAACCATCAAAAGCTGATTATAAACTGAACCAAAATGAAAAATAAGAATAAAAGGTTGGATGGGGAAAAAAGAATTGATAAAAATCATCATCCTGGACATCCGATTGAAAGGGACAGGAATTTATTCAAGGATCAAGTTTTTCAAGGATCCTCTCAACAAAACTAGATGTGTGCATATGCTCTTTAACAACACATTACTATTTCTTTTCAACATGTGAGGCACATTTAAACAAAAAAGAAATCCTGCTTTAAATCAGTTAAAATGATGTTATTATTTGCTAAAAGCCAGAATCGTGTTTTACTTCCTTTAGAATCAGATGTTTACATACACTAATATTACGAAGCTCAGACGATTATGTCATATCTTTGTACGTTTCCTGAAAAAGAACCCGAAAACCTCTGCCTCCTTGTCCAGCATCAAGCATAAATTAAAAAAATAAATAAAAAATCAGGAAGAGAAGTGTGTACCTCCATACTGATTTTATTAAAGAGTATACAAGGTTTCCTATTCATGTTTGGAAACAAGTACATGCAAAAAAAAAAACATAATAGAAATGTTAGGGGGACTATTTCACAAAAATTGGATTTAGATAAAAAGCTAGGCTTTACCTAGCATGATCAATGCATCCTGACTTCATCTGTTTCACAAAGGCCAAGCCAGGCTCAACATGTCTGATTATGTCTATGGATGTAGACGAGTGCCACCATACAATGAAGAAATAACTTCTGAAATAATTATTTAATGTGTATGGTAATAAACTGGTAATACATTATTTAATCAAATATATACAGATTTTATTTCAAAAAGTAAATATAATTATTTCATGATTTAATAAATGATTTCATGTTCCTGAGGAACACCATGAATTAAATCAAACAGCTCTATCAAAGTCAAGAAGGCGGTTTCCATAGAAACCCTGATGACTGAATGGCTGCTTCACACTGACTAAAATAGGACAAATTCTTCCTTTTTCTTTTCCTCCTAACGTTAATATTATCTCTAAAAAGGTAACATATTTACAGCACAATGATTGGGCAGTTCCAGCCTCTATAGTTCCATAGTTCCTTCAGACTTCAGCTCACATTCTCTTTTTAAAACTTTATAGAGACCAAACTAGGAACATAGAGGCTGGAGTTGCTCAATAAGTCTGCTGTATAGGCATTGCAACATATTTTAGAAAAATGTTAACTTTATAGTAAATAAAAATCTTCGTTAGTGAAAAGCAGCCAATCAGATGTTAGAGTTTCTATCGAAGCGGTTCTACAAAAGTCTGCTGTGCGGACTCCATGAAATGATTAAACACAGACTAAAACAATGAAATGTGTATGTAAATAAATTAATATTAGATTCAACTATTTAATTTTACATTTCATAATTTAATGGTTAATTTATTTTTTTTAATCATGTAATTTAATAAATTCATGGTACATTGATTTTTTATTATATATTTACACCTATTTATTTAATGCTATATCGAACCCTCCATATATGGCTCAGGTCATCGTCATCAAATATATCTTCCTAACCAGCTTTCTTAAATCAGTTCAAAGAATTGTCATTTTTCAATTGACTTAAACATTAACAGTGAAAAGTAAAACTGTAATGTGCAGATCTTGAAGTGATAGATGTTTTTTGCAGCGATGTTGGCTGGAGCTTTTCAACAAAGTCATCATTCACAGAGAAGACATCATGTCTCAAAATCAAAAGAAAAAAGCAGATTAGATCGACCCCAGGGCTAAAATCCTTATTAAGGGACAAAGTGACACCAGTTGTTTGTTAGAACAGCACCAAGTTTATCCTCATCATACAGTTTATGAGGCAATTCTACCAAATACTAGAGACAACTAAATGTATACTTTAAAGATGTTTAAATAATTTTCCACAAAATCTATCCAATTTAATATTCTGGCATTTACTAAAACCTTATTTTTTTGTCCGAAATGACCTTAAAAACGGCTGTGATTTTTTACAGTGAATGTTAATATCAGATCTCTGTATGAATAAAGAAAAGGAAAGAAGGAGAGCTAAAAATATCTTCGTCTTAAATAAAATAAGGGAATTATCATAGAGGGCAATCTTCACCGTCGGGTTCATTTTCAAAATTTGTGAGCCATCATCAGACTACCTGACGTCATCCAATAAAACCATCAGCCAGCAAGTGACCAAATCATAAAACAGAGATTAGGATCAGGCCTTTCCTTTGCTGGAAAAGGAGATCTTATTTTGTGGAAATCAAAACCATCTGCAGGATTTATTTCCCAACCAGCATAAAGAAAACAATGCATGAAGACAGCAGCCAGATTGGGTGAACGTATGATTTCATCCCGGATATCTTCTCCCTGTTAGCCAAGCAGATGCGGTCACACCTATCCTCAGCTCCCTTCTATTGCACTATGAGCTCACTTATCTGCAGTCTTTCTTGATTCACGAGGCACACGCTGGGAAAGCCACTGAGAGGGATATTAAAAAGAATGGCTAGCCGTCTTAAGTGCTTTTTTAAGTCCTCTAGTCTTCAGCCTAAACGTGAGGTATACTCGCTACTTTACAGACACGCAGGAAGACGACTCTTAACCAGCAGAGTCACGTCTATCGGACATCAAAAAGTCTGGCTGTGGAAATAGTCAATCAATCAAAAGGGGAAGGAATTCCCAGTGACATCATGCCGGAGACTTTTGGCTCCATAGAGATGGTTGCGACAAACATGGAGGAAACAACAGTGCTGCACTGAGTTTCTGATGCAGAATAACCATCAGAGCTGCTTCACTCTTTCTTTCCCATAAAGAAACAAAATTATCAACTCGAAATCTGGATCTAACTTTAAAACCTAACTACAGTACCTTGACCTCTGATCAGATTAATGCTAACCAAGAGGATCTCTTTTTGATTTCAATAACACATATGTTTTGACTTCAAACCATTTATTCGATGCTCAGAAGAAAAATAAAAAGGTCAGTTACTCGTTGCCATCTTTATAATTTTTCTGGTTTTGCCCTAAAGGTGGAGGAATAATGATCTAAATGCGTTACCCTACCACCCAAGGGTTTTAGCATCTTCAAGCTCTCCCTTCTTTCATCACCACTTTTTGCTCCTCCACCCATCTGCCTGGCTCCCCTGCAGATGAGACCCCTCTAATTAGCCCTGACCTGATAATTATCCATCTAATAGGCTCGCTAACGAGGGACAGGCTGGCTTATTAGTGGTGCTGGAGCTCAAAAACCGTAACAGACGGCCTGTGAAACAACTCATCAGCATAAAACATAAATGTATATGCAAACAGAGGATGTGGAGACGAGGTTTGTGTTCTAGTTCATACCTCAAGCAGGTCTATCATGCGCGTCATTTGGGAGTAGATGAGGACCCTGTGCCCCAGGACCTTTAGTCGGTTCAACAGGTTATCCAAAGTGTGGAGTTTGCCACTCTCTGTGATCAGGCTTTCTTTATCTGAAAGAAGAAAACAAATTAACCCAGGAAAAAAAATAGAGACACTGCAATTCAAATTTTCAATTTTGGTTTCACTGCTGAAATTACACTCCAAATCTAGAAATAAGTAAAATTTCTTAAATTAAGACTATTTTCCCTTAATTTGAGCCGGTAGATAAGAAGATTTGACAATGGAATCAGTATATTTAATCTTAAAATGAGATAATATGTAAATGAAATAAGACAATGTAATAGTTTTTTTCTTTTCATAAATTTAAATTGTCTTGTTCCATTAGCAAAGTGTCTCACTTACCTCCTCAATTCAATAACAAATGCACTAAATTTAAGAAAAAATGACTTATTTAGATTAAAATTTTTTGCAGCACACAGAAAAAAATTGAGCGTATAAATTTAACCCATTAAAAAAAAATGAAAGACTTAGAAGAAATATCAATACATTCGTGTTATCAAATGGCAGCTGTGGATCTCTCTACATCAAAGAAATTTTGTTTGCACCAATGCACCAGTAACGAGGGTATTTCTGAATATATGCAGCTTTTTTATTTAATCTTTGTTTCAGTAAAAGCGATTTCTTAGTTGTCGTCTGATGCAGCATCACATTTTCTCCTTTTCTATCAACAACCGACTAATGAGAGCAGACTGGGCAGCAATCTGACCCCTGGCTTGCTGCTGAAATGGTTCTCTGATGAGGAATTAACAACATGTGGTGAATAGCTGAATGAGGAGAAGGTCAGCGCTGCCATCGACCCAAAGACAGGCACACTTCTGTGTTTGACCCAGGGGTCATGGCACCGGGAGGACACAAGCAAAGGCTGACATGGCTGAACAGAGGTTACAGGACGGTCCCTATGGGAGAGTTAAGCATGCCTGTCTTAGATTTAAATTGACAAAAGTTTCTATTTTTTTTAGTTTAAACCTCCAGCTTTTCAAACTTTCCTTATCTAAATTTCTATTTTCCTTTCAAATTATTATAATCAACTGAATAAATCTCAGGCAAAAACAAACTGTCCAGTACCATTCACATCCTTCTGGTATTTCCTCGACACAACTGTATGCTAATACGTACCCAGACTGAACTCTGAACTGTGACCTCCATAGGATAATCCCTAAAAAAGGTCAGCTCCTGTAGAGGTGTTAAAGAGGAATTAATAGAAGAGATGAATGGGCAAAATGCTCTGGGGA
This sequence comes from Cyprinodon tularosa, assembly GCF_016077235.1. NCBI lineage: Eukaryota > Metazoa > Chordata > Actinopteri > Cyprinodontiformes > Cyprinodontidae > Cyprinodon > Cyprinodon tularosa. The sequence continues at coordinate 1,175,908 of NW_024039034.1, read as the reverse complement.
CGCTCACAAAAGGTCAATGACATATCAGAGCAGAAAGGTGTTAGCCTGATAAATACTTTAAGTCCTGGTTACATGGACGTAAAGCTCCTTAAAAAAGGATTAGCTCCCAGAGTAAATGTCTTTAATGTCATTTCCCTTCTCTGGCGGAATGATTTTTTTTTTAAAGACAGTCCAGCGTTTCCAAACAGGAAAAATGCTGATCAAAAAAGCTTTAAAGAGGAAACTATGCCAGAAAACTGTAAAAAGAAAGTCAGCCAAACTCTGGAACTTGCCAAACAGTGTTACGTGATCTCATAATATTTACCTTGCCACAATATTTCTTGTCAAAGTGAATCTTTCTCAAAGACGGCTGAGAGGTGCCTTTAGCATATGGCTTCATTTGATCAAATGTAAAGTATTAACCCTGTATAGCCAAGAGTATAACATTTGGTACACTAGTTTCTGAGACGTCAACATTATCGGTGTCATTTTTTCACTTGGAAAAACCTGGTGTATACAATCAAACATATAGTGAACAGAAAAATCATAATAATTTGCATGTAAATGTCTAATGTCTTTTCAACTTAAATGTCTTAATCAATGAAAAAATGCACATTTATATATAGTTTTTATGTCAGAAGACTAGTTTAAAAAAAAATTTCTAACAATTATTTCATAATTCGGGGCTCATGAGAGCTCTTATTTTGGAGTAGAAAGGAAGCCCTTCTAGAGTTGCACTATTTAACTGAGAGAGCTGACAAAGAAAAACACTTCTTTTATTTCATCATTATCAAACACACTAACTCTATTCCCTAAACATTTACTATAGTTCTGACAGACAAAAACAGAGATTTGCAGAAATTATACCCATCAGGATCTAATGAGGCTGTCACCGTGTGTCCTCTCATTAGCTTGATGCAATTTTCTACAAACGTCGGATACAGTAAACTTTTTATTCCTTTACTAATAGACAACATAAGAATTTTTTTTTTGCAAAATATATACTGTGATCAATTCTAGAAAAGAAAACAAATCACTGCAATAAATAAAAGAAGGAGGAACATTTATAAAAAGAGGATAATACATGGTCTTCCTTGCAGAAATGGAACCAGAAAATAATCAAAATGGCAACAATCTTCCTCAATGGAGGTCAGCATCAGACAAAGCCTCGTATGATCATAGTAATACTGCCTCGCTGCTGGAGACAACGAAGCAAAGCGGTATTAGGGTGGTACTGCTTCTTGGAATAAAGAAAGGTTTAAGGCAGAGGAGACAGCGAGACTTGCTGGGGATTACACATCCGAGAAAAGAAAATTGTCCAGGCAGAGTATGGGGTGCAGAAAGGCAGCATTAGCCCTGGTGGTGACGGTGGTGATGTGGTTTGGAGCAGACAGGGCCCTCTCACCGCAGGTGCCAGTGGATCCATTGCTGGTGCTCATTCAAAGACTTCCTTAAATCCATTGGGTCATACCAGCAAACACCCAGACACTAGCCACCACTTGGCAAAGATCTAAATTTTGATAGAGGCCAGTATTGCTTAGCTCCTGAAAACTCATCTGTTTCTGTTTAGCAGATTCAAGCATCCAATGTCTGACCTCACTTTGGAACCGTTAAAAGTCTCAATCAAAGCACGTAAGGAACAGGTTTAGTTCGGTTAAGTGCATGACTGTCAGTTCACTGTCATGTATTGAATTTTCAGTGACATTCGAATGATAAGGAAGGGATCAGCAAAAAGGAAACAGATTGAACCCAACTATGTCGACAAGGGAAACAAAAATAACACCCCTACAGCCATGCAGGCTTCCCACAGCAGAGCGAGGTGGCTGAGTTCACATACTGCTGCATGCAATCTAAATATTGCAGCCGAACCCTACAAAGGGATGCCAAGAAAGTGAATAATTTCAATTTGGGAGGGCTTTAGTGGTCTGTGTCACTTAGCCATAACATTTATGGCTTACGTTGTGAGCTGCATGTGGTTGCAGAGAAATGCATGAATGCTTCAAGCTACACACAGTAATGAAGCTCTTAAAATGAATTATTAGGAGCTCAGAGGAGCTTTAATGGAAAAGAGCTTACAAGTAAAATGCTTAATATTAACACTATTAAGATTTTTTTTATTATTGGACAACAATACGCAGGGTGTAACTGTGAAGTAAAGGAAAAACGTTTATGTTTACACAAAAGAATGATAAAAATATTTGGATTGAGCCCTCAGATCAGGAATCCTTAGAACCAACTAAAAGTAATTAAATTTATGAATATAAAAGATGTGAACATCTACAGACGAAAACTTTATCTCTTTTACTTTTGATAAAAGCTTAAGCTCAGGCAGACCAAACGGGGACCAGTTAAAACACACATTTTCAAGTTTTACCAACGATTCAAAATTAAATCAGCTCTGGACTTAGCTGTTGTCTTCCATGATTGGCGTATGCGGGCTGTGGGGTCTCTGCAGCTCCTCCAGAGTCACAAAAAGGCTCCTAAATCACCCTCTATAATTGATTAATGTACCAAATATAGCCAGATGAGATGCTCAGAGCTTGGGATACGGTTTTGGAATCTAACCTTGTTTTAAACTACTTCAGAATGTAACCTCTGACCTCCTGCTGTTTTTCTGGTACTTTGTGAAAATGGGTGTTCCATAATTCCATAAAAGTTTTAAAAAAACCATCCACTGGACTTGGTTCCCAAGGTTTTAAGACGTTTCGCTTCCCGTCCCTGAAACTTTCTCAATTAAAAAGGCTGGATTTGAAGTGAGTTTGAAGCTTTATATAGACAAGGCCTTGTATTGCTTGGAAACATGCAAATTGAAACAGACGAGCAGGTCCTTTGGATGACTGAGAATCTTCATCTCCATAATATTCTCTACCAAATATCTGATAACTCTAACAGCTTGATTGAAACAGAGAATAGGTCATTTCTGAAGGCATTCAGCTGCACAGGATTTTGTTGATTGTTGTCAGAGTAAAGAGGGCAGAATACAGCTTCCCATCAAAAATACAGATTTATGTTTGTAAAAGAAAATGATGCATTCTGTTCTTTACTGTGCACCCAGTATCAACAGTATGAAGGAGCTGGCAGTGAAACTAACTTAAATCTCAGCTCTTCTATCCCAAAAACCAAACATGAACCCATTGAGTGGGATGTTTTAGTTTACTTCTAACTGAAAACAGCAAAAAACAACAACAAACAACTGAAAATCAGGGACTGTGGTATTAACCACACCCCACAACACATGCTGTGTCACACCACTCTGCCGTTGCCATGGATACACATATCAAGCTACACCACCTGCCCTGTCCCACTTTCAGAACGCACCCCTCCCCTCATATGCGCTTCAATCCAATCCAGTCTAACAGCGGTATTCATGCAGCCGCCCCTCCCCACCTCCTCCTGTCTTCAACGCCTGCTGGCAGATTAAGCTACACTCCCCCTTTCTGCCTCATCCACGACACCCTCCAGCTCCTCCTCCACTGCTTCAGCCTCCCTCCTGCTCCCTTCTGACCCACCGCCTCCCTGCGGCTGCTGTCCCCCAACATTGTAATTCAATCCCTGCAGGGCCAAAGCCAGGGGCCTGACATGGTCCTGACCCAATTAGAGGCGTGCTGCCAGCTAATTAACCCGAGCCACAGCCCCTGGTGCCTGGCGCCTGATACTCCCTACCAAAGTAAGACGTTAATTTCATTAATACGCCACTACTGTCCTGTCCCCTTCCCCTCTGCCAAAGAGCGCCATTGCCCTCAGCGGAGAGGGAAGCGGGCCAGATGCGAGCGGCAGAGAGGATGACAAACAACAGCATGAGTGTAGAACGAGAGCTGGTCAAGAAAGATGGATGGATGGTTATGTGAGAAAGAGAGACAGATGGGGGGCCACAGGACAGGTCGAACCCACGATCGAACCAGGCATCAGCTTCTCACTGTATAATGACACATTACACTATGCGATCAATAAGTCAATGAGCAACACTTGTCCACCACTGCTGATAAAGGAAATATTAGCTCTGAACGACTTCACTGCTTCTGCACATATTGACAAAATCAGATCTAAACTGGATTTTCTTAACAGTAGCAGCAGATAAGAGCCAGATGCCAGTGGGAGGCTTTGGAAGCCGACAGGAGACGGAAAACAGGAGAATATTGAACTTTGGAATGTTTTACAGACACAAAACAGGAATAAAAACAAAATATATCAGCCTCTGGAGAGGGAGAACTAAGATAAGGAGCGTGGATTTCCCATAAGCCCCTAACTACCCCACTCTGTAACGCAGAGTGGGGTAGAGACTTAGTGATGAGCTGCAATGATGTGAACAAACGCAGGATGGTTTGGCATAAGAGCAGCCGTCTCTCCTCAAAAATGGAAGAAGAGCACTTCTTTGGGTTTTCTAGGAGTCACAAAGCAAAAGAAGAGACAGACAGACACGCCACACCATGGTGGCTAAATGTTGCTTCTGTCATTAAGGGGGTATATCACCGCTGGCCGGAGCTGACACTGAGGAACGCCACAGCAGAGCGCCGAAAACAGCGCCTACGGTAAACCCATACAAGAATCATGTGGCTAATGTCTCCCCCTTCAGTCTACTTTGGAGTTCCTCACGTTTAAGGAGGTGACATTTTTGGGCCTATTGTCACAAATTATTTCCCATAAATTAGAGTAGGAAACCTGGTTTTACACACACTTGGCTGGCTGATTAGGTTCCCTCTTTTCTGAGAGTTAAAAAAAGCCAAATACCACAGACGGTTGGCGGTGCCAGTTTAATGCAGAGTCAGTCGGCGATGTGGTGAGGCTGGCCGTCTGTGTTGTTTTGTGCTCGTCTATCAGAGGGCTGGGGAAGTTTCCTGCCATTTTGACGGGGAGCGGGGTTTCTTTGAAAGGACAGGAAGGCAGAGCTGCATTTCCCACAGTTTAATGTGAGCTTCATGGCCTAGTAGTGACAAACCTTTCTCTCTCTCTCTCTTTCTTTCTTGAAGTCTGACTAATACATAGAAATCAATGCATGCATGCAATAAATCTAGTGGATTATATAACAAAAAAGTTGTCTGCAATATTCCACATACATGTAGATTTCCACAGCACAAATCATAGTTTATAACACAGCTAAAAACAAGTAAGGAATCAGCTTTATGATGAAAAGCCTGTTATTTTGTCGGGAGGGTGCCTCTAATTATTGTATGTGAGAGACAGGCCACACAGACAGTGAGGCCAGTCCTACCGCAATGTAATCTGTCTGCATGCAACTTCACAAGTATTTCACCTTGAAAAGGGTTCAGTGTTTTAGCATATATCACCTTACAACCTTTAATACGGCTGTAGTGTTATTTTATTTTCAACAGAGTACAAAAAACATAAGGCATAATTGCAAAGAAGTAAATAAAAAACAAAATATGAGCAAATCTTAATGTAATCTTTTAGAATTAGATCTAGTTAGTTGGTTTCATCTGGATCAAAGTCCTTAAGCTCTGACTTGCTTCTGCAGCTTTAGCGTTCATTTTCTGGGTAAGTTAAATTTCCATCTAATCTGGCCAAAGACATTTCTTCAATGGGGGTTACTGTTTCCCCTGCACTGTTTCTCAAAACTTTCAAAAGGAATTTCTAGTTTTCTCTCTTCCTTGAAAGGGTAGGTTTGTAGTTTTGCCACCATCTTCCCATGGTTGGATTTGCTGAACAACTTTAAAAGGACTGATTTTGATCAGGTTTTTATATTCTTCTACTTTAGTTATACATGACTTTCTGCTAATCTACTCCTTAACGTCTCAATCTAATAAAATCAAATACAGATCTTATGTTTATCAGAGTTGATTTCTAGCTTGAGTTGAGTTAATCAAAATTTGTCTAGTTAATTTCCTTACTATTGCTACTGAGTTTGCATGTAGTTTTTTGCATTGTATTCCTTCAGCCAAGTCATCAAGACTTAAAAATGCGGCACACCCTGGTTCAGAATAAAAAGGGGCTTCTTTAATCAAAGATAAATAAATAAAACATTCATGTTGGCTTGATGGTTTGTTTTGGTGTATTATTTATCGGTTCAGTAAAAACACGTGAAATGTTCCCAGATTTGTCCTGATCTGACCAAGGAAAAAAGTCCATTCCTGTGCAACTTTCTATTTGTCCGACTGTGTCTGTCTTCTATCCTGTCCCAGCAAATATTCAGAGCTAATAAAGGCTTGCATTCCCATGGCTTGACTCTATCTGCAAGTTGATTTCATGCTAATGAATCATAATGGGAACAAAGCTCCGGTGCAGGTCCATCTTAATTAAGAAAAAAATGCCTTTCCTAAAGGTTCTAGCTTTAAACGTAGGGGCTCATTTTTTATGCTACAATCGATGTTTCCTAGAAGTTAGAGCTTGGTTTACATGCTTTAAAGTTTTGAGTCATAAAAACAAAGGGATCTGTTAATTTTGTGGTGCTAAAGTTAACTGGCCAACAAGCCGACAATTATGATAATCTCTAAAGGGTTGTGTCCCACTGAGTAAGTCAGTGGCACAATAAGATAGAAACGTGGGTAATTTACACCTGCAACTATCATTCCATTTTAATACATTTTAACCAGCTGTGGTCTGTTTGGGGACCTCAGACGTTGCCACCATGATCAACTTTAGGAAGTGTTCCTTTTGCATTTCTTTTCTGGAGAAAAGAGAAAAAAAAACTTAGTGCAAGAAAACTTTAGCCTGTTGAGTCATATGTTATTTCAGGAACCTTGCATAGTTCTCTTTAATTGACAATTCCACTCCAATTGTCAGGATGTTGAATAAGGCAGCTGTTGTTCTGTTTCATTTTAAGTTTAACTTCTTGAACATCGATTCTTGTTGCAACTTTTTGTTTCTTAGTCCTTGCTGATGTGCTTCATATTCATGGAATTACTTGTTTAGTTGAATAAAATTGGGTATGTTACTTTTGCTGTGCATTACTTGGTATGTTTACATCCAATTTAACAAACTTTAAAAAAAATCTGGAAAAATATAAATTTATAAAAAAGATGTAAAGTTATCTTTTGATTTAATCTGTTTAAATTTGAATCTATTAAAAAATAGGTTGATAGTAAGGAGGCCTTTCCAGACTTTTAGCTCATCATCAAAGATAAATCATCACAATATCGATAAAAACATGTAAAATGCAGGTTTATAGTAGTAATATTTTTTTTGTTATTTTATTTGACTAATCAGAACATCTAAACAAATGTGGGTATGCCATCTAAAACATGTTCATAAAAATACTTTTATTTGAATCTATTTCAAAAAAAAAAAACTGATACTCCTTTTCCATCGTTTTGCTATCATTTTAGAGATGTGTCTCATTTCCTTTAAGAAACAAACTTATTTCATTTGAATCCAAACCTGCCAGAGCTAAAGATCCTTTGAGCTACTTTATATGCAGCTGAATAAGTTATACTAAGCAGCTTAGTGTAAGTGATCCTGTAGTTCTCCACCATTGTCGTCATATAAAAGTCTCCTATATCTTTATGTTCCATCATTGCAGCCTTATTCCCATTAAACCCAACTTCCATGTAACTATTTATGATTTGAGAGTAAAAGCTTATCTCTAACCCCCGGCTCATCACTAGGACCAACTAGCAGGTCTCTGTCACAAAGAGCACTTTATTTCTAATGAAACATCTTTCCGTCATGGAAATCCTGCCAGTACAATAACAGTGAAAAACAAACAAAATCTGTGGCCCAAATCATTACAGCCTCAATTGTTTTTTCCTCCGCTATGTCCTGATTCCTAATAGGTCCTCTGATTAGATTCCTCCATCGATATCAGTAGGCAGCCCTACTCACGCCATGGCGCTCAAACAAACAGTAATTCAGCTCTGCCATTTGTTCTTAAGGTGTGGGGCTGGGAGCGCAGAGGAGCAGGGAGGGTGGGAAACTTCAGCTGAGCTACTGTACATATCTAAGCCTTGATGTGGCAACAATGTGTTCAGTTAGGACGGGTGCCGGCGCGTTGGGTCACTTCCTTCCTACTGGGGCTGAGAAAGAAGTAGGAGACCAGACGGGCCGAAAGGCCGCGGTCCAGATACCGATTCCAGCACAGCGCTGGGTGCTGTCTGTGCTCTGTTTTGCTTCTTTTTTTTTATTTTTTTACAGAGTAAGCTGAGGCCGTCTTGGTTTTTTTTGTTGGTGTGTGAGGACAGCCAATGCCGACGAGCGTGGGAGAGTGTGCGCGGTGAGCTGGGAGACACCTCAGGCCCCCCGTGTGAGCGCTGCAGAAGTCCCTGAATGGGCTTGATTGTACACAAACAACACACATACACACTCAGTCATACGCGGACGGACCATTTATTAGTGTTACCTAACTACGCACTTGAACAATGAGCAGTGGCTAAACTTCCTCGCTTTGTCTTCCTGCGTATAACTTCACAAGAGCTTTCAGGCTGTTCTCACACAGACACACAAATAGTTGTTTTGTTTCTCACATTTACATACAAACACTGACGAGCACATGCATGCAGAGATGCGGAGAATGGAGAATAAAAGCTTTGTAAATACGCAGCCTCATAATTTAGAAGACCTATTTAAGCATCAAGCCATTTTATTGGGCTGGCTAATCGGATGTGAGCATCCATTTATCACAAAAAAACAGCAGTCATCAGAATGGAAGAAAGACACCTTCTCCTAGCAAGGAGGGGTGAGTAGGTCAGTGAGAACGGACATGTTGTCTGTAAAATGGCAATGGCCTCCGTAACCTCAGACATCCATCAGTCAGCTGAACCCTGGAAGCAAACCGCCTTCAGTTCCACTTACCTGACCCTTCAGCCCTTCTGATAAAATCCTGGAAAACTGGAAAACCCACACATGGACACAATTCACACTAATGCTTTCATGCAATGAGCTGCTTTGATTGATGGGAATGAATTTCAGCAGACATCCTCTGCAGGTCAATCTGATTCTTAGGGTGAGAACTACTGTGCTGAGCAGAATTATTCACATTACTGGACTTATTCCAACTTTCTATTTTATTTATCGGCTCTGTAACCAGTGAGGCAAATTAATCTGCAGCAATGAAACCTGTAGTAAGACCAGTGCCTACCGGGTATCCGTATGAAGGACCATCCATGGCGAGGCTGGAGGGCCATCACGCCCCCCGGGGTGTGTGGGTGGATGGTGTTGGCCCTACCGCGCCAATCTGAGGCCAGTTCAGGGGAGCCATACAGAAAACACTGCCTGTAGACCGTTCCCCCTCCGCTGCGCATCACCCGCCACTCGTACTCGGCACTCCGGTCAACACAATACCGCTCCATGGGAACTGCAGTCACCTAGGCAACCGGAGATAATATGTGTGATGGAGAGGAAAGAGCGAGGCCTTTTGTTTTTGTTTTATTTTTTTAAATTAAAATAGAATCTGAACAAATGAGATGAATTCTCATGTAAACGTATTACGTAATAACTTCACCTGATTTCTTTACAGCTGTACTAAATGCAGATGGGTTTTAATGAATCAGCAGCCGCTGATTCTGTGTATTTGTGTGTGAACATGTGTTTGTGGTTGTTATAGAAAGCTTAACAGCTCGAGAACAACCTGTGTAAAGAGATTTTTTTTTTTTAAAGGTTTGTTTGTTTTAAGAGCAGCTGTAAGGCCTTGGGGTCAACCCCCACCCACCCTGTAAAACACACATTTCATAGATAAGAGCTTCTCATTGTTAAAAACCAACAAAAAGCAGTGCTTCCCTCTTCTACTGCCACGACCACCCAAACACTCTCACCACTTTCAACACGTTCAGGCCAATAACACCATTCACACAGCAGGACGCTGTTGGAGCATCTTCCCGAAGCACTAACCTTAGGGGTGGCGGCCAGCAGGAATTTAGGGGGCAGCGTGGGTTCACAGGGCCGGAGGGTGGAGGTGGCACAGTTTCTGCTGTGGATCTTCACATCTGTGTGCCCCAGCAGTCCTGGCCTGGACGCTGTAAAAACCAGATCCTAAATAAAGAAATAAAGTAATATATTATCCATACATTATAGCATAAAGGAAGAAGTGAATAAGAGCTTCCACTGAGCAGATAAAACTGGTTATATTTCTAAAACATTTACATAACATTGTCTCAAAAAGCTTAAGTTAATATGTTAAATCTGTGACTCAAGTGTTGAATTTTTAAATGCATGAGAATAAACATTAATTTCTTATCTAATACTTGGACAATAGATGGTGTGAAAAAAACAAACATTTGGAGAAATGTAAGAATAACACAGAGGTTGATTCTAGAGGAGTTCATAGGGGTTGGTGGTTGGTCTCAATGTGGCTACACATTGCCACCTACTGGCAGACCAAAAAAAACCATTCCAGATAAATATACTTCATTTTATCTCACTTTCATGTTAGCAAATGCTATTAGTTTACCTCACATGCTGAACTTCTTGCAGCTTTTTTATATAAAAGAAAAACATAAAGTCATAAAGGAGTTTAACACTACAACATTTTAAGAAATAATTATAAATTGTTGCAAAAAATAAAAAAAAAACAATCCACTGGACACTGAACAAATTTTTGAGTTGAAAAAGCTTCCTTGATGGGAAGCGAAATGTCTTAAAATTTGGAAACAAAGTCCAGTGGATTGTTTTTTAACTTCTTTGGAATGACTATGACCTGGATGACTGAGAATCTTCACCAGCAATTAAAAATTGTATTTAGCACCCCATTGTTAGGACCTCTTTTCGCTGAACTTACAGCTACCAGTTTTTAGCCACCTCTGCCAGCTTGACACTAAATGTTTTTACCAATTCTTTAAACAAACTAGCTTATAAGTATAGTGGAGGATGTCCTCTTAATTCTATGCCAATATGTGACAAGTGAATTTCTCCGCTGTGAGGTCAATAAAACTCATCTAATCTAATCTAATCTAATTGTCAATCATTCTGGCGATATGTTAACGTAAAGCCGTCCTACGTTAGCCTCGTTAGACCATCGTGATCTCGCAAGCTTTCAAGTTTTAACTCGCAGATCAGTCTGGCTACTTTCCATTAAAGAAAATTTGGAGCAGTTCACCAAACGAACGTCCAATCAGCGTTGCCTTTGAGGCGGGTTGAGGTGTGACGCAACGAGAAGCGCGACAGTTCACTCTAAAGAACATGGCGGCTTCAGCCGATGAAACTAGAGTTAGCGTGGCTATCGAGCAAGTTTTATCGGATTTACACTGTATTTCTTCACTGAAAGAAGAGCAAAACACTGCTCTGGAGGCTTTTCTGAGGAAAAGATGTTTTTGCTGGTTTCGGGCAATAGCAGCAAGAGTAGCCTGGCTTGTTGTTGTGTTTTCATCGTCGCTCTGTTAATACGTCATATGCTTCGTTGATCCGATTGGTTTATTTGGCCCATCTATCACCAACATAGGCCAATCAGCTAACCAGTATTTTCGCCCCTTCCCAAAATTACTTAAACGGAAGGTTTCCAGATGGATATGCGGAGCAAATCCATTTGGCGGAGTCAGGTTAGTCCTACGTGCTTGTCCCCATTTTTACTTATGGGTGGTGAGTCTGACAAAGTGGAAAAATTGCTAATCTTCTTTTGTAAACTAAGCTTGTATGAGTGATGCTAACAGAAACTTTTAAACAGAGCGTGCAGAAGGAGAAATGGTCTCCTACACGCTCTCAAACGTGTTTAATAGGCGTGCCCCTTGGGAGCGGGTACAAGGTTGTGCATGTGCTTTAGTTTTTTTTTAAGTGGAAAGGGCAGGTCTTTTCAAAACTTTATGAAAATCCTCCACATTTGAGCTCCATTAGATTGAAAAGGGAGTAGCAAGAAAAATCAATGTTCTAGTCTTTTCATAACTGCCCTGAAGAATTAAAGTCTGGCCTCTGACTGAGCCTTTCTGACACATACGTTTGTTTTAATCCAAACCATCTAGGCGTTTTTTTCCTCATCAGGCAAGAGGTGGCCTCTTTTCAGATATGTATTTGTCCACAATTATGCTCGACTTTGTGTTGGTCTGACAAAAAACTCTGGAGGTTTGTTGTGTCTTTAATATTAACTCTTGCTAGGTGTGGTAAAAGAAAAATCCTGTGATTAGATGTAGGAATATTCAGCCCCTGTTCTTCCACAGTCTGCCAGAAAACCTGAATATAAAACCGACCACGATGTCAATCATTGGGTAAAATAAGAACGATAAGCCAAGAAGAGAACGGCTAGTCTCTGCAAGAAAAATAAGCCGCTGCAAGAAGTTGGCCCAAGCTACAGGAATGAGGGATTTCTACAAACAAACGGGCAGTGTTTGAATTTAGCATGGTCTATAAAGTTTAAACTCTTCTGATATATTCAAGTTTATGGGTCTCATTTGTTTTTGTTTTTTTATTTTTTTTTCCAAAGGGGAACGCTGAGATGTAATTGACGTCAGCAAGAAATATTTCTAACCCCTTAGTATGTTGAAACTATAACTACATTGGTGAGAATTGGTGATGTGACACAGCTGACCACAGACAAACTTGATTGTTTATGTTTTGACCCCCCTCTGACAAGCAGAACTGCAGGGATTTTCTGGAAGCTGTTACCAAACAAATAAGAGGTGATTTTGTCCCCTAGTGGTCTGTCTATTTGAACTGGACACAATTCCCACATTTCAAATGGCATTACAGAAACATAAATATTGCACTGACTCGATCTGATCATGTACCTCGCAGCAACACAATCCCTTACAAAGATTTTAAGGGAAGCAAAGGCAAAATAACACGTTCTATTATCTGCCATGAACATCCAGAACTAACAATGACGTCTAAACATGGATGGATGGATTTGTTGTTATGAGACTGGTACAGCCGTTTTGAAGACAAGCTAAGTTTCTGTTTTTTTCTGAAATTATATAACATTACAGTTGCTTTCAAGTTTATTTTGTATAGAAAATGTCTTTTAAAAAATCTGTAAACACTATTAATTTTAAACCATAAAAAAAAGTTATTTTAAGTGTTAAATTTTCTCTTAATATGTCACAAACTCAGGATGAACGTGGTTATAGAGACACAAACGTTGACGTTTCAGAGATTTTTGTCTTGATTAAGATCATATTCCAGTTAGAAGTTAATGCCAGTCAATAAAATGTCTTCTTCACATGCCACAGTCTGTGCGCGTCTTATTGTTTTTAATTACCTGGAGGATGAGACTGCTTTGTGTGTTTGGGAAGGCGGTGGGTCTGTTGAGCCACAGGATCAGATCCTTGTGAGTAAGACACTTGTTGCTGTGATGCATCCTCTCTCCAGCGGCCTCCCCATCACCAGCCTCCGCTTGGGGCTCCTCTTCGTGGTTGAACAGTCGTTGATAGTAGAGCCGGTAAGCAGCTTTCAGGGACAGGAAAAGACCTAACCATCTGAGAGACAAACAATAAAATGTATTCACTAAAAAAGGAACTAGAAAAGGAAAAAAAAAATCCATAGTTGCAGCATATTTTGTATTTAAGAAAAAAAAAAAACAGCATTACAATCAGACTTTCAATACCCACCTCACTAAGGTGCCTTGAAGCATCATATTGGACATCTCTGCTGGTGACACATCAATAAAGCGCAAAAAGGAGAAGCAGCTTCCCTTTTCGTCATCTGAGACGTCACAACCAGAACACAGAACAATGAATGTGACACTGCTCACTGAATGCTATTGCTGCTATGCTTTGTTCTCTGCAGTGAGCTCACCTCTTCTATGAAAAAGGGACTGCTGGATGTGATTCGGCCAGAAAGGAGATAACAGCACTTGTAGCAATCTGAGAAAGATGAGGACAGATATGCAGAATAAGCCACTGCATACAAAGACCAACACTGTTAAAATGCAAGGAAATAAGACAGTATTTAGACTGTCAAACCTTTCCACATGTTGTTGTGTTTTTTGATTTGATTTGACAAACATCAGTTGGGACAGAGAGAGGGGTCAGATTGTAATCGAGGAATCCATTAGAGTTTAACTTCCAACAGGAAATCAAGTTCAAACAGACGACCAGAGCTATGGAAGAGCGGGACAGAGAAGAGAGCGTCCAGAACTAAATCTAACCAAGCATCTGTGATGAGACGTGAACAGCCCTGCTAGAATCTGATTATGCTTCAGCTACATATAAGAAGATGAGGGAAATCTTTTAGGGTCCAGGTGTGCAAAAACGGTTTAAAAAAACTCAACAAATGACTGTGATTGGTATTAAAGGTAGTTCTATTATGATATAATATGATGTAGAAACCTCATTTCCTTCTCCTATGCTTCCCAATCAGTGATGTTTCCGTCAGCAATGATGAATTTATTCGGAAGACGTTCCTTTTTTTCATGATGATAACGAAAACTGAGGAGCTAAACATAGATTTTTGATGACGAAAACATGGCGAGTCTTGGTTATGAGTTTTTGTTGATGGGGCGAGACTGTATAAAAATGTAAATAGGTGGTCTATAAGACATTTGAAATGCATCATTGTGCTACAATCCGTTAGATAAGCTAAACAGTAAATTTTGGTCCAGATGTATATGGCATTATAAGCAATCATGTAGGTTGTTTGTGTATTTTTATCTTTTTTTTATATCAGACCCCTATGAATTTAAATCTACTTTGACCCATGAGCAGCAGTAACCAACGGGCAAATTCTTAGAAATAAAGCCAAAATTGCCAAAGTAGAAACAAGACTGTTTTTGTTCTTTGCTTTTTTGGAGTAATGAAGATTGATCGATCGGTGGGTAATGCATAATTCATTGTAGATCAGGAAGTTTTTGCTTTTGGATGGAGACACTGTATGTCTAAAACCAGTCATTTATTATTGTACATTTTGTCAAACAAGGTTATGTGCTGAACTAGATCTGCTGTTTCCACTTTTTGTGAGACACTTTTGTATAAAGTAGGACATTAAATCATGAGAAAAAGTTTATTTGAATTCCATAAATCAAAGTTTTCTGCTTAACAGTAATGATGAACTGCACGGCGGCATTCTATACCCATCAATTTTAGTATCTAGGCAAGAGCTGTCAGTCTGGTAAAGAATCTGGTTGTTATTAGAATTTGTAAATGTTAATTGTTTAATGAATTGCAACATAAAACTGACTAAAACTAAACTGAAACATTTTTTAAATTTTAGTTTACTAAAAAAATATCATATAGTAATGACGTGCATGACGCGCTTCAGAAGCAGCAGATGCTGGAGTTGGAAAAACTGAACTTTTGCTGCTCGATGCGTCACATCAACCAATCAGAGAAGTTGATCTGGGAGCTGGCTGAACTGACTGCACAGATGAGGTTTGTTTAGGTGGACTTTCTCATTTAAAAATATGTTAAAACTACTTTTTCCCCACTTATAACAGCAAATATGGCAAAGCCGCTCTCTACCACTAAATGCAGTAGGCAGCAGAAGAATCGGACGCATCTGGACACTTTACTGGACAAGCTTCAGGAGCATCAAAGACACACTTGAGGCTCGTCGGACCTTAATGTGTACGAGCTTTAAAAATGAAGCAGCAGAAGCTTTTTTGCTGCTTCCAGCACTTGCCATCTGAGCATAGCATAAAACTAAACCTAAGGTAGCTGTCAAAAACAACACTGATCCCAGAAAAATATATAAAAATGTGTTTGTGGTGAGACAAAAATGAAAACAGTTTCAAGGTGAATGGAAAAGATTTGAGGGTTGTGTAGATTAAGCAGGAGCACTGACTGGCGTGGTGCGTTTTCTAGAAAGATGGAGTGTGCCGTGCAGAGGAACGTACTTGTTCTTGGACTGGTTGCACATGTGGATCAGACCATGACGGTAGAGAAACTTGGAAATGACGTATGGCTTGATAGACATGTGGAAAGGGGAGCGGGTCTCCTGACGCTCAAACAGGTCAGGGTGGTTGCAAACCTGCGTACAAATATAAGATTATCTGTGCTTTTTGGAGACGGTGGCACCGACAAATAATGGAGTTAATTACTGTTTCTTTACCTCTAGTAGAAACATTAAATATACGGTAAAAAGAAAATCCACTTTCTGGACTCAGATCGGATACTTTGTTGAAACAGAGACTGCATGTACCTTCCTGAACTGCATGACCAGGTTCATGAGCGAGGAGGTGGTGCTGCTGGCCTGCTGGGCCGTGCCCATGGAGGACTGAAGAAGATCTTCGATGGAGATCTTGTTCCTCAGAGCCTGGTAGAGCAACCTCTGACGGGACGTCAGCTGGCAGTATTTTAGGATTTCAATCTGCAGAGTGATAAAGGACAACTGTTTAAATAACCCATTCATATTCACACCAAGTTAGCTAAGCAGGATATCACACAGTGATTCTGAAGGTCAGCAGACGACCAGACCCCAGAATCATCTCCATGTTCAGATAAACTATAGAAGAGAGGAAGGCAAAGGAAATAAAATAGAAAAGATAAAAAAAAATTTAAAAACAAACACTAAAATCCATGTCTGTCTTACTGTACGTATCACCCCATTTATAAGGACAGCGAACAGCAATAATCCAAACCGATTTTCCACATGGAGGGAACTTCAGCTGCTTGCATTGGGTTTAGAAAAGCTGGCGCACAACAAAAGTGGAAAAGGAAAAGAAGTGGGCTGGCAGGCCTACAAGTGGGCGCCGAGGCGAAGAAGTGAAAAAGACAGATGTGGGGGAGTGGTGACCTCTGCCATTCCTCTGCCTCTGCATACCAAAACTCACACCATAAGTGTGTGTGTGTAGCAGGAGGCTGTGAGCCCAACAACCTTCAGGAGGATCTGCCAATATAAGCATCACTTGCAAGCTTATTGCAACACTTAATGTTTCAGTGAGGAAGACCGGGAGGCAGAAAGCCGGGATTTTCACTAAACTGGGATATCAGTTTTGAACATTTTAGTTTTAGATTAAACTCTCGTCTAAGTATATCTTTTTTTTTTTTTATTTATTTTTATTGGTAAATAATCTTAAACTCTGTGTTCTTATTCCATAAAAAAAACAGTAATTCTTAAGGACAGTTTACAAATTGAATTTAATCATTTTGTTACCTTATCTGAGAGCTCATTTTCCACATCCTTCTTGATCCTGCGCAGCATGAACGGCTTGAGGATCATGTGCAGTCTGGAAAGCTGATCTTAAATAAACAGGAAAAAAATGTACATGTTTCCAACACATTGCCAAAAACAAAAAAAGAGCAAGAATGAAGCACATCTGATGGCAAAAATACTACAGATTAATAGTTTGAAGATCAACATCCCCAAATTTATGCAGCCGAGAGGAATCTTTCGGTCACACTCACTCTCATCGATGGCAGACTTGTTCTCAGCGTGGCTCTCTATGTCCTTGGAGAACCACTCATTAAACTCTTCGTGGGAATCGAACAGCGTGGGCATGATGAAGTGCAGTAGGGCCCAGAGCTGAGAAACAGTAACGACATACAGTTGTTAACACTCCTGATAAGTGTGCACACATTTTAAATCCACAAACACACACTGCCAACCTCAGCCATGGTGTTCTGGATGGGTGTCCCTGTCAGCAGGAGTCTGTTTCGACACTGGAACTGCAGGAGGATTTTCCATCGAACACTAGGGAGACAGAAAAAAGAAAGTTCTTAAAAAAGCCGCAAACATTTGTCGCCAATATTAACACGCTAGCCACCAGAAACGGCATGTGTGAAACTGGACATCCTGTGTGGGTTTTTTTTCCATATAGTTGAGTAAATTCTGACTTGTCTCCAACAAAAACATGTATGATGCATAGCTGTGCAGCTGTGCTTAGTAGGTGAGAACATTTTCCCAGATGTTTTTGTTGATTTTGAGCTAAAGAACGGCCTTCTTGAAATCAATATTCTGGCTGATTTATGATGCGCTGTCCTCACTTAACAGCTCAGGCTTTGTATCGGCTCCACAAAGTGTTGGTTTAAACATAAGTTGGCAAACTCTCTAAAGCTATTTAGATTTAATGTTCATGTCTGGAGTTCTTTTTGGGATTGTAGAGATCAAAAAGCCCAATTTTATTTCTGTACTCCCTCGTCTAATTCTACTATGCAGTCTAATAGTAGCATGGATAAAAATAGATTTTTTTAAAGAAATTTGCTTTACCTGGAGCTGCTTTTCAAAGCCTGCGCCTCATCCAGAACCATGTACTGCCACTTGACCCTCTGGAAGTACTTGACATCCTGGACCACCAGCTGGTAGCTCGTGATGACCACGTGGAAAGGTGCGTTTTGGGTATAAAGCGTTTTCTAGGGAAGAGTTTACAACAAACAAATTAAGAAGTAAAAGATAATAATGCCTCTTTGGAGTCAGATTTTTGAAGTAAAGTTTAAGCAGTTTTCTTTAAGGCAGTAGTTTCCTATTTTAGTTTCTGTGGTTAGTATAAATCTAGATGATCTGGTCTTGGATAATACATATGTAAAAGCAAATAACTGTTTAAACAGGAAATGGGGTTTGGAGGTGGTGTGTCACTAAAACCTTTCTAGTGTGAAACAAGAACTGAGATCAGAACTACTACTTTAAACATGTAAACTACAATGTAAAAAAAAAATATAGTGTTTATTATATGCTTCAATCTTTGTTTTGTAAAGATTACTAATGATGCTTGCTTCAAAAAGGTTGAGAGTTGATATCAAATCGTTTTTGTTAGCAAGTCTGAGGTGTTCTCAAAATTCATGCTGTTCAAAACACCAAAGTCCACTTTTATCTTGCCCTTTCTAGACATTAGCTTCAGCCTTCAGGACAAAATTATCTGGATTCCTAAGAAATAAGTATGAAAAAATATACATTTCTTTCAGGCAGAATACTAACAGCTTTTTCTGAACCACTCCTTTAACACTTCATGTAAAAATTATAATTCTATGGTACCTGACTCCAGAATTTCCGAATTACTTTGCGATCATGCGGATTCCCCCAGTACGGCAAAACCTGCGGGACACAAAAAAAAAAAACATAAAATAAGTTAATTTACCAAATAACACACTTCTTCAAATCCTTCATGGTTATGGTGATCATTGGGAGAAAAATCCTAGTGATGTTCACAGGAGAAAACAAACAAAAGGCCCAACATCTCCAGTAAATCACAGGCTGGGCTGCTAATGTAGAACATGATGTGAAAAGAAATACACGTCACTTGATCCCTCAACACAAGCTGTCAAACTATTGTTTTCAGTCAGCCTCGCTTTCTTGCCCAGGAAGCTTATCTTTAGATTGTGTAATAGGCTCCTTTTGCACCTCATTAGCAAAGCAAACTGGAATGGATTTTCTTCCAACATTAATGATAAAGTGAGCTGAATGCTAGGGACAACAAATATGAGGGGTGTGTGGGAGCTAATTTATAGCTGTGTTATAGGTTTAATAGCCGAGTTCAGTGTGTGGAAAAAAGCATTTAAAATTAGACCAAATTATACCCATGGGGAGTATGGTTACAAATTAGGTGATGTCCGAAAGAAACAAGCATTTTCTTTAGTGGTATCAAAGAAAAGGCTGAATATGATCACATTTAGGATTTTTGTTTGTAAAACCCATTTAGTATTTTCCTTCATTTCAATGATTATGTTCTCCTTATTTTTAAGCTATCAAGTTAAATCCAGTCAGGTTACATTTAAATATGATTGTAATCTGAAAATGAACATATAAATTAAAGCATTTTCATAAAGTGACAAAAAATGTACCCAAAAGCCATGTAAAGACAATTTCTTTAAAAAAAATAAAAAATCTTGAAATTTCAAAATAATCTGTTATGTAGAAAAAAATTGCAATGCTACAATACTGCCCCCTAAGGGGTGGTTGTAGTAAAAATCAAAATTCAACATATTTACTAGTTTTGACACAGAAACTGAGAAGAGGAAGAAAAGATAAAACATAATAGGAGTAAATACGGAACAGGTTCACATGAGGAAGGTTTTCTGCAGTTTCTGTTGCAGTCGGCTGTCTCCCCTACCTTGAATTTTGGCACAAAGCGGCTGAACTCCTGGTGCCAGTTGTTGAGGGTAGACGCCGGAGAGATGATAAGGAAGGGACCCCAGATGTTGTCTCTCTGTGAAGGAGAAGGGCAGGCATCATCAGCTGCTAGAATAGAGGGTCTTTATATATGAGGTTGACGGAGGCACCAGGAAAACACTGCATCTTTCTGTCAGCAGTCTAATCGACTCGCATATTTTGATTACTTCTCCTTCCATCTTTAGAGAAAAGAGACGGGAGGCAAGAAAATTCAGCTATTTACATTCTGAAAACTGAAAATACTCAAGCAAAAAAAAGCATTTCGGCAAAACTAAGGACTATTTAAAGGAAACAAGGTACAAACAGAGGCGAGATAAAAATTCCAGCATGTTTGGTGATAGAGGAGTGAATGAAACCCCCTTTGGCCTCTCTCTCACCTCCGCTAGGTGGGCTAGCAGGGCGATACTCTGAACCGTCTTCCCAAGTCCCATTTCATCTGCCAAGATTCCATTTATTCCCTGTGGATAAGAGCAGAAAACAAAGGGAGAACAAAATTACTCCATGTGGGCACATAATGACCAAATGGTTTGCCAAAAGGCTTGCGAAACTAAAAAAACTTCAAATACATCGTTTTGACGAAATGCTGACCACACAGTGTTTTGTTACTGAATTCTTTTATTTAAACACTCACTTCTTTAAGTAAATAGAAAAGCAACCAAATACGTAAAATTACAGAAATATTTAAACGTTTGAACTTTTTATTGTTTTTTTCATCTCAGTCTTAGGTGTATTTTTTGGGAGTTAAACCTGAAAAACAAACATGAAGTTAAAAAAAAATGTCTTTATTATGTTATGGTGACTTTAATTTGTAAAACTAACTGTAAACTGTAGTTACAGGTTTAAGTGGTATGTTTCTACCAACTATGCACATCTAGAGGCTGAAGTGTGGGTTTTTACATATTAGGCCATGAATATGCAATGATCTTAAGTGCTTTATTTAACTCTGCCTGTATGTTTAAGCCTAATTCTGCCAGAAAAAATAATATATAAAATTAACCTCTGTCGCAGTTTTAAGCTTTTTTTTTTTATTGCAGGGTATAACAGCTTTTCCTCCAGCTTCGCTCTGCATTTAGCGCCATCTGTTCACTTTGACAACCCTATCTCCGCTAAAGAAAGGAAATCCCATACAATCATGCTGCCATCACCATGTTCGGGATAATACGTTGGTCTATCACATAAAATCCTGATAAAATACTTCAAAGGTTCTAGTTGTAATGTGGGTCATTTTTAATAAATTTAAGGACTATGAATAGTCTTGCAGAGCTGACAACGCACAAACACTTTGGCCACATAAATAGAAAAAATGTCTGCCAAATTAAGGTTTTTCTGTTAATTTATATTTAATCTCTAAAGCAAAAGCACAAAAAATTGTTTTATTATGTATACTAACCAACTTTAATGTTCAGTAAACAAGAATTTAAAAACCAGAAAATTTAAATGTTGGGAGAGAAGTGAAAAAGGTCAAGATTTCAG
Organism: Cyprinodon tularosa; assembly: GCF_016077235.1. Taxonomy (NCBI): domain Eukaryota; kingdom Metazoa; phylum Chordata; class Actinopteri; order Cyprinodontiformes; family Cyprinodontidae; genus Cyprinodon; species Cyprinodon tularosa. Next base: position 1,154,608 of record NW_024039034.1, on the reverse strand, counting down.
CTCCTCTACTGTCAGCTCCAATTATCTTTCAGCTTTAAAATCCTTTCCCTTTTTCTCAGACATGGACTGTGGCTTCTCCAGTTGAGCACACATAATGCTTCTTTAAGAATGTAGAAACTAAGAAAATAAATCAACACAACACCGAGCATCTCGCTTTCATATTTCTTTAGAGCAAGCTGGAATCATGACTCAGCTGACCACACAACAGATGTCTTTAACAATCTAAGATGAGCTTGTGCCCAGAAACCTCTGCAGTCTTTTTGTCCGTGGTTCCCAAGTTGTGCAATGCAGTTTCATGTTACATCTCTGGAAGCAGCTGCTGGCTGTGTAGTGAGATGCAGTATGCGACAATTTGCTCACACTTTCCAAAGCCTTCAACAATATTTCACACCATGTTTGCTGAAAGGCTGCTTGTTTGTTTTCTCTACAATTTAGCCTACAGTTATACATGTTTGTATTCTTTTTGAAACATCCTGTGAAGTGATACTGGTGAGAACTGACCAATTCCATGCTTGAAAAAACTCAGCCTTCAGTAGTTTACCCTTTTATAATAAAGATGTAGGACAATAATAATCTGGTGACCCGAGTTAGGCATTGTTCAACTTAAACCAAACATCAAACCTCCCTTAGCGTTAAATGTATAGTGGAGGATTTTCAAGAATTTTGCGAAAAAGCACATGCACAACCCTGTACCAGCTGCCGAGAGGGAAAGCCTATTAAATGCGTGCGAGAGCATGCACGAGCCCATTTCTCCTTGTGCACGCTATGTTTAAAAGTTGCTGCATCGCTCATACAAGCTTACTTTCTAAAAGATTTGCAATTTTCCCACTAAGAAAATGGGGACGAGCATGTAGGAAGGCCTTATGTAAGTAAACATATCACCAGAATGATTGAGAATTAGGAGGACCACTTATTTTTATGATCCACCCCGAAAAAGAACATCCTCCACTATACCTTTAAGCTGTACGCTCTTCAGTTCTGAATCGCAATCAAGGGTGTAGAATTTACCCGAGGACCAGGTACCTCACTTGTTGTCAAAACATTACAATCTTTTTTTATTGCATTTATTCATAATCAAATATTTACCAACTACTTTGGAATTACATCTCACACCTCTATAAAGATCTGATTAACATTACAGCAATCAATTATGAAAAAGATTCTCAGTTTCAAGCATACAGCATGCTGATGAGAGTGAAGCATGTGAACAGTGTGAGATTAAGTAATGTTATTATTGGAGTCACGTTGCGATCTTTGAGGCAGTTATTTGAGGCTGATCTTATTGATGAATTTTGGATACTGAGAAAACAATGTAAATTTCCTAAATTAGAAACTTTCAAATATTTTATTCAAGTTTTTACTAAAACACCAGACAAGGTTACCTGTTCGTAAAGGTTAGCCAGCCAGTTCATGCCTTTGAGTTGGTAACCCTTGAGTTTTCCATTGAAAATGGTGGGCTGAGGAATGTCTTCTCCTGCTTGGATCGAGGGGTTTGAGAGACTGTAGCTTTCTCCAAACCCGGAGGCGACATGCAGAGAGGCACTGCGGCTGTCTTTAGCCTCTTCATCAAACATCCTCGTCTACATGAAAAGATGATTACCAATTATTTTAAATAGTTTATTGTATTTTTTTTTTTACAGAATGAGTTATATTTTTGTAGATGTGAATAATATCTTCTTACTCTCTCTTGATGAATTTGATAAGCTTCTCTAGCATTCCTCAAGGCTTGGGATTTGTAGTATTCACTGTCTGCAATCACATTAAATCAATTTGCAAGTATAAACTGTTATAATAAAATAATAAAATTAAGCAGGAGATTCTTTTGACCACATACAACATTGCTTTAACAAACTAAAGGGTGACATTTTTATGCTATTTTTAGAAAATTTTTACTGTGTTTATGTGTTTTATGTAATTAATTAAACAGCTGAAACCACTTAATGTACCATAATCCTCTTGTCCAACATTGACCATCACTCCTCCGCCGACATCTATTTGTCTCTGGGTTGCATTGTCGTCAAGCTTTCGCAGAATGTCTTCCTGTGTTGCGTCCCCTCCAGGCGCCCCAACGCTGGCTTTGCCACTCATAAAATGAGCATAAAGCTCCGTCTGAGTGATGAGAAAGTTCAGTTTACGCTGCTGACGTTTAGCCTGTGAAGAGAGAAAACCCAGTGTTCTCAGTCCTTTCTCATCCATTTTTGAAAGTATAAATAAAAAAGTTAAAAAAAATAAAGCCTGGAAAACAAAAATATTTCTATAACTAAATTTTCTTCTGTATCATTTTTGTTACTTGAACAGAATGTCCAGCATCTTCATTCACAGTGAACCTACCTCTCTCATCTCTTCATCCAGTTTCCGCTGCTCCAGAGCTTCCTTCTCAGCTCTCTTCCTGTGCTCTTTTTCCACTTTGTCATATTTCTTCCAGTACAGCATCATCTCCTTGGTGAGGCGGCGAGCGCGAGGCAGCGTCTCTTTGCAGTTTTTCTGAGCCTGAATGGCTGCACGCCTTACTTCTCGCATGCACTGGTGGGCCAGCTAAAAAAATAAAACGGTTAGACTTGCAACCAGAATAAAAAATCTAATTTTTAAAACTTTTATCGAACCAAACAATTATTTGTGTTCTTACTTTTTTTGCATTGGTGAGTAGGACGTTTTTAGCAGAAGTCTTCTGCTTGAAAGTCTGTAATAAAGACAAAAGAGATAAAAGGTTACTATACACAAAAATAATCTTTAGATAATGGTTTGATAAAATGTTATAACAGCAATAAAATACCCAAAATGTTTCTGTCACACAAACCTTGGGGATCTCCTTTTTAGCAATGGTGAGCCACACTTTACGCCGCCGTGCATTTAGCTGCTCCACCGTCAGATGCTTTTTCTTCACCATGGGCATCGGAGCATCATGGGAAAACTTAGCAAACACCTTGGTGATATAAGGACGCTCCTCATCAGGATATTCTCCTTCTCCTCTTTTCTTTTTCTTCTTGACTTTCTTTAATTTTGCTAGACAAAACAAAAAACAACAAAATCATTATGCCATGTCTTTCCTCAACGACCTCATCAAAACTATTCCCATTACCTTTAAACTTCTTCTCATCTTTAATTTTCTTTTTCTTAGGGCCCAGCAGGTGGCGCTGTTGTTCATAGAAAGGATCATGGCTTGATAGAAGTCCAGTGCTGTAGTACTGATACTGATAGAGCTGCATGGAGACAGGTACAAAATTAACACAGATTTAAATTTTGTCGCTGGGATTTCTGATATTAACCCAAAAGCCGATACCTCTTGGTCGGAGTAGAACTTGCTCTGATGCTGCCTGTTGTAACGATGTAATCTAAGCATGTCATGCAGCTCCTCCGGAGACAAACTGAAGTTAGCGTCATCTGACTCTGTGTCAGAGTCGGTGGTGTCGTCACTTAGAAGGATGTTCTGCAGAGAAAAATTAAGAAGGACATAGTTTATGGAGGCTATGTCAGAAAGGAGGATCCAAAATGGTCCTAAAGAAACTAAAACTTTAAAAAAGAAACAGGACTATAAGCTGTGTACCAACTTTACTATATTTACCCAATATTTAACCTATAACACTATGGATTTGTTACCCATCAACCCTCAAACAATAACAGTGATCTATGCTGCTGTTGATTAACAGCTAATTAAATTCAGCAGTTAATTACCAGATGATTTACTGGGGACTGCTTACTAAATATTTTTACGAGTATAAGAAGGCAGCCCATAATTACCTTGAGCCATTTCCTGTTCTTTTTCAGCTTTGAAAAATTGTAGAGGTTTGCTTTATCTGCCTTTTGGTCTGCTGGATTCAAACAAGGGGAAAAATATACGGTTTTATAAATCAACGTAGAAAAAATAAACCATTTGGTCATAAGAAACAACCACGAGGTTTGTTCAACTGTCATAAATGTACTCTTACCTTTAGCTTGCAATACTCCATTAAGGGGTTTGCTATCTGGTAACCCTTCTTCTTGCTCACATGGCTCACTCTTCACCGACAATCCTATATGTTGGCTGGATGCATCCAGGGAAAGCCCTGTCTCCAATTCAGCATCACTGTCATCGCTATCATCACTAAAACAACAAGATAACACTAAAATGTAGAAAAAACAAACAGTTGACCTGCACTTTGTAAATGTAAAATCCTGTCTTTCCTGTACCTTATATCTCTGTTAAAGATAGCAGCCGTTTGTCTGAGAAAGCTGTCCAGCTTAAGGGATCTTTCCAGCCGCTGCAGATAGAGAGGTTTGGCCAGACCAGAGACCCCTGGCGTCCCACCCTCCTGGTGGCCGTCTTGCCCTGATGCCATTTGGCACTGACTCCTACGCCCAACAGGGCACAACCTGTTACTGAAGAAATCCATAAATAATGAGATTCCACGACACTGAATATTGTAAAAAAAAAAAAAAAAAAAAAGACACTTTATTCATGAGAACCCAGAGTGTTGTTACCGTAAGGGTGAGGAATGGCATTCCTCCTAACTTCAAGACAAATGACCTCACAAAGGTGAAAGAGCCTGTAAGAGAATAAATCCAATCACTTTCTGATGTGCTCGATGTACACAGTGATCCGTCTCTCTAATAATAATAATTATTAATAATAATAACTGAACTTGTATTGATCTCACATTGGAGAATTCTCCCCTTCTAATTCTAAGAAGTCACATGTCAAACGTATTTCAACTTCTAGAAAGGGATAGGTAAATAAAAGTCTAATGAACAAGCCAAATAGAAAATATTGCCATTATTTTAAGGAAAGTAGCTCTATCATTGACTGAAGCAATCATGCTTATTTCCACAGTGTCTGTCTTAGTCAGTTAAATAACACGCTGCTGTCATTTTTGTACGTCTCTGGTGTTTGCTGCTATTTTCACATATACGGTACATTACTGGAAAATTTTATAAACATATAATAATATAATACAAATATTATTTTTCAAGTCGAAATTTCCACAGCTGTATATTGATTTTTTTATTCTCCAGATTTATATATTGTAAAAACACTGTACAGTAGAGCATTTTTGTTTCTTTTTTTTTCTACTTTTTCTACACTTTTTTTGGTCCACATTTTTGTGACTACCTTTGCTATAATCTTTTGCTGCTGTAAAACTACAATTTCCCCATTGTGGGACAATAAAGGGATTTTCTATTCTAATCCTACTACTACCCCTTATTGTTTAGCTGTAAAGTTAATCCATTAATATGTAATGGATCATTTCAAGTAATCTATTTGATAAAGGGAACATTGATGTTAAATAGCAGTTTCTGTTTGAGGCACTGATTGTATTAAAGAGTAATAATAGTAGTAATTATATTTTAGGACTTTTAAGAACTTGGTGATGTAGGTTCAATCGATTACAATAAACAACATAAGTTACCTTTATAATGTATTTACTGGAAAATGCACAATGATGGACATAATTAAAACAACTTTTTAGAAAGTACATGCCTCAAAATACTTACTAAAATATTGTAGGGATATTGTAAATAATAATGATATATATATATAATTATTTTATTTTTTTGGACTGGGATATATTTATATTTTTTTTTATTTCATAATCATGATGATTGTTCATGAAGCACATCAATGCTAGTGCTGTTGGAGGGCTCCTGTGGCTAGCTAACCTTGCGTGGCTAGCATACAAGCTCACGACCGTTAGCTAGCCCCGATCTCTGATAGAAAGGGGTCAAGGTGCTGCTGCACACATGCGCTGACAGCTGCTTATTTTACCAGCCCTAATAATCAAGTCATTGTCGGTGGCTCCCATCAGTAGCCACCAGTTGCAAAGGGAACACAGACTCCGCTAAAACACTGTAAACTCGGTTTATTATTACCTGTAATGCTAGCTTGTTAGCTCATCAGAAACTAAGGCGCCCTAGCAGACATCGTCTCACGCCATAAATATGTGGTATTCAAACTGACTCTGTCTCTTTAAGGCCACCACCTCCCAGCGTAAACGATCTATAAAGATATAACACTTTAATTATTATTTGTTGGTTTGCTTGCTGCTACGGCACCGAGGCCCTCCGCCAACGCCTCTCGTACCCTCGCAGTGGGTAACAGCAGAGGCTCGGCTGCCTGGTGAATGCACGGTCCCCATCTCTTTAATTCTTTCTCCCTGCTGGCCATCTTCCCCATTGCTCCTTCGCCATAACAACCACCGCCGACTCTCTCACCTCAGCCCCGTGTCCCCCCTCTGGTCCCTCTCGTCGCTGCTGCCGACTCTCGGTTCTCTCACTCCAAAATGGCGGTTTGGGGCACCGAGCGAGTCTGTGAGCTTTGAGTCGGCAGCAGCAGCAGAGAGGCGGCCACTTTCTGTTACTGAGAGAGCAGAGATACGACGCCATGGCCAGGTTACAGCAACGAGCAGGCGTATTAATCAATTCCAGATGGAAAGAATCGATTCAACTGGCATCTTTAAGGCGACACGGCCAACAAGAATTGTGATAATATTTATATATTGGTAAAAAATATAATACTGAGTTCACATATTACTCCTCGGGTTGCATAAATACAAACAATACAGATACAACGATGTATTCCCGATTTCGATTGATAGAGTCTGCCTTTTACGAAGATTACCGAACTACGTTTTACGTCATCAAAAGGGAACTCCGTTTTTGGTAAAGTGAGGCAGCCACAATTTTCTAGGAGTTTATTACAAGAATTTCTTGGAAGAAGTTACATTTAAACTCATATCTGAATGATTATTTTGATTTCACCAACTGCGTTTGTTGCCAGAAAACACTCACATAATTATTATATTGTTGAGACAATATTGGTTGACTGGATGCATGTTTGTCTATAAATTCCCTAAATAATTTTTTTACGATCTTAAGTTTAAATACAGACAGGACAGTGGTGCTGAACTAAATAATTACATTATGAAAAAAAGCTGTTACTGTGCATTACAGTTCAATAATTTCAAGAACATATCTGAGGTGAAAACAATAATGAAAATAAATGTTCAAAACAGACATATTCTTTTAGATAAAGACCAGAAATATTATAATATAAGTTAACATTACCCAAATTTAGACCACCATTTAAAATGAGACTAAAGTTATCTACTACTAGGTGGATACTTTTTTATGTGGTGTAGAAATGCTACAACTGTTTAAAAGGATTTTAAATATCTCCCGAATTACACTAGTTGGATATTTTTTTTACAAAAACAAGCTGGAAACACACAATACTGTAATGTTTAAAAGCAGTATACAAATGAACTGGATGTCTCAGACAGTGGTGGACGAAGTACTCAACAGTAGTACTTGAGTAAAAGTATTGATACTCATAGTTAATTCTCAAACAAGTACAAGTAAAGGTTACTTGGTCAAAAATCTACTGAAGTTAAAGTATTGAAGTACTCACTTTTGAAAATAACTATTCAAAATACATGTTTTTTAAAAGTACTGAAGTATTCAAAAATAAAAAAAAAATGTTCTAATATCAGTATATTTCTGCAAAATTTTCGCAGTAATTTTAAAAGAACCTTGTAACTTTCAGAAACCACTTGATGTATTAACCCGTAGAACCAATCTGCTACCAATTCTACACCATTTGTAAAGAACTTCAGCATCAAAATGCCACAAATATATAAGGACAGCTATTTCGATTATTATTTCTTATTCAAAAACACATAAAAAAAAAAATGTGTGTCTTGATTCTCATCATACTTTCACTATGGAACAGAGGTTTAGTTTTGAATCTATTACCACAAAGAAACTACAACTCTGATGTGAGAACTCACATTACTGAACAAACTTGGCCGCCTGGCAACAACTCACGCCTTAATAGATTCTATTAACTATGGATATCTGCATGAGTTTCCCAAATTTGCGGAATTTCACACAAATATCTAAAAGAGTGGTGTCCAAATTTTGTCCAAAGGGCTGCTATCTGTTATGTTGAAATGCATTTCAAGAAAAAAAACAGCAACAGTGGTTTTTCAAAGCTAAGCTGAGCCAAAGGGAACAAGTAACTAGCAGCTTCCTCTAAATATAGTGGACTGAAAGTTATTAGTACCCCCCAAAAAGGTACTCAAGTAAAGATACTCAATAAAAGTACAGTAATCAAGTAAATGTACTTTGTTTTTTTCCCACCACTGGTCTTGGAGAAGTAATATAATTAAGTAGACTTCGTTATAAATATATAACTAAAATATTATGAGTTTTTAAAAAAAAAATTGGATCCAAATATAAAAGAAAAAACACCTTTAAATAAAATTAATCTGCACAATTTTTTTTTAAACTAATGAACAACTAATCTTTGCACTATTAACTTACGGTGTTTTTTCCTCAGATATTACTAGATATTTGAATGAACCCAATTCAAATGCCATCACACCCATAACCTAGCACTTGCTTGATTTCTACCTTAGTTTACTTGTCATTAGGCTGTTCTTAAACATCTCCAAAATTTGCCTTCTTAAGTCTTTAATGTGTATCAATTCCGCTATGTAATCGCATCTCTAAAATTACTCTGTTTAATATTTTTAAACTGATTTTTTTACCATATAAAACAAAAGAACAATACAATTCCCCAAAAAAGGCTTTAATATGAAGTAGTTGTTTATTTTCCAGACATTTAATAGTAAATGAAAACAGACCAGAGAGACAAAACACACAAATGAATGTGGATGTTATGGTATCAAGTGGCAAATAATCAACTAAGTTCAAACTGGTATTGTGTGGTGACAGTCACAGCTATTGTCAGACATGTATGTTAATTATGTACTGCAAATATTTCATATTAAACTGTCTTGAATAACACAGTCTGTTCATGACAGTTGCTCATTAAATACTTCTTTACAAAGTGCAAAGGTTTTCCATCAGGTTCACAAACTGACAGCAAAATAAGGATTCTGTGCATCAGAATAGGCACTACCGACAGGCAAGAATCTGTTTTTATAGGCTTCCTTGTTCTTAAAACAGACATAAAAATGCAATTTGTTTTGATGTTACCATACCAGTGTCTTCACAGCCAGCTGGATTTGTCTTGTTCAAATTTCTGTGGATCAATGAAAGGCTTGTCGATGGATTTGATCATCAGTTCGCCACAGTATGCACACTCCGACGCAACAATGTCATCGATGTCGGATACTATCTGCTCACGACTCGTTGCCCCCATGCCCTTTCCCAGACTGGCTGTGTCCCCCTCCTCCTTGGGTGCAGGGCGGTTGCGGGATTTAGTAGAAGGTGTTGTAGCAGCCAGCTTTTTCTGGAGCTCTTCTAGGCGATTCTGCTTGAAGGCCGACAAGTGAGGGGTCACTTCCTTCATGGAAGAAAAACAATATAATCACAATGAGAAAATCTATCGAGCCATGGCTGCTTAAGAATTGTAATTTACTAAAATTACTACAGAAATATTTGAGTTTGGCTCATAAAGCCTTTTTGCTACAGGATTATTATATCTTGGAAGTTTTGAAAAGCTCTCTACCTGAAACAGGCAGTCGTTATGGAACATGTGACCACACAGAAACAAATAGAAGGGCCTGTTGAGTAACGGGAAGTCACATGCCGCACACTTTTCTTGGGAATCCACAACACCATACTTATTCCTCATTTCCTGGATGTCTTCCCTGATTCGTTTAGCACTCTCTGTTGCCTCCTCCATTTCCTGCTTTAGCTCCTCAATGTGCTTGTTGTACTCCTCCAGGGAACTGCAGATTGCCTCCTGAAATAAAGAAAATATATTCAATTATGTGATTTATTTTTTTGTTTGTAAAGACCATAAACAGGATGCCTGAATACACTCTGCTCTGTTTGCAAGTCTCACCCTAAACAGGCTGGCAGTTTTTCTAAATAGCTTTCTTGTTCACAGTATATAAAGGAAGTATTACAGGCTTTGAATTTTGTTACTATATGAATATACTTTTTTTCACTCTTTGCAATGATATAAGCATTAAAAAACAGATCCTGTTTAGTTGTATTACACGTCTGTTTTCCAGTCTTAACAATAATGTTACTAGGAACCTGAAACTAATGGCTGCTTTAGGGCTCGCAAACAGCAGCGGAAACACAAACCCTTAAAGCCACACCTCAGACTTAGTGACCTAAAGAGTTGACACATTTGAGGTATTTTAAATGGTTCCTCAAGCCAACATACAGTGCTTGATACTATCAAGTGGTGCTACCCTCTTGAAATACTGTGAGAAGATGCACCGTCGTTGGCCAGGTCATGTGACCTGGAAGAACGTATCGCTTTATGGCCGCAGGCTGTTATATAGTCATGGAGCTAAGGCTTTTGCTCTACTATTTTCCCGCCTGCTCAACTACTGGTCATGAGTGAGGAAAGGAAAAAGTTTAAAACTCCTAAGGAGATTAAAAAGAGAAAACGTGAAAGGGATTGTGCCTAAGGAAAAAAACAAGAGTATATCTTGGAAAATAATTATGCTGCGTTCACACCGGGGGCAGCAAAAGCAGCAAAATCGCGTCTGCTGCTTCATTTTTGCTGCTTGTACCAGTAAGTTCTGACGCGCGGCTGAAGCAACTTTGCTGCTCTGGCTGCGCGGTCCAAAAGTGGCTCTGACGCGCGTTGGGCGGAGCTTCAATATCCTTTCTCTGCCTTGCAGCTATATTTGCTGTGATCAGTGGGAATAAAGTAGTTTTAATATGTTTTTAAGTGAGAAAATACACCTGAAAACTTAATCAGTGCAGTCAGTTCATCCAGATTACAATCCTGCCTCCCAATATTATTTCTGTCGGAGCCGCTCAGACCCCCACATACCGGCGGTGCGCCGACAGAAGGAATCCATTCATCAGCAGCCTCTGGCGGGTCGCCTCCTCGCGGTTTACCGCGGCGGCTGGTAGGTGTTTTTCATCTAAATAATCCGATCTGCAGGCACCACAATAATAAAAAAGAACATATTCTGCCGGCAGATGTATATATTTTAAGTTAATTATGCGTTAATAAACTGTTTAAGAGGAGTAATCAGAGCGGTCTGTGTCATCAGCGCTGTGTCTCTCTCCCAGCCAGCTCCCAGATCAGCTTCTCTGATTGGTTGACGCGGCGCGTCGAGCAGCAAAAATTCAATTTTTCCATCTCGAGCAGCAACGCGTTTGCGGCACGTCACGCGCGTCAGATGCCAAAACGCGCCCGACGCGCTGCTTCAGCTGCTCAGACGCGCTGCGCTTGCTGCTCGAAACGCGCCGCGGGACCTTTTGCTGCGCCTTGACGCGCGTCAACCATTGACTTTGCATGTAAACTCGCTGCTTCTGTCGCGCCAGCTGCCCCCGGTGTGAACGCAGTATTAGTTTGTCGGCGCAGGCTGAAAAAAAGAAGCCAGATGTAAAACTGATTCTCTTTTCTCAACGTCATTTTTAGACTGGTAGGTAAACACTTTGCTCCTAGAATGCACTCATATATTTCTGTTATTATTTTCCATGTTTAGTAGAAACAAAATACGGGCAGTTAAGGGTCTAGTGCCCCTTGTGGCCAAAAGTTACACGGCGTGCCTTCAAATGCCTGGATGCTCGAGTCAAATGGCTGTTTATGAGTAAGAAAACTAAGTTTTCTTTAGACACTGGAAATACATTAAAATGTATTAAGACCAAAAAAACAATAATCACATTAATCGTGTTGATTAATATGAAGTTGAGTTAAGTAGGGGATATTTACCCAAATGTAGTCATATAACACTTATGAAATATAGCAAGTTATTTTACACATTACGTGTTTGTTTAAAAAAACTAAACATTTATTCAGCTTCAAATAAAAAAAATATACACCTAGCGTTTATCCTGATATCCAGAAGTGGTAAAAAATTATTGTGTGTCGTCGCTACATGTTCACAGCTAATATTTGACCAAAATTGGAAATTTAAACTGTGGAGAATATTATACGTATCGTATAAGCGTTTCCGTAGCTATAACTAAGAGCCTAAGAATAGCAAGGCTATCGCTAGCATCAGTAAGGCCGTCCACTAATGCATCCATTAACTTAGCACAGAAATCAGAGCACTACTTCTGTCTTATGCCTCTTTGCATCAAAATTTTTTTTTTAACACCACATTTCGATTTTTTCTCTTTTGTTTGCCCTTTCTCTGCTTTTACACATTGCTGACTCGCTCCCCTTCATTGCCTTTTTATGGCTTCCTCGTTTACACATTGTGCAATACTGTATCTCTAGTCACCTGGTCTCAAGGTAAATATAGAGAGAGCTCTGTGTTTACAATCAAATATGCAGCAAAAACCAAGTAAAAAATACTTAAGCAAACGCAATCATTTAATGGGAGAACATTTGTAAGCTGGTGTAAAAATATGTAGTCATAGTGCTTAACTAGGCCCCTTTAAATGTGTGTTTTTAATGAAGTAATTGACAGAAACTCAACGTAAGCAAATGGCTTTTCTAAAGCTACTCAGATCAATATTGAGGTTCAAACCTCCATTCATAAAATTGTGAATTAATCCAACTAGTTATGGCAAACAGAAAAGAAACGACAACAAAAGGAGCAACAACCCATGATGCAAACCTTAAAGTGGTCAATGGTGACAAAATCTGGAAAGAAAGGCAGAATGTCTTCAATCTTGAGCAGGTTGCAGCTGGACAGACAGTTCATGGCTTTCTTCACATCCTTCTCCTCCTGCACCACATGCCTGGCGATCTTCAGCCAAAGCTTTTTCCTCATCTCCTCGTCATCCTCAGGCAGATCTGCACAGGACTTGGCCAAATCTACGTCCACCTAGGAAGAAGAGAAACCCTTTCTAAAAAACTAATTTTAAAAGCACGTGAAGAAACAGCACATGCTGAACTAGAGAGTACTTACTTGTAAAGCTAGATCCACTGCCTCCTCGTGCAGCTCCATGATTCTATAAACCAACACGCAGGCCTGAAGGAAGCCATGCTCAGCACACAGCCTGAGGGCATACTTTAGATCATAGTAGATCTCTTTGGGGTGAGTACCTGCCTGTTTTAGATACTGCAACAGAGAGTCGGGCTTGTACTTTGCGTAAAGGGACAGCAGATAGTTATGAATGGCCTCCTCAGTCACGTTTAGCTCATAAACACAGAACTCCATGTAGCGGATGGTCTCGTTGATCTGCTGGGCGCTGCCCATCTGGCTGTAGTTCATCAGGGCAGGGATGAGCTTCTTTGGGTCCAGCCTATTGCCCATCTGAATCCATGCGTCCACCACGTCCTTGGGAATGTGCTGCATGAGGACAGGCGAGAATTTGTAGAAGAGCTTTTCGTCGCAGTGCTTGGCGAGCACATCTAGGGCTGCGCTGAAGTTGTCGTGCTGACAGTGGTGGGATATGACTCTCTCGTAGTCCTGCATGACGACTGAGAAGTAAACCATGTCGTCCACGTTGCCGTGGCTGGCCAGCAGGTCGTAAATGGTGCTGCGGTTGTTGAACAGGCATTCTCTGTGCTTCGCGCTGCTTAAAAACTGCCGGAACTCTTCTCGGGTTTCCTGGAAGATGAGGATGTTGCCGTCGCTCTCCAGCTGCCCCAGGCGGTTCAGATAGAGTTCTGTTAGCCATGTCACCAGCAAGGTAATCTGCGTTCTCTCAGTCTGTTTAAGATTGTTCAGCTTCTTCAGTAAGAATTCCTTCAGTGCCTCTTCTTGCTTGGCTTCGATGAACTTGAGCGCTATCTCTTCAAAGTAGTTCTGTGTCATTGCATAGCACTTGGCGCTTTCCAGGTATCTCTTATTCTGGAAGCAGTACTCAGCCTCCTTAGCTAGCACCATATCCATGCACTCTGGCCGGTCGCGGCAGTACTCCTTGGCCAGATCAAACTTGTTCATGCTCATGTACATCTGCCAGACATCCCTGGCCTCGCGTTGGATGTGGTATCGGAAAACTGCCCGCTCTGTGTAGATCCACACCAATCCTCCAATGGGATCTTTGATCATCCTCTTTAGGGGGCCAAATTTATCTGGAAACACATCCTCGTACACCACTGCTCCATTCAGGGTGCAGATTGCTTTTATTCTGTCATGAAGCAGCAGCAAGAAGTGGAACTGTGTTAGCACGATGGAAATGGGTTTGTTCTGGATAATGTCGACATCTGGCGTGTACTCCCACACCTGATTATGCCAATAAAAACATATGAGCAAAAGATTTGTTGAAAAGAAATGCGAGAATGAGTGAAGTTAATCTTACCTGGACATCACTCAGCAGGGAATCAGGCCTAACGTAGTCCAGCTGACCGTACAGAACACCATTACCCATCATCCAGGCAAACGCTTTAGGGAAGTTCCTAAGTTTTGCTGTGTAGAATGTAATCTCGCTGTATCCCATGTTGGCTGGGAACTCCTGGAAACTGGGCAGCAGGTCCTGGTTCTGATTGAAAATGGTGCTGAAGCCTTGCTGCTCCGACCCTTCGGCCACCTTACCCACAAACTGGAACAGACGCTTGCGGGTGGTGGCGATGATGAAGTATTTGTTTTCTGGGCTTCGCTCAATCTCCAAGCAGCAGACTGGTGCAGGCCTGCCATCCTCCTCCAGGGAATGGACCTAATGCAACAAAAATAATCTACGATTCAGTCACAGATTTATTTATTTTTTGTGTAGAACAAAAACAGAAACTTGAACCAAGCCGGACCTGTCTGAAGTACTGATCTGGGTTGGTGTTAAACAGGCTGCCCTCATTTGCAGAAATCTCTGCCTCAAAAATAACCCCTTGGCTGGTGCCGACCAGGATGGGCCCTGTGCTGGTCTCGTTGCCAAGCAGCTTGTTCCAGCCCACACTCTCGATGAGGTGGCCTCTCCATCGGGACAGACTGCGCACCTTCTGGGTGTTTCTGTTGAGGTACAGGCATTCGTTGGTGCTCAGGCTGATCAGCAGATGGGAGCCTGTGGAGGGAAAACACAGCTTCTAATAACCAGAGAACTGTCTGATTATTTAAACATATTAAGGTAAGAAGTTTCAGGGATGTAAATAAATGGTATAAATTACAGACACTTTAAAGATGTGCTTTACAATAATTTAAAAACTTTATAGTTAGATATACTGAGCAGCAAGAAGCAGCATGGGATATGACATAATGTTGGTGTTGTGTAATGTAAATCCCTTTATTGTCCCACAATAATACATAACAATAATCATTTCCATTATTGCTTTCATTAAAAGCAGCCAAATGGTCACAGATGATCTATCCAGGGACAGGTCAACACATTATTTCTATCTTTACAAGATGACTTTATAGACAAAGATGCATCTCGCTAACGAGGAAAAATATGCTGCAGTTTCTTAAAGTTTTAGTTCAAGACTTAGCAGTTTTAATACATAAATATGATTGGATCTAAACTGTTTCAGTGCTCCCGAAGGAGCTTCTGAGATCTTTACAGATTAACTGTACAAATGTCCAGTTTAATGAATCAGTTGCACAAAAATTTTATTAAGTAATCAGAATAATAGGAGAATATAAATGCATAACTTATTTTGTAAAATTTGCAAATCCTGTATTCTGCTTGTCCACATCAAAATAATGCTTTACACTGAGAGGATCTACCACACAATGTCTATCTGGGTGAAGTTTGTGGTTTAAAAGAAGAAATTTTGAAATTGTTTACAGGCACTGAGTACTTTAGTAAGGTACTTGAAGAAAGCAGAAACAAGCTGTCAGATGATAACTTTTATCTAATTCTTCTATAGATTTCTACAGCATCTTACCTGTCGGGTCCAAGAACAGCTTGTGCACTTTGCTATCATCTTTCCTCCCTAATTCAGTTTGGTTGGGCTGATCTGGTTTTGCCAAGTCAATCCTGGATAAACACAAAAAAGCATTTCAGTCAAAAAACATGATTAATCACAAGAGAAAATATGCGTTTGTTTAATAAATATAGGAGGGATTTTTTGCCTTAACAAAGTATCCTTTCCCAGACTCATACAGAGCTGGTTGTTGCAGACTACCAAGTGATTGATCCTCTCAGGAGGAGTGAAGTCAATCCTCTGCTTGTTGAATATCGGCTTTTCTTCCTCCAGCCTCACATTTACAAAACCTTTGGTGGAAGAAAGGAGCAGCGTTTTAATATCAACGATCTTGGTTGGAGTGGTTAGTTGTTCCTCTTTAGCTAGTGACAGGATGGAGACCTACCTGAATGCGTTAGCCCGATGTTAGCAGAGGTTAGGCGGCTGTGCTGCTGAGAACTTTGCCTGAAGTTCTGGGAGTCCTCATACTCATCAAGAATAGAAGCCATATCAAAATGACCAGAGAGGACTTATTTTACGACCTGCAAATGATTAACCCAGATAGTCCACAGCAGCTGTTAGCTAACAGTTAGCTAGCCCAGATAGTCCACAGCAGCTGTTAGCTAGCTAGCTATAACAGCTTGCACAATTGGATGTTTAATTTACCTTTATTCTCTCTCAAATTGCATCTAAATAGAAAAAAAACCGCACGTTGGGTTGTAAAGTTTCTACGTAGCGCTTAAAGGCCTCGGGTACATAGGTTTTAATACTGAGTGAAAAAATAACATTCATATAGCTTCCGAGTCTGCAAAACTGGGCGAACCGTCAGTCAGGTGATCCCAAAGTCACGTGATCATTGTAGGTGTAATACAATGTTTAATCAGAAGAGGGCGCAATAAGTCTAGAGTAGCATAGTTCGTTTCTGTTCAGGGATAGTGGAAGAGTTTTCTGTTGAATAAATTAAACTAGTGATCAGTTTGAGGACTGGTTTGCAAACACTTGTAGAGATGTGTGCTGGACACAAAATTGGGAGAAATTAAAGAAAAAGAAGAAAGGGAAAAAAAGGAGAATGGGAAATGTTTCGCATTTAGACAAAATAGATTCAGGGCGCCTTTTAAGAGCAATACACACCAGTTTTCTAAATGGATATAGGCTTTAACTTGGCCATTTTAACTAATCCAAGCACTTTGATCTCACTCATTCTATAGTACCTCTGGATGGGTATTTAACGTTGTTTTCCAGAGAAAGGTGAACCTTTATCCCAGTCTCAATGTTTTTGCATCCCTAAAGAGACTTTCTTGCTAGTTCCATTAATCCACCATTAACTCTGATAAGCCTGCATATCTGAAGCCCACCCCCCACAGCATGATACCACCACTACTATGTGTGACCATCACCACAGTCTATTCAAAGGGATGTGTATTAGTTTTTCACCACAGGTTTTCCCCTACATCCAGGATGTAGGGGATGTGAAAAAGTTCATTTCATGTTCATTTTCACTTTGTTCTTCAGCTATACTCAGTTGACTTCAAAGCTTTCCCTTTGTCCTTAAATTTCCCTCCAACCAGTGCTTCTAGGTGATGAATATGCGGTTAATGTTATCTTATAATTTAAGATGGTTTTTATTGTTTATTAGGTGCGTACTGGAAGTATTTGGTTTTGATGGATTTTATTCATCATATTTTCCATACACAAAAAATATATGTCCATTGTATACTGTGTATACTAATGTATATTGTTTTTCAATTGTTGTCTTGAAATATGTTTTGACCATATATGGTTTTAATATTTTTCATGGAATAGCAATTGATGCTTATCATATATTTCAAAATATGTGTTCAAATATTTAGTTATATTTTATCACTTTACTTATATATGTTCTGCCTTGCTACTTTAGACCATCCATCTTCTGTTTGTTCAGGGTCGGGTCACAGGGATAGCAGCTTTAGGGAGGCCCAGACATCCTTCTTCCCAGCCTCTTGGGCCAGCTCCTCCGGGGGAATCCCAAGGCGATCCAAGGCCAGCCAAGAAACATAGTCTCTCCAGAGTATCCTGGGTCTCCCCCTGGACCTCTTCCTGCCAAAATTAAGTATACTTACCAAAATAAAGGATGGTTCAAAATTATTGGGCCAAAAACCAGCTTAAAAGATAAATCTTCCATTGATTGCAAAATAATAGTAATATATATAATACCTAGTGACTGCAACATCAGGGAAAAAAAGATGAAAAACTAGAGAAATACCATGGGTTCAGAGAAGAGCTGGAGAAAACCTGGAAGGTCAGGGCATCAGTGGTACTCGTGGTCATTGGGGCACTCAGGGCAGAGACCCCCCAAACTGGAGGAGTGGTTACAGCAGATCACTGGAAATACCTTAGACATCTCGGTCCAGAAGAGTGCAATTCTAGGAACAGCAAAGATACTGTGCAGAACCCTCAAGCTCCCAGGCCTCTAGAAGACCTGAGCTTGGATGAAAAAGGGGGGGAGACCACCAGCGATGGTCGGAATCGATTAGGGCCACTGAAAAAATAAAAAAAGTTAACTGATTTTTAAATTTTATTAAAGTTTTATATGGGGAAAAAGTCAGAATTCTGAGATTAAAGTCAGAATTTTGAGAAAAAAGTCAGAATTCTGAGATTAAAGTCAGAATTCTGAAATTAAAGTCAAAATTCTGACTTTTCTACTATATTAATTATATATCAATATCTTAATTTGCATTGGTCTTTTGTTGTTCTTGGCATTATATTCCTATACAATACCCTGTAAGTTTAATTGTGAAAAATGTAGAAAAGGTTTCCCTGTTTGGATCTGCAGACTATGAAAATTCACAGTGGGATTATAGTCCGGATTTTGAAATGTGAGTTTTGTTAATTCTCTCCATCTTAAATGACTCTCATCTTCGTGGGAGGGTCCATGCAAATAAAAACCTGTCGGGGCACACCGGCCCCTCCCACACATGTTGCTGAACATCCTGCAGAAGTAGTCGCGTCCCTTCAGTCACAACAGTAATGCGCGACACCCTCACCGTCCTCTGCTCTCCGCAGCGACTCTCTGATTTCTAAGCAGCCAGTAGGCACTGCGAGGGGAAGACTCAGCGTCCCGAACTTTAACGCTCACCTCGACATGCCACCCAACATGGATTACTTTTACCACGAGTCCCGAGTCCCTTCAGCCTGCGGGTTCACCCGGGAGGATGAGCTGGACCCCGATGTGATCAGCTGCATGCTGGTTGGAGACGGAGCTGTGGGGAAGACCAGCATGATCATCAGCTACATCTCCAATGGATACCCGGCCGAGTACCAGCAGACAGGCTTTGATGTTTTCTCAGGTGAGCTTCTTTTTAGGAGCTTATTGTGTTTATTATCATTAACCTCGATTGAACTAATTAAATAATCTGCTAAACAGGTCAGGTCCAAGTGGAAGGATCTCCTGTAAGGATTCAACTTCTGGACACAGCTGGACAGGTAAACAGCAGTGTGACTGTACAACATTTTATACATTTAATCAATTATTTCTTAAGCAACAGTGGCGGTTCTAGACTAAATGTACCAGGGGTCAGCGTGTTTTCATGGGGGCCCAGAAAAGCATGAAATAAAAAACAGGGCAAGAGATTGAATTACATTAAAATTGCTGCATGAAGTGAAATATCTATTCGGTTAGGACTAATTAAAATTCTGTCTTATTAGTTCAATATACACTCATAATTTAGGAATTTTAGATATTTTTGACCTAATTTGAGTTAAAATTAAAGTTTTCTATAAAATCTGAATAGAACTCAAGAAAAACTGACAAATTTAGCTGCAAAAATTAGAAAAATTTGTTTTGAAAAAAAAATTTAGCAGATGAAAACGAGGATACTATCTCAATTTCACTTAAGCTATCACCTTATTGTTTTTAGACAATTAGTAAAACAGAATCTGTGAAGAAATGAAATAGACCCAAAAGAACTATCAGTAACCAATCATAATTAGAATTTCTTTTGAGTATTATGTCTTCAGTACAGGGGCCAGGACATGATCTACAAGGGTACTGGGCCCTGTTGGCCCCAGTCTAGAACCGCCCATGTTAAGCGATATAAATAACTAGTTAAAAAAAATGCAAGAATATAGGCTTTTATTGTGATTTAACCAGAGTCTGAGCTGCTTACAGACCATCAAAACAACAGTTGACCCCAAAGAGGAGCAGAAATGCAGCAATAGTTTAATTTACATCATGTGTTTAAATTATTTGTTATCCTTGTTTTGTTTTTTTGCAGAAGATATGTTTTGGTTAAGGTGGAAAGAAACAAAATAGCCCAAAGGCAAGAGGAGGATTTCCTTTCCTCATGCTTCTATCGCTTTTTCCTTTTTAATGTAATCTTTCAGTCAGAAAGACCTTCATCAGAACATCCCTTTAATATAATTAAAGAAAATGTATTACACTTATAATTAAAAGCTTTTTTTTAAAGTTATTGCACCACTTAATCTAACAGGGATCAAGGAGGAACTGTTGGTTTCTTGGATAAACATCTGACCACTATCAATAGAAAATATGTTGATAAAAAGAACTATTTTGTCTCTGAACTCTGATTCAGAAACATACATAAAGTGGGATGTATAGGCAGAGGAAAGGTTTTAGTCTCTCAACCTCTAGCAGCCAAACTTTGGCCGAAAGACCTATTTTTTAAGGCTAAAAGTTAAGAAAACTTTAGGTTACAGTTTCAGTTCAGCCTTTTTCCCTAATCCTTAGGTAGAAAGAAAATATTAAATTATACTTAAAGATATCGAGTGACACAAAGATTTATTTCATGATCAATTTTTTCAGCCAGTACCTCTAATTCTTTTAAGAGAAGTTTATTTCATATTCCATCTTTCCATCTGTTGTAATCACCTAAGCTGCAGAGGTAATGGGAGAATATCTATATGTATATTGGGTGCAATGCACAAGCATATTCTGATGTTTTTAAACATGCAGACAGTGTTATAGCATATGTCATTGAAAGTGAATATGATTCAAGTTACATTTACTTTCTAGTCTAAGTAATAATATTGGTTTAAAGCAATATTGTTTTAGGTTTAAAAAGTATGAATATTTTTCTTAGTCTGTGTTAGTATTTTAAGGTGTGATATATGAAAGCAGGAACTGTTAATCCACATTATGACTAAGTGAAAAAAAAAAGTTTCTGCATGACTGTTAATCTTTTCTGCACACATCCAGTGAGTCAGTGAGAGCAGCCAGTTTCTCCGTTGTGTTTGGACGTCTTGAATGAAACTTAAACTATTGTTTATCTTTTTTTTTTTCAAACAGGAAGAGTTTGATGAACTCAGAGCTTTGTCCTACGCCCACGCTGACGTCTTTCTCCTGTGCTTCAGCATGGTCAATCCCGACTCCTTCCACAACATCACCAAGAAGTGGATACCGGAGATCCGGGCCCACAACGCCACCTCGCCTATCATCCTCGTTGGTACACAGCTGGACCGCCTCTTGGATGTGAACGTCCTCATCAACCTGGATAAATGCAAGGTCAAGCCCGTACTGAGTTCTAGGGCCCGGAGCATGGCGAACAAGATCAGGGCCACAGACTACATAGAATGCTCGTCACTGACGCAGAAGAACTTGAAGGAGGCGTTTGATACGGCCATTTTCGCTGCCATAAAGAACAAAACCCGCAAGGGGAAGAAAAGGAGGTTTTCAGAGAGACGCACCAAGGCTTTCTCAAGGTGCAGCTGGAAGAAGTTCTTCTGCTTCGTTTGAACTGTTTCTCATTCATTTTTAAAGATTTTTTTTATTTATTTAGATGGCATACGTCACCTTTCTATTCACCTGTGAGATCTATGCCATCACTTCTTATCAGAAAATGTGATTTATCAGTGCCAAATACGGGGAGATGAACAGCTCTAGAAGCTAAAACCAAGAGGACATAGGGACATCCCTGGCCTGTGATTGATTTCACGCTATTCCAGACTGTTGCATATTTACATTTATAAAAGTTTGCACATGCTGCTTTTGTGTATCCACCAACTTGTGTGGCACGTGAGAGAAAAGTACATTTAGTTGAGGCTTTGTGGGACGGAGCTGCAGAGAGAACCACCAGGCCAGTATGTAAAAAAAGCAAAACAGGGGATTTGCATGATGTGCTTTACCACTGGCTGCAAAAAGAAAGTGTTTGGACTGTGTGTCCTGGCAGATGGGCGTTGTTTTCTCACTTTTCTTACAGCAGCGACTAACTTATATGCAGCCGCTGCAATTAGGTTCTGCATTGTTACCTGCTTGTAAAAGGTTCCCAGGCTGGTTTGGCCGGGCTGTTTTGATTTCTTTCTGAAAGCTGACGGGCATTTTGATTTAGCTCCAATTTTTTATGTTGCAAAACAGGAGCTTTGTTTTTTATATTGGAAAAAGAAACTCAATACTCCTGCCCTAATCTTTTAGCCAAGACGAGATGTTTTAAGTTTCAGGAGAGCAGAAACCTTTGCCGTTCTGTCTCAGTAATCTGCATCTGTAAAAGCAAAGCACTGCAGGGGTCTCTTGAGTCCTGCAGAAATCCTCCCTCTTTGTTTATTTGTTAAGTACGCTCCTGACCTGTGAAGCCCAGTGAGTACAGGCAGAAAAGAAGCTCAAAAGCCTAAATCCAAATGTGACTTTTAGAGAACATGCCTTTTAAAACAGCCTTTTGGAAAGTTTTGCACTCCAGTGTTATAATATGTGGTACATATGAATTTGTATATATAATTATGGGCTTTACTTCTTGTAGAAGTGTGCTTGAAGTTTCTGTTTTTTTTAAACAGATATGAGGCCACATTTATTGACATCCCTTGGTAAAAGTGTGTAACACCTTTAAATGAATTATCCTTGTCCTGCATGTTGCATAAAATCGAACACACAATAGTTTTTTGCTCAGTTCCCTTATTGCGGGTCAAGTTATTGTTTGTCACAGTTCCAGCAGTTTGACAGTTTTTAATTAACATCCTAACTGTTGATATAGGCAGGTGTAAACTTGTATTTTATTTTTTTTCTGCAGCCATTTCCTGATTTAGGAAGGTCAATATACTTTCTCTGAATGGTATCTTCTTCTCTCTTTGCCATTTTGAAGTACGGTTAAGATAAATCTCTAGCTGACATTGAATTTGAAATCCCAAATTTTTTAATTAGTCACTTCATTCTTTGAGCAGTAAATATGTTTAAAAAAAACATACCTAATTTATAATTAAAGGAAATAAAAGTGGTGACTGGTGATTTTGTAAAAAAAATTAAAATTCCCTGCTAAAAAAAACTCCAAAAACATTAAGTTATCACTATAATTTTTTTTGGCTGTTGTCCCAACATTTCTTCTCTTAAGTCGTCCTTGTTGTTTTTATTAAATGGTTTATTGTGCCTTTAAATTCAGAAATTATTAAATTAACAGACTCTTCATGGCAGAGAGGAGATACCAGTTTGTGAGAAAAATAGTGTGAGAATATGCAACTGCAATAAACAAAATAAATGTATTTTTTAGGGTTTTTATACATCTTTATCGAGGGGTGTTCTGATTATGTGGTGCACTTTATGTTAGATTTTAAAAGCAAAAATGATTATTTGTTTCCTTTTTTTTACATCCCTGTCATCTCAGTCCTTCTGTTCCCTTCTTTAAATGCAGAGTGGGGTGATTGAAACAATAAACAAAGAGCTTTTTACACTGAATCTCTGTGCTATTGGTGTTGTCGATTCGTTCAACAGCAATACTTAGGTAGATATTATCACATTTGATAGAAAGACAGTTGAAAATACATGAGTTTCTTTTCTCTATAGGTTTTATGAAACTTTATAGTTACCTTAATCCCTTTAGTTTTGCCTTTTTAACCCATATTTCCTAAAGGCAGAGTAAGCTTATAAGATGAGATGAGCTATACTTCCACCTTTAAATGTAGATAACATTTTGACCACCTTTATGTCCAGTTTAAAGAGAACAGAGACTGTTTTTTTTTTTTGGGTTATCACTTTGAACAATTTTCTTTACTCCTAGCACTTCACCTGCAAATGAGGTCAGTCTTTTTGTTTGTTTATAATCCAGTTTATCATTATTAAATATTCCATTTCTTAGTCCTTATGTACCTTTAAAACCATCTTTTGCGGTCCGATGATAAATAACTTCTGACTGGTTTTAGGGTTACCCATATGATTGGTTTTGTTAGGGTTGGGTTACTGATACAAATGGATGGAGACAATGAAGATTTAAGTATTAGTTTAAGTTTTAGTAATTAAGAATAAACATATTCACTGTTTTTCTATTAGGAGAATGTGAAGAATTGTAAAACAACAGAGTGCTTTTGTGTGAGAGGTGAGGCTGAAACTAGGATTAAGGGGTCTATTATGGTCATTAATTGTTCATCTCCTCTGACGTAGGGTGAGAAAGACAGAGTTGAAAGGGTCATTAAATGCTTGGAAGACGTGACAGCTGTGCACCACGTTTGTCCAGAGGAGGATAGATGAGTCACAAACAAGATGGGGGATAAATAACACAAGCTTTGCCTGGTACAACGGCCGCCTGTTTGCCGTTAGTGAGTGTGCCCTCTGTCATGCGCCTGTGTGTCAGGGCTCTGTTTGAACTTCTGCTGTTCCAGGGTTAAAACGGGACATCCTGGTTCTGACCCTGTCAGCGAAGGTCACACACAGGAGCTGAAGCTCGGTCAGCTGACACTGTGTCACAAGGGGAGCAGTGAACTTTGAGTTGACACTCAGGGATCAGATGCTGATAAAGAGCAATGACCATGTCTTTAAGTGAGGTACTGGAAAGTGCACCAATAAAAATATATCTGATTGCTTTATTTTTTTTTAGCTACATGTACTAATAAATGATTTCCCAGTACGTGAAGATGTTTTTTTTTTCTTTTTTTGTCAGCAGTGGAACATCCAGCACACCAAGTTGGTCTTCGATGAAAAGGGGCACCATTAGCTCATCACTCGTGTTGTCAAGCCTCAGGAGGTGCTGGGACGTCTTTGACTGCCGCTGAAGTATTTTTAGACCAGATGAGTTTTTTTGGTGATGCTAATTTCTTGGAATTACTACCCTTTCTTCACGCACTGGTCATTGATTTCCGAACCAAGCCCAGGCAGGCTCTGCTTCTTGTTTTCCTGAATACAGATCAATATTTTTTTGGGAAATGACAGCAAACT
The DNA here is from genome assembly GCF_016077235.1 of Cyprinodon tularosa. Lineage (NCBI taxonomy): Eukaryota > Metazoa > Chordata > Actinopteri > Cyprinodontiformes > Cyprinodontidae > Cyprinodon > Cyprinodon tularosa. Next base: position 1,129,835 of record NW_024039034.1, on the reverse strand, counting down.
GTCAATGCTTTTTTCAGCTGTTTTTGAAATATTGAGGCAGGCTGTTTAGAAGAGAATCAGATATAATATATGAATGTACTGATCAAAATGGTGTTTGTAAGGGATTGTGGTATTTGGTTAGAGTAAAAAACCTAAAACAGTGATTTAGGAGAGTACCAAAGAATATTTGAGATTGCTTTAGAAAAAGACCTAATGGCATAGATAGATTAAATCAGGACATCTTATATTTGGTCGTCTTATATATTTTAGCATCAAAGCATTTATCAGCATGGTGAAGGTGCAACTATTCCACCAATAAACTTACGTAACTAAAATAAAAATTTTGGAATCAGAATTATTGCCAAGTATATTTGCACTTACAAGGAATTTGACGTGGAGTTGATGGTGCAGAAAACTTTGTATAATTGAACACTATTGTTCCCACATTGGAGAAATTTACCTCTACATTTAACCCTTCCCCTTGAGGAGCAATGGGCTGCCATCTTGGGGCGCCCGGGGAGCAGTGTGGGGTTAAGGGTCTGGCTCAGAGAGCCATAGTGGCTGTTTGTGGGAGTGGGTTTTGAACTCACAACTTTAGGATTCCAAACCCTATGCCCTAACCACTAGGCAACCACTCCCCTGCAAATTAGATATATATTCAGAATACAGGATCTAGTTATATACAACATATGGTATAGTAGCCTTGTGGTTTTTGGAACTACCTGTGACTAATCACTTTTGTCAAGTTTTAACTTTAACTTTGACAACTTTAGCAGAGTTGATCTGTTTTCTGTCAAAAGAAAAGCTCACATTCAAGCAGGGGATTTATTGAAGACTCACGAATGGTTAGTATTTTGCCTAAAGTTAAGTCCATCCATCCATCCATCCAGCCATCCATCCATTTTCTGTCACACATATCCCAAGCAGATTTGCAAGTGGTGCCTATCTCCAGCTGTCTACGGGAGAGAGGTGGTGTACATCCTGGACAGGTCGCCAGTCCATCGCAGTGAAGTTAAGTCCTCCATTGTTAATATCAGCTTAGAAAAAGAAAGTACATACTGGACCTGAGAGTGGAGATAATCGTTAGTCCATATGGAAGTGCATTTATCAGGTGTTACAGTGGTTCGTGCATTTCCACCTTTAGAAACTTGTACCTTTTTTAACTGTGCTTTGTGTTTATTTGGGTTGATGGCCTCTCATCAGGCATAAGCACCAAGCTCATCATCTGAAATGAGCTACGTTATGTTAAATAAGCGACAACAATAATGAAATGCAACCATCTGAGTCCACATATTCACTAAATCCTTCTATATTGGAAGTTAAATAATGAATACTTTAGAAATAAATGTTTAGGAATGTGTGAGGACAGGTTGGGAGACTTTATAGCTTTTGTTGTCCATTTCTTTCTAAATAAAAAAGGTCAAATATAAAGCTTTTCTGGCACCTTTGATATAAAGCACAACAAATGATAGAAAGAAAGGGATCCATATGATTAAACAGTACACTCACACATGATGAAAAGGCATTGTGCAGACAAAACACATTCATTGAGCAATCATGACAGCTCATCTTGGACAGGTTTTAGGTTCCCATGAGTTGAGTGAACTGTTTCTCCTCCTTCTTTTTCCTTCTCATGGTTACTCACCTTTTTTTCTCATCTTCTGACTAAAGGTTGGTCTTTCTCCCAGGATCCCCTGCTATAAACAATTGCCTCAAAGGTCGTCAACCAACTCTTCTTCTGGCTGACAGCCAGTATCACTCTAGGTTTCACTCTACTCTGAGACTGGCAAGAGGCCTGGGAATCAGCAGGTGCACCGACAGGTCTGCCCAGCTCACGATAAAGCTCATTGGCTCATAACCCCTCAGCCTTCTTAACTGGCAGTTAAACAGTTAGGCTCTGAGGAAGACTTGGCAACACTGACACTTTTGGCTTTAATTGAATGTCAGCTTTTGTTTTTGTTGGATATCTTTATTTGCTCCTGAACTGTGAGCTTATGGAAATCTATGGCAGGTGTGGGAAAGACAATAAGATTACATGGTACAGATTGAAATGCCAAAACAACCTAAAGGAAGAAGTCAGGATTTAAAAAAGAGAGAATCCTGTATAAAGCAATAACATATCTGCATCAGATCACCAATTATGTTTTCATTTAGTATAAATTCACTTTAAGCAGTCTGGAAAGATTAAACTACTTGCTAGTCCAAGGGGAGTCATAGGTAACATATGCAAACACTACAGCTTTCTGCATATAATTGATTAGAAAGTTTAAGAGATAATAAAGAGCATACAGGTTTTTATACCTGACCCAACCTTATAATGGGATTTTATGGTCTATGCCTAGAGTTTTTGTAATAGAGCCCAAATGTTGATCGACGAACTACCAAATCGATCTACAGCAACTGGTGATGTAGTCAAGATCACCCTTACTGAGACAAAGGAGTACCGAGACAAGACATTTAGAGACCCTCTTGTCTCGGTACTCCTCGGTCTCGGTTGGTGTGGTTTTGACTTAAAACACTAACAGCCACTCCAAATTCTTGTAAAAACCTCCTAAAATCTTCCTATCTGAACATCATGGGGGAAAAAATCCTTTTCCTAATAGAACACAAACAAGGAAAAGGCATCAAGGTAAGATTCATTTTAATTAAATATAGAAACAAAAGTCAGTGGATAACAGCTTTTTATTGGAATGAACTCAAATTAGAAACATGCAATTACATTTCCAGAAAGTGTATTGTTGATGAGAGCTAAATGTAATTTGATCTTGTGCAGCAGGGACAAAAAAAACAAAATTCTTTTTGCAAAAAATGTGAGGGACCCAGCTACCCATTGACCACATTTAGAAAAGATATAGCTAATATGAGAAGGAAGTTATTTACTTTTTTTCATGGGAGTATTAATGACACCCGCTACCCCAACTCATGGTTGGTGTGGGTGAAGAGCCTTCTTGTCCTTATCAAAAATTACCACTGCTATCCCCTCCAAATAACTCCAGTCACAAATAATGTCTTTGTGATTTATTGGATAGCAACGATATGAATCTTTAAAGCAATGTCATGTATGCAATAGGCTGCTATTTATACAGAAACTGTCAATAAATGTAAAAATGGGGGTGATGTGCAGCCAGTGATGCTCTTGTCTGAAAGTAAAGTAAAGAGAGAGAAAGCAATGCAAAAAGTAAGCATATTTTGTAGTGGTTTAAATGAACACTATAGCTACATGTGGTTCTTCTTTTCATCAAAGCTATTATTTTTTTCAAAATAAGTACATCTATAGAAATTCATTATAGAGGGTCATAATAAAAATATAAAAATTGCGGAGAAAGAAAACTGTTTAAGGAATATAATAGGTCTAAAATAAATTAATATTTACTAATGGTTATAATGCCAATGTCAACACTAAAGGATATGGCACCAATAGAAGTAGTAGTTTCTAGTCTCGTGCCACAGAGATATGGTGTTGCCAGACCCTAGTAGCTCATTGATAGAGCTGAGTAATTGCTATTTCTTCTTACATTTCTCAGATTGAAAAAAAAAAAAAAAAAAAAAAAAAAAGGAAAACGAGGTTGATCATCAGTTAAACTTTTGGGTGTTGGTGCTGAATTAAGGAAGCAAAGGGGCTCAGCAGCCATGTGGACTTCCTACTTTCTTCTTGGATTGGTAAGTTAAATATTTATTGATGCTGATCAAAAGTTACTATTAGCATTAGCACGCCTGTTATATATCGTACAGAACAAGAATGAGTGAGAGGGAGTGTGCTACTTAGCCGATGGAAGGGGGAGTTTAACTTGTAAGTACTTTAGCTTTTCTATTAGGTAGTGACATATGCTTTTCCTTTTTTTCCTTTTTTTGGGAGCACGTATTTCCCACAGGAAGATCATTGGTTCTCCACCTCCGACCTTATTTTCAATAATGAGCTCCAATGTAAATCAATACATAATGCAAACCAGAAAAGCTTTTATAGGCACCTTGATGCAGCTGGTATGGTCCAGGGATCAGTATGGGTTTAGTTTAAGTGAAAATGGTAACACCTTCAGTTTAGTCAACTTGCTTTTACTTGCAGATTTTTAGATCAATCCATCTTATCATGCAGTTTTAACTAATTGTTTTGGAGGCAAAATTTCTATTACGCTGATTGATATTGAACCAGATCATACAGTCAGATTGTTTTAAAGTTTTCTATCTAAGTAAAACCAGTTGATTGCAACCACTCATTGACTTTAAAGCAAGACCCCACACTAAGCATGCTTGTAGCGACAGTGGAGCAGGCTCAGTGTGAGCACCCATCTGCCGAGGCCGACTGTGTTTAAAGGAGACAGAAGCAGACATAGAGAAAGAAGCAGAGATACAAAAGGTAACTGTCAACCAGTTGTACAGGGGGGCCCATCCAGGAAACACACAGCCAGGCAGAACAGCTCCAAGCCAGCTCCCATGTCCGCAGATGAAGAGAGCACATACAGCCAGTCACAGTCAGAGAAACAGGACTACACTGAAAAACAGGCGGGGCTACAACATCTATAAACAATGGTGTTGATGGCAGCAGCACAACTGATATTTCTCTCCGGGATGGTGTCACAGCCAAACAAGAACAGACCAGATGAAGCTACTATGAGAAAAAGCAGAGAGAGCATAAAGTTAGAGACTGATGAAAAGGGGTCCCTATGTCCTCCAGCAGTCTAAGCCTATAGCAGCATAACTATAGACATAGCTCAGGATAACCTGAGCCTACCTAACTATAAGCTTTAAAAAGGAAAGTAGACATGGTGTCTGCCTCACGAACCAAAACTGGTAGTTGGTTACACAGGAGAGGAGCCTGATAACTAAAATATCTGCCTGCCATTCTACTTTTAGAAATTCTAGAAATTACTAGTAAACCTGCAGATTTAGAGCGAAGAGCTCTTTTAGGAACATAAGGAACAATCATATCTCTGATATAAGATGGAGATTGGCCATTTAAGGCTTTATATGTGAGAAGGAATAAAGTAATCAAGATTCCCAGCAATCGCAAAAACTTGTGAATGTGAATTTGATTTTTTTTTATTTTGACGTTTCCATTAATAAAGTTTTCTGATGCAATACCTTAAAATGAAAAAGCTTATTGAAAAGCACCTACTAAAAAGCTCCTCACAGGGTTGACATGGTCGCACTGTCACTTTACATAAACGTTTGGACCTTTTTTTGTGATCGCAGAAATCTTTGCACCTCTTGACTAACATTTTAGCGTTCCAAGCCAACTAAACTGGATTATACTAAATGATAATCCTATGGGGATTTATCTGCTGTGGATTTTCACAGAACGTGACTTAAAAATCCTTAAATATACTTTTTTATTATTTATGCAAAGCTACAAAAAAATTGCCATAATGATGATATATATATATATATTTTTGTTTAAACTATTTCTGTTTGAGTTAAAATATATTTGAACACAAGCTTTTGTTTAACAACAAACAGCATGGGAGCCTGTTTAAGCCCATTATTAATTCAGTCAAAACATAAACTGTCAGTTTCGGTGCAGAGCAAAGACAGTGAGAAATCATCTCTGTTCCTGACTGGCTGTGCCTGGAGGCAACAACGAGTTTTCCTGTCCCACAGTCAACAGCACCAGTTCACCTCAATGCATCTCATCTGCTGGCCTAATCATGCAGTTGTGTAATACATAGATAAGACAATGTTTACACAGATCCCAATGCTTTCTAACAATAAAATAAGACATGATTACACTTTTTTTCCCATCAAGGGAGCTAAAAGAAACTCAAATAAAATGTATCTCAGAAAATGTTTTTTTGTTTCACTTACTGTGTGAGTGTAGCTAGTTTCAAGTATAGCTTTAATTTAGCATTACTGAGAGGGAGATAATGACTTCTAGAGTGGCTGTCAATGACCACAGATGATCAAAGGGGTAAACAGCAGCAGTGAACACAGCTTGTGAGATGATACGGACAAGGACATGATTAACACTTCAAACAAGCATCGTCTCCTGGCCCGTTATGGCTCTGACGATATCAGGACGCCCAACATGTAAATAGCACACAACTCAAGAGCCTGGATGAGCTGTGAAAACTGACGAAATCATCGGTCCCATTTTTAAGAAGAGGAAGAGCAAACAAACTGGTGCTGTTTTTTAATGTGTTCTTTTCAACTGATTTTACTCAGCAGTAGTTTCCTTATTTTATCAGAAAGCTGAATTCACACAGGTTTTAAAAAAACTTTTGCAAGCACCAATTGACTTAATGGAAATGCAACCAAACTCAGATGCATTAGTTTATGCATTGCTTTGTCATATGATGCACAGCTTGTGATAAAAGCTAAACAAGCCATCAACCATGAGCTTTTGTTTCCTTGGAGTCGTGTGTCTGCAGCGGATTTCATCAAAGTCCCCGAGGCCAATGGGAACGCGAAAAAACAGAAGATTTGAGGCGGCTTTGAGAAAATCAAGGATAGAATACATGAGCAATTACATGCATTCAGTTGGCACAGCACCATCAACGTGGTTGCGTTTTAGATATATGGGTACAGTGTGTTGAAATACTCTAAAATGCATAAAAAAAAAAAAAAGGTTTTAGTTTATGGAAATAAACTATGAACTTTTACCCCTATGTAAGAGATTAACTTTTTCTACATGCTGCTAACTGAGATCCTGCTTTCTGTTGGATGCTGTCTTCATTCTTCCAAGTTCAAAAAGCAAAAATCAACCCAACAAAATTCCCCCCAAAAATTCAACGTCTGCCTAATCGCAAATTTTGGTGTACTCTTTCTGATTTTTAGATGATCTGTCTTGCCCGCCCCTGCTGTTCTGTGTTACGTGCAGTGACATAGGGTTCTGCATTATGTATTTTGCCTGTCTGCTGTATTCTCACAGCTGGTTTTACGTTGAGTTTAAATTAAGCACAGCCACTACATTTATTAAATCAGGTTAAATCTAAAAATGTAAGTCTTGTGCTGGACTTTTTAAGGATCATCAGAGTTAAGTGAGGTTGCCACATTTTTATTTTAAGGTTTTTATTTGTAAAAATGTTTGAAAACAACAAAACCTGTTGATTTCAGTAATACTTTTAGAAATACATACAAGTATTTATGTATTTAACAACACATAGAAGTTTATATATATATATATAACTATGCTAATATGCATTAGATTTTTGAAAAAATAAGCCAACATTGAGCGCTAAAAACTGTTAACTGTTTGTTTTTTTTTAATCCAGAAAAAGTGATATGTTTTTTTTTTTCCTCAAAAAATCCCTGAGTCATTATTTAGAAAGTTTTTTGAAACCACTTTTCTTCAGAAGTGGTGAGTAGGAGGCTTTCCAAATCAGTTCTGGTTTGCAACAAGTGGAGACAAAAAGGCGACAGACACTGAATAAACATTGATTTTATACTGAATAAACAAAAATGAATCTGCAGCTTGTGAAAGGAAGAATAGCAGTCTTTAATTGTCATAAACCAAAAAGATATCACTAAAGTCAGTTTAGTTTGGTGTGAATATGAAGCTATTACAAAGACGGTGCTTTGATCTTATCAAATTAAAGCATAATAAAAACCAATACGGCAGAGCAACCAAATCATTGGCTGTTTCATCATTTCAAAAAAAGTAACAGCTAAGTCATGTTTAGGAGGGAAAATTAAGGGTCATTAGCATCCAGGAGGTAGGCCTACCAGATTTGATTGGATGTGATTTTGTGCTTTGGGTGTGTCATTGTCTGGGAATCAAGGGGTGGAGGTGTTCTCACAGAGGCGTTGGGGGGGTTGTTGTGACATTCACACAACGCACATGCTGGCAGTAAAATAGTGGGTGAATGATGCAAGTCAACACCGCTGTCACTGTCCCAGTTTTCCTTTTTTTCTTTCTGCACGTCTGTTGGAGTGCACATGTAAATACATGAGTGCAAGATGAGAGTGCATTGACTACCACATAGATGTGTTCTACAGGTGCTATAAAAAAAAAAGATGAGGGAATGATTGAGGAAGTGATGCATAATGCTTTACAACAGAATGTGTATGTTACAGTGAGGCTTCATACAGCAATGAGCTGCGTCGGGACTTGTTCAGCAGAAAGTGACTGTTTGCTGTCCGAAACTCACAGAACAGTAAATCGGCTTACTCAGCCTGTTTGTGTCACTAAAAGGAGGGTGTCTACTCAGTCAACATGTTTGTTCTGAGAAAGGGAAGATATATTGATAAGAGTTGTCACTGCGTAGAAACTGTTTCAGCTAAGCTTGATTTCTCTCAATAAAGATACAGTGGATGAATACAAACCGTCATACAGTTTGCTTTGTATCTGTTGAAGAAAATCGAATAAATTTCCTGTTTTGTAAGCACACAAACAGTTCAAACCTTTTTTTTTTTAAAGTATGTCTTTCCTCACAATATCTTGAAAAACACACAAAATCAAAGAAGAAAATAACATTATGAATATTAACTAAAATCATTGTTTTAGGTGAGTGCTGTATATGGACACGAAAATCCTCATTCAGAAATCTTCTAATGTGAAACTGTAAAGCAATTAAAGTTATACATAAAAAAAATGTATGCAAATATCATGAGCCATCACTCATCTCCTTGTCTATTTGCGCTTTGCAGCTAACTGTCCTATCATCTGCTGGGGCTTATATTTCTTAAGCTGCCATTCACATAAAAACATAAATATAGCAAGACATTACTGTTTTGTTGAAAATTACTTTCATTTTGTACATTAATCTGATCAACTTTACCATGCTTTTCAATGCTTTTTGCCACAGTATGGGGATAAATAATAACTAAAATCTTTAAATATAAAATATTTTAAAGCATGGTGAGCAGTTTCTTTCTATAGATTAAACGTTTTCTATTTTAACTTAGGTCTATTTTCATAATTTCATTCCTTTTAGCACGTCTCATGTAAGTTAAACATAGTCGGGTTCTGATTGTACAGATGTGAACTTCCGAATACTGACAACAGTGGCAAGAGCTGTCTATAGGTCCCATTTTGAAAGGTAAATGTTTTTGTACAGCGGTGTGCCTGCTTGGATTAACTGAGTTGGTCATGCTGGCAGCTCTTTCAAATGTCCTGTATTTGCTAAATATTTTCAGTACATTCTTTTAGACCTCTTTAAATTCCTCCATGGATGTCTTTCCATAGTGTTTAATGTCACATCAGCAGTCAGGGGCTCACCAGACTAAATATCTAAGAAAGGATCAGCATTCAACTAATCTTCATAAATAATAAACACATTTTTATCATGTCTTGTAATTCATAATTTTCTTTATGATATTGTCATTTTAAAATATCAATAGATGTTAGAAATATTCGGTATGATAAAAATGATTAAATGCACCATAAATGCTCTATAAATGATTAAAAAAGAATGGCAACAGAATAAAATGAAAATTTCAATCTTGGCCCACTGGTGAGTTGTGCTGTTTTCAGAGGATGCTGTGGTCACCCATGAGGCCCCTAAAGGCCCGTTGGTGTCTGTTTAAATATTACTAACTTTATTTTTCTTTTTGGCCATATCCCAGTGCTTGAAAGACTCATCTTGTTTGCCTGTTCGGGGATATCGTCTCTGCAATACAGCTTAAAATGCCAAACTTGTAATTTCTAGCTGGTACCAAACGTTCAAAGTAACATCCAGAGTGTGTTGGCCATGGAGGAAATGAAGATACATTAATATCATGTAAAATCCATGAAAGGTCCAATATCTTTTGTATCTCATTTCAGAATTATAAAGAATCACTGAATATAGAGTTTAATATTTCAAGCCTTTTTTATTGCTGCAAAAATTCTGACTTTTACATAAGATCAGTACATCTAATTTTTTAAACATTAATATCATGCTTCTGAAAAGCATGTTGATTTTTATTGACTGAATAACAGCTTCGGCCTCCGTTTGAAGGAATTACTGCATCAGAGCCGTTTGGAAAGGAGGCAGATCAGTGTTCTGCTGCAGTGTGAGGGAAGCTTTGACAGCAGCCTTCAGGTTATCAGCATCATTGTTTTGTTTTTTCTTTAGTCTTCCTCTTGACTTTACTCAGTTACCATGTCCCTTTAGAAAACATCAGCTTCTTCATAAAGCTTGTTAGCAGAAGGAGGCATGCTCTGAAATATCTGGGATAGGGCACCTCAAATTGCCATTATTTGTGAAAACTTCCCACTATGAATTTCCTTATAAAGATCCTCCAAATCACTGCATGTATTTTCCTGACAATTCTGACAAGGCTGTTGTTATGTGTTTAGTGCATTTTCATACAACACTTTCTCCTTCCATTCAACGTTCCTTGAATATGTTTGGATTAAACAATTTGTGAACAATCAGCATTTTGCATTTACATTTTTAAAGTTTACCTTTCTCTCATTTCTCATTTTCGAAGGCAACAGATTTGTACACATACACATAGCTGGAAATATTTGTTGAAATTACAAGAAAGAAAGGGTAGAACTAATTGACATATATATATATATATAAATCCAGTCCACACTCTATGTGCAAAGTATGGACTTGATCCCCTAAGTCAAAGTGGGAGATACCGCCAAAGTTGGTATAGAACAATCCAAGCCAAAATCCTGTGGGACTTCAAGATTCAGATCGACGGCATGGTAGTGTCAAACCAACCTTACATTGTGGTTATGGACAAAAAGCATATATATATATATATTAAATATATTTTAGAAGTACTCTCTAGAGTAGGAAGAATGGTTCAGATTTGAATGTTTCTACCTTTAATAAAACAAAAACACTTACAGATTTTTGGAAATCTTTTCCAAAAAAAAACAGAAAATAGTCACATGTTCATAATTCGAATACGCTGTTGTTTACCTGCTAAGAAATCCTCCTGTTGAGTCCACTGTAATGCAGTAGAAAAGTTACTGTGGGTTTTCCCTTTAGGGAGGAGGGTCATGTTTAGTGATTTTCCAGACTGTCGTCTTTACTCCTGACCCCTGTTACATAAGATAAAGGTCTTAATGCAGATAGAAATCTTTGTTATGCTAAACCTGTGCTCTTGTTTTCATGTAATGCAAAAAACCAACTCTGATTCTTTTCTTTCTCTGTCTCCAATCAAATTAGTGTAGATGTATGTCTTGTTTATTAACAAATACTAATATGTTATTCACTTGTGACTACTTCTCTGAAGCTATCGACATAAATGAAAAAGAAGTGAATTAAACCTGTAATCCCCACTGTTATCTGACCCCCTCCCTCTTATCCCCAGCGTCTGCTCCAGCTGATGTCATGTTTTGTGCAGTCTTAGCTTGTGGTTTCTGATGGGGTTACTTGTGAAGAAGTGACATAGCATCACTATGTTTCTAATCTCCACAACAGCTGATTACAGAGCACACATATTCTCCCTGACACATATGGACTAGCTTTTAACGCCTGGCTCCTATGCGATGCACGGAGAGGCCTGTTATTACGCAGGCAGAGCTGTTCTAAAAGATAAAACATTAAGATTTGTCATCAAGATTTCACAACTCCATGATGTAGTCATAGTCTTCGGCTAAATGAACGACTGGAAATTTTAAAAAGAAATAAGGATGGTAAAATCTGATTAAGCAGCCTCTAATTTGCCTATTAGTTGCCCTGTTTTGATTTGTGTATGTCCACATTAGCTCCCACTGACTGGGGAGAACTGGTCATAGACAGTAAGTCACCTTTAAAATGAACACACTGACAATCAGTCAGCAGTCTGTGACTCACTCTGTGAATTAAATACTGAATAGAAAAAATAAATGGAAAGATATTTCTAGGTATTTCCTGCTTGATTCCAGTACCAAACATCCAGGCAGTTTTGAATGTGGTGGTTTTTAAGTCCTGCCTTTATATACAAACACAAAAACCACATGCTAATAAGAGACTCATGACAATGGCTGGACTCTCCTTTTGCTTTGCAGGCAAACAGAAAGAAACGGATGTGCATTTGCCGGTAGAGCTTTCTTCTTGTCAGCCAGCCCAACCGACCTGTAGAGCAGGCTTCTCGCTCTTATCTGCTGCCAACTCGTCCGACAAGAAATGTGTCTCTCTTACCTCACATCTGCCAGGTGACGCTTGCAAGGGTGTGGCCACAAAAGCTCCATTTGTTTTCATTGAGCTTTGAAAAAAATATTTGCATCTAAACTGGCCGGGAACTGAAAGGGAGAGGGGCTCAGCTTTTGGGATCTGTGGAACAATGGGTAAAAGTGTTAGCAGAACTGTTATAGGATCTTTTATTGATCAAAGCAAAGAAAAAAAAATTGATTGGCTTAATTAATGGTTATGTAATTTTTCTTATGCAGAAGTGGCATGGGACTTTCCTGTAGAATGAGGAACCTTGTCTATGTGCAGATCAAATAAAACTAGGCTGTAATATAATGCCACCCCAAACAAGATTTAAAACTTCAACAGTTATGTTTTAAACATTATTCAGTTTATCTTTTTTGCGGCCAACATCCACAGATCAGGAACCATACAAATTTGGTACAATATTTCAGGGCAAAATCTTTATTGAAAATGTATTTGTCATTTCTTTTTTTTTTTTGTTTTTACAGCACTAGTGGCTCATTTTTCTGACAGTAGGCTGACAGGAAAGGGGGTATGAGAGAGAGGGGGAGGGATGTGGCAAAGGACTAAGGCCTCTGTACATGAGTTGCGCAAACTGAGCACTGCGCCACCTGCAAGCCCGTATTTGACATTTCTTATCCATACTCTGTTATTTTTGGGTATCAGTTGATTAGTGGGTATTGTTCCTGTATTCCAAAGGTTGTAGGTTCACTTCCGGCTTCCTCTGCCACATGTAATCTCGCAGTAAATCCAAAATGATGTATGATAAATGTTTTCCAATTTGGGGTTGTGACGTTGGGAAAAGGACTTTGCGTTGTCAGCTAGAAAACCTTTTCTTTTAAGGTTAGGACCAAGAGATCACACAAAGACAGAATCTTAGGACAAATAAAACTCCAAGTGACTTTGGAGTAAAAAGAAGGAGGGATATCTTAAAAAAAAGGTAAGTGAATGGGGTCTCTTCACTTCCAAATACTTTAGGGCAGGGGTGCTCAAGTCCAGTCCTCAAGAGCTACTATCCTGCAACTTTTCTGGTATTTTTAACACACCTCAATTAAATAAGTGTCTCATTACCACGACTCTGCTGGGCTACACTACTGTTTACATATTAATATTTTAATATTTATTTTATATCTTAGGTTTTTATTTTCGTGCTATGGCTCATTTAATACACACATATATATATATATATATATATATATATATATATATATATATATATATATATATATATATATATATATATATATATATATATATATATATATATATATATATTTTTATATTTTATTATGCACCGTGGGGTTGAGGGGATGGAAATTTCATCTGTGTTGTATGTTTCATGTAGCACATTTGACAATAAAGTTGAGTTGAGTTGAGTTGAGTTGAAAATGAGGGGAATTAGCCTTTCGATTCAGGTGTGTTAGAGGAAGGATGTATCTAAAAGTTACAGGATAGCAGCCCTGGAGGACTGGACCTGAGCACCGCTGCTTAAGGGGTAGAGAGTGCATGAGACCCTGAGCTATTTCAAATATAAACACATTTTAAATAAAACCCTACCAGCACATTTGGATTAAAAAAAACTGAAAAAGGGGAAACAATCGTACATACAAAACAAACCTCATCAAGGAGTAATGATAAGGTAACTTTGATGCACATAGTTTGTGGTTATTAGGGAGGAGTTTCTGGGTTTTTTTAGCTTTCCGCATCATCTGATGTGCATGTTGCTGATGTTTGTTTTCTTTTTTTTTCTTTCCAGCGGTCAAACTTCTTCCATGACATGTCCTCTAAAACATCTAGCAAGCTACGTAGTTATTTATGGAACCCTGCATGTGCCCTAAGGCTTCAAGCAACAGTTGAAGACAACATATTGTTGTCCTATGCAGCCTTTAGGAATAGTATTGTTTAAACCGTCATGTACTTGTGTTGATGTTAAAATATTATAAAAATCTTGCTGTGACAGCAAACATGTTAATATCTAACCAAAATATGTTCAACATAAAGAAGCACCCATCTTTTTATATTCAGATGGGGGAGAAGAAGTGTGAGACAATGTACAGATAAACAGCCTTTGTGTTTGTGGCAGTTGTAAGCAGAAGTATGTAAATGTTGATTCAACAGGGAAAGGCAGTACCTCTAAATGGTGTTTAACACGTTATATGGCCCTCGGTTAAAAAAGCAACATTTCAAGTCTACATTGTTAAAAAAGAACAGACATTATTACTTTTTTTAAAATTTACAAAAAATGTATTTTCAAGGCATAAATGAAGGCTAATGTGAATTATCTAGAACAATCACTTGCCCTTATATGGTAAAAAAAAAAATCCAGAGTGCTTCCATTAGGAATTTGTGAAAAACACTTATGGAAAGAGCAAAACTGTTTTTTATTACAACATAACCCTTTGAACATTAATTTTAACACTCTTACTTAAATTTATTAATTTTTAACCCAACTTATTAACTTTTTAAAATAACTTAATAACTTTTTTACCTAGGTTATTAAGTTTTTAGCCCAACTTAGAAGCTTTTAAAACATTTACAGCAGGTCAAATTAGTTACCTAACATTAGGTGGTTAATGATACCTAGCAGTAACATTATTATTGACTCTTGGTGACATTCATTGGAGCGGTTACATTCAGCTTTAATAGTGAGCGGGACCTTACAGACCCTGCAGATCATATTTTACCTCACTATTTTCGCTTGTTTGATCCAAAAGAGTGTTGATAAAGGGTTAACACAGAGAAGCTATTGTGATTATAAAGATGGTGTCACCTGAATGGCAGGGAGGAAGTTTAGGGACTCATTTCAAGATTTAAATCTAAACTGACATCATGCTTCTCTTACCTGTTTGAATTAGATCACTTTTTCAGATTCAGAGTCACGAGGCGTCTCTCTGCACTGCACCTGTCAGCCTTGAACTCAACATACTAAACATTGCAGCGAGATGACAACAAATACCAGCTGCTGGACATCTGCACACCACATCTTCCACTGTATTTAGGTCAAAGATAAGTTAAATACAATGAAACTAGAGGTTTAAACGTTTAATAAACTTGGAAAAGTTAAATTCTTATGATGAAACATATAAAAACATATTTTCTTACTGATCATTTATCAGCTCACATTTACAGCACAAGAATGGAAAATCAGGGAATATAACCTACTTTATAAATGCCAGACGGTCACTGCTGAACATAAAAACAGATTGATATTTTACATTCATTTTAACAACACTGATAATATAAATGAATGATAAGAAAGAAATTTCAAATGGTATTTCTTAATGTCATTAAAAATAAAATTTTTGTCCAGGAATAAATTAAGGACTTAAAGCACTGTGAGGATCAATGTTTTTTTTCTTTCAGTGTATTTCACAAGATTAAGCCTGGTTTTCTTGTTTAGACGCTTCATGAATTCAAGTGAAGGCCTCAAAAATTGAATTATATATTAGCTGAAAAACAGACCCCCGTTTGTGAGGCTGAGGGGTCAAATTTGAGGAGGTTTAAGGTAAAAATTTGAGACTAGCTGAAACAAAACTTAAAGCTGAAGCTGAACAGGACCCGGTTACATGTTAGCGAACCCACCGAAAACTGAATGAGAATTAAGAGATTAACTCATTAATAAAGTTACATCTGATTAAGAAGCAAAGGGAAACATTTGAAGGAGTGGGCCAAACCTTTTTCTGATGAATTTTGGAAAAT
Organism: Cyprinodon tularosa; assembly: GCF_016077235.1. NCBI lineage: Eukaryota > Metazoa > Chordata > Actinopteri > Cyprinodontiformes > Cyprinodontidae > Cyprinodon > Cyprinodon tularosa. The sequence continues at coordinate 1,114,146 of NW_024039034.1, read as the reverse complement.
TGCAGATTTTGCCGTCCTCAAACCAACGTCCTTATGGACAAAGGACATTCTTTTGAGGACCAGAATGTTCACATTTTGGACAGAGAGGACAGGTGTGAAGGAAGCAATCTAGGTCAAGAAAGACAAATCAACCTTAAACAGAGGGGGTGGACTATGATTTCAGCTTTCAAAAATATACAATTCAGCGATTGAGTTGATTCCTTTCCGCTATCATTGCAACCGCCACCTCCACACAGAGGCCCAGAGCACCTCGCCTCTTCATCCAGGCCAACAATTCCCTTTAACGACCCTCTTTTAGAGACATAGACAGGTTTCGGGTATTACAGGCTGTCAAAAAAAAACAAACGACCCCTATAGGCTCTATGCACAGCTCCACTACTTCCTGAATTTAATGCAGCTCCTTTGTTTCCTGTCTTTCATGATTGGATGCACTGATTAATCCAGGTGTGTATGACCTAAGTAACTGGCCAGACACACCTGGATTAATCAGTTCGTCCAGTAATGAAAGACAGGAAACAAAGGAGCTGCCTTAAATTCAGGAAGTAGTGGAGCTGTGCATAGAGCCCATTCCAAAGGAGTGGATCCGCTCGTCAGGTTCAATATGCCTATTTTCTAAGCCAAAACAAGGCCACTCTATAAAGCCTTGATCTCAACGCTATTTCGGACATTTTGAATTGAAAAAGCTTCCTGGATAGGAAGCGAAACGTCTTCAAAGTTGGAAAATCAGCAGAAAGTCCAATGGATTGTTTATTAACTTTTTTGGAATACTGTGTTGGAAGAGAGTCCATTTACGGAAACACACTTGAAAATTTTTAAACTAACATGTAAAAGATTTTCTCAAACACCAAAGCCGCAAACAGACTCCAATTTCAGCAAGTTCAGCTGCAGCTCTGTTATCTAAGCTTTGGTTTGACACATTCCTCCACGTTCCTCTGTTTTCAACAATACACAGACTACTATTCTGAGACTTCATTATCAACCTCTTAACTAAGAAGTATATGGTCCAGTATTCATGATCAACTGCCAAAGGTTTCTGACATTGATGATTGAAAAACAATCAGTCAGCCTTACCAAAATAAAGGTTTTTGTTCTTACAAGCTACTACAGGCTGATCAAGTCACACCGGTGTGAGTTGTAAGTGCTACAGATATTCTTGCCAATATCTTTGTAGACCAAAAAAAAAAAAAAATGTAATACTTTAGTTTATTATTAGGAATATTCACCTTAATACATGACAAAGTTGCGATCAGAGACTCAAGAGCATAAAATGACAAACAGCAACTCCTCTACTGATAAAAAAAAAAAAAAAAAACTGTTACTGTTTTGAGTTGGACAGATTTTTCTTCCTTTCTTCAAAATCAGAAAATCCTCTGCAAACATTCAACTTCAAAAAAGCCAGGGAAGTAACAAGTCTGATTATTTCTTGGACACAGTTTCAAGACACACAAAGGTGATTCGTTTTTATTTATTTTTTTTTTTCAACAATTGCATGTAAGTGTGATAACACATGATGTCTGGCCATCATTAGGAAGGAGACAGGTTCTGTGACCCAGAGACCACAATGTTATATGAGAAATGTGGAAATATGTGTAGAAAACACCAGAAAAAAGGTAGTTGTGGATATCCACAAGTCTGGTTCTTGTAAGCTCCTGGCTGAATATTGCATAATCATCCATGATGAAATCTTTTTATTAACAAAACCTAAAGGATCACTCAGATAAAAAGATTTCAAAAGCCAGTTTGAAAATTCAAATTCATTTATTTTTAAAAGGCAAATCCAGAGTATTGTTGAAACTAATTGCTCAGCTGTAATGACCATGGTGAAAACTTGTGAGCCTGAAAACAACATCCCAACTTCATCCATTTTAAAACCCCAAATATACCAACAGACTAGTTAGCTTAAGGACAACAAAATGCAATATTGGAGCGGCCAATCAAAAAGCAGGCTACCAACCAACTTTCATAGAAAATTTATGTGCAGAGCTCAAATGTAAGCAGGAAAGCCAACATACCTGACTCAGTTAGACCAGTTCTGTCTGCAGGAATGGGCCCAAATTCCAGCAAAGTGTTGAGAGAAGCGGTTAGAATGATGTCCATAATGTCGGACCCAAACCCACAGTCATGAAGTGGAACGAAATGCTTTGGATATTTTAAACTTTTATAGCAAATAAAAAATTGAAAAATTGGGGTCCAAAATTTTTCCGCCCACTTCAGTTCATACTTTGTACTTCGTACCTTCATCTTATGCTGCAACTACAGCTGCAAGTCACTTGGGTTATGTCTCGATCAGTTTTGCACATTGACAGACTGACATTTTTATCCATCCTTCCTTGCAAAGCAGCTCAAACACAGTTCGGTTGGATGGAGAGCATTTGGCATATTCTAGTCTGATGAGTAGAACTAAGGAAAGATGGATATAAGGAGAGTTATGAAGAATTCACATTTAATGATACAATTTTAAAAATGTTTTCTGAACACCGTGAACACATTAGAAACATTTTAAATGAAACCCCCTGCCTTGTGATTAAAAAAAAAGGACTTTTATTTGTGACTATGGGTGGAACCTCGCCCATATTAAGAAAATTGTTAGAAATACATACAGTAGTTTATTGAAATATTACCAGAATATTCTCCATTAATCACAGCCATGTCTGCTATGATATAAAGATTTCATAATGTCCCTAATTATATTATTTTCTTAAAACAAAACCAAAAAAAATTTCTGCGAAGGGTAACCAATTAAAGATAAGAATATGGACATATATTAAAAACAAACTACTACAAGTGTTAACACAAGTCTCTCAAGAGACTTTCATTTTAATGTTACTTAGTGAATATTAAGATGAATAAAAACTGATTTTTTATTAAATCATTACCAAAATATTATCTGTTGATCAGCAATATGTCTGCCAAAGTATGCATTTTTCATCATGTCTCCGAACCTTTTCAATATTTTAAAAATCCATATTTCATAATAAATAATGCTCTTCCAAGAGCATGTGGACGGCCATGCCCTTTGCATGCCCTTGCTTGTGTCTGTGGGCTGCGTACATGACTTTTTGCAGAACTTGCTCCCATACTGGCCTGCATGATGATCTGCACATATTAGTCGGTCCAAACCCTGAAAAAGTCTGCTGTTATAGGTGTGGACTGGTGATAAACAACATTTTTTGAACATCTTCCGAAGAAGCAGAAAACTAATCTGCATTTTAGTACAGAAAAAAATCAAGCTTGAGACCAGATGTGAGGAAACGACTTGTTCATTCTACATTTCAGTTGTGGATTATGCAGACTTCTCTACTTGAATGCAGTTTCTTTAGCCAGTGACTGCTTGGACACACCTTATCACAGTGAACAATGCTCCATTACCAATTCTGCATTCAGGGCCCATCATTGCTGTTCTTTGTCCTCTCATGGCCTTCATTAAAACTGAGAAGACAGAAGCACTGGCTAATATCCATTTATAAAGCCATTTTGGACTCTGCCCTCCTACATTAGTCATTCTGCAAGGATTACAACTCATCCAATTCTCACTGGTCCAAAGTTCTTTACAGATCTGGACAAAACATTTATCCAGTAGTTTCCCTTTGGGCAGCTTCAGTTTTATATTCACCTGAGCACTTTTGAATGTATTAGAAATATTACATACTTTTTGGTGCCTCTTAGTCAGGTCTTCCAAGAAAGAAAAAGATTTTTAAGTCCTAGCAGATAGAGTAAACCATGAGAGCTGCTAAAAAGCTACTTCAAATATACATATTGATAGTAACATTGACTTCTTTGTTGAGAACCCTTAAAACATCACATATTTTCAATGATATAACATATGGAATGACATACTTCAGAAATCTGGTGCAGTGGAAGAACTTCTCTATGTCCTCATGACCCAGACACTGATATCATAAACAAAGCTTCAAGTTTTCCACGTCCACCTGACAGCATCATACGCAGATATTCTGAATGCTTTATCCTTACAAGGAGTTTTCCAAACCGGTTTGTGTTCTTTTACCTAAATCGTAATCTTGAGATTCAAAATAAACTGTAGGTGCCAATTATTTTTTGTTAATAATAAACTAAGTTTTTAGTTATTGTGAATAATCTAGTTTTATTTATTTGAGATTATGTTTTTTGGTTATCTAGTTATGTTTGGTTTCTGGTTAGTTATGAGCATTTTGGGCGAATTAAGTTTATGAAAAGGCTCTCATTGCAGGACCAGCATGCATCTCGGTGGGTGTATGTGTTTTTTCCAGCGCAAGAGAAGCATGGAGGAAGTGATTGTCCTTTTCTGTTTGCTTGCTTAAGGTGAAATATACCACGAAAACTAAAGAACTTTACCTGGAAAATCAATTTCTTTTTGCCTGGGTAAAATACTTGTCCATGGTTCATCTGTGGGCCACAACATGAACTGTACCCATCACATTTCTGCAAACTCACCACCTCTGACTGTGTTGTATTGTTTTAATGAGAGTGTGGGCATGGGTTTGCCCCACAGGTGCTATCACCCCTCTTCTCAATGGGTCTCTGATGCCTCCACCCCCAATAAAAAAGGATGTTTTCCCACCCAAAATCACTGTGAGATCATTCTTACACATGATTACTAAATATTGTATAAAAACTCACATATAATTGAGTTTAAAAAAATAAAAGCATGGAAAACATCTAGTGATGAGAGAAATTGCTTTTGCATTCTGACCAAAGGCTGATATTGTTTCGCTGTCAGCCCTTAAGAATAATGAAGCCTTGCTGTGTTTCATCTAACTATGGGGGTAGCTGCTGCTTTATGAGGCCCTATTGAGGAGCCCTGAGGTGTCACTCCTGGTAACCCCCCAGGCTTCCCCCTCTTGCTGATTCCTTTCTGTTTCACACCTCCAGGTGGGACTATTATTGTGATGGAAGGTCACTCCTCCCATCAGAGAAAGGCCACTTTCCATGAATATCACACCTACTTGTTGTTTTCTTGACCAGTAAAACATGGAGTTCACACAGATACAGTTTCTTACTGGTCGCAGACGGTTCCGATGGTAAACAAAAAGAAACAAGATCTCACTACCGTTTAGATAACATGACGGCAATCAAACCGGGAAAACTAGCTTTACTAAAATTGATTAAAACATTCAATAAATGAAAAATGTGACCAATAAAAAAATAGATTGCTGTTAATATTAATTCAGCTTCTGCTGAGGGTTCTACCGGTTAAAAGGAAGTTTTCTTTACTTATGTCACCACATGTATGGTCAGAATGAGGGACTGGTGCAAAGTCAGCAGCTTAATGCAGTCAAATGTGCAACAAGCTCGGTAAGCTGGAAGGAAAGCTGCCATAGGATGAGACTTATACTATTTTTTTCTGAGGATTTTATTTTGCAACAATGTTTGAATTGAATTATCAGAGACCGACTTTGGATCTGCCTATAGGATTTAATTGAATTGGGACTTAGACTTTGTCTAAAATATTAGCAACTTTGCTTTAAAAAAATCTTGTTCTGAGGGTATATTACCTGAAAAATATAATGGACACAACTAAAGAAAGGGGGTAAAGTATTTAGAGACATTCATAGGGATTCAAATGCTCTACTGGCCAGAATACAGCACCGTGTCATCAAACAATTTACTGAACATCTGTATATTCCTTCTGCAACCAAAATGGCTCTAAATATCACTGCTCACAGTGCAACTGCAATTTGAGGTAACACAATTTAAAAAAAGCAACAATTGTTTACAAAAGGCAAGAAAGGAAGTCATGGGAAAACGTGGCCAACCGCCACCAAGATGAGTATTTTTTTTTTTAATTTAATTTCCCTAAAAGAAGGCCCCAAATTATTCAGACTCCTGTCAGATTTACGTTAAACTTAATTTCTCAAGTCAGCTTCTGCTGGATGGGGAAAATAATTTATGGGAAGCCCAACTAGAATTGTTGACATTTTCATTGCATTTCTGAATTACATATAAATGGGTCCTAGACAGATTTATTTTAATTCTTGTGCCAAGGTTTAACTAAAATAAGTTGCATTTACATCCTTGGTGCCCTTGGATGTGTCCTTGTAACAATCACATGATGCAGTTATGCCCCCTACTGACAAACACAAGTATTGCTTTAGAAAAAGAAAAACACAAGAGATGTGTTAATTTCCAAAAAGTCTTTTTTTAAAGAGCCAAAATGCTAAAAACAAAAAAACAAGTCAGTTTTTTAATGTAGTTAATATAAATATAAGTGTTTTAATTTCAAAGTATGTCTACAGTTATGGCTTTACAGTTATTTTTTTTTATCTCAAAACATATTTTAATAGGAAACTACCTTTATAACAAGCTCAAATATTCAAACTACTTCATAGGAATAAATAACATCTTTCTTGTTTCATGCATGATTTTTTTTTATATTACAAAAAATACTACATATAAATCACTGAATATCCATGAATGTTAAATACTTGAAGGTCATTTGCACGTAGACAGAATCTCCTGACAGCTCTTGTAAATTTTCACTAAGCAGTTGAGCCTCGGCTTGGAGCTCTGAAAGATAAGAATCAAACACGAACATTGTTTTTAGAGGACTGATACAGAACAGTGATTTAAAATAAGCTCTACTTGATGCATTGACATCCAGGATTTTAACTCACCTGAAACAAGGTGACAACACTCGACACTCCATGGGGTTCTGAGGGGTCCCTCAACAGCACACACAAGTAGTAGATGATCTGGTGCTGAAATAAAAGCACAAACAACCAATTGGTTCTAAAGCTAAAGCTTGGACCAGTTTGGTTCATGCATCACAGTGCAACATAACCCCCAAACAGCAACACATCTTTTGCTGGATTGACTCAAAGTTCAAACCTGCAAGCAGCTGTGCACCAATGAATGCCAGTGAGCAGCTATGTTGTGTTATTGGAGTTAGACTTCAGAAACTTCTCCAAGTAACAGATTTAGGGCTGCAACTAATGATAATTTTTCAATTCAATTAATGTGTCAATTGTTCTTTCGATTATTCGATAATAATCGGACAGCCAAAGGTTCCTTAAAGAAGATTTCTTACAGAATTAAAACAGGTGAAACTACAATGTTTCCACTTGAGGAGTTCTGCAAAGAGCATATTGACAGAGAAAACATTTTTTTTCTATTTTGTAAATGCAAAATGTTTACATATTTCTTTTACAATCTTGGTAAAATTATTGATCTGAGTGGATCGCTCTGTCAGCTAAAGGTATGTTGTAAAGTCTCTATACTCCAGTTAAAATTAAATGTATTACTAAATTTATTGAAGATTATTCCAATAATTGATTCATCACAATTAATCCAATTAGTTGTGTCACATAATTTTTCTGTATTCTGATACACACTAAATCCTTAATTTAAAGTGATGGTACTTCACTTTTTCCACAATCACTTCATGCACTTACGCACCAAGTAAACGGCTTCATTGATGACAATATCTTTGATCTTGCTCATCTCGATGAAAGTGGTGACCTCGCGACCTGATGCATAGCTGGAAGACACCTGGATGCCCAAGGAGCCAATGACGAGAAGGGACTCATGGTCCACCTTCACTAAGTGGATGTGAAGCATCATTCCCACCAGGGTGATGAGTATAGCACTGGAGAGAACTGCAGTGTTCTAAAAGACAGGGGAGACAACCACATACAGGTAAATATGGGCAAAATAATAATAATTTAGGTTATTCTGAAAACTTACATGTATGTATCTTCTGATATTTACAGAATTTTAAGATTTAAAGACCTTGAAAAACTGTCTGACATGCAAATGAGATAATTAAGCAGTGTTAACCATTGGATTACACAGAGAAATGACAAAAGGATAAATAATGTAGCAAAATCAGAAAAAAAACACAAAACACTTTCAGATGTGGAACTTAATTTCCATATACCATACTTTAGGCTACAATAGAATGTAATATGCCCTTTGAATGTGTAAATATTACTTTTTTTAAAGAGCTCGGGTCATAATTTAGTAATAACCGCCTTACCTGCGTGAAGAAGAACACAGTATAAGCAAAAAGCCACACAGAGCAGGTGTACACCATCACTTTACCGATGGATATCTTTGGGGTGCTAACAGTGAACTCCCTACAAAAGCTGGAGTGGCTTTGACAATCCAAGGATATCGGTTTGCCGCTAATATTAAAGAAGGATTCGTCCTCCATTGCGAATAAAACAAAAAACGTAGTGCGCACCCAGGAAAAGCAATCATTCAGTGAAAAAGCAGAGCTAACGTTAGCCGCGAGCTAACGTTCAAAACCAAGGTTAACAACAAGCTATGCTAACTTAAGGTAAAGAAAAAAACCTTAACGACAGGGGAAAGAAAACGCTAACAGAATGATGTCAGTTGGTTTCTTTTAAAACTGGAAAATTAATTCTTCATCTCTTATATAAAAATATATATATTTCAAAGAGAAGTGCAGCTGGCTGAGATGTTGGTGCCGAAATCAATCTCAACTGTTGCTGCAATGTTTTTCACACCAGAGCGTCCAGCTTCAACCGAAGGCGTCATAACATCCAGATATTGGCTTTATTGTGGAAACATTGCACTTGTAACAGCAGCTATTAGCCTAGTTGAAACTTCACACAAGATGAAATATGGGTATTTATAAGGGAAGTCAAACGGTATAGAGGAAGAAAATGTACAGGCCATTCGCAAATGGATAGGATACGTATGCCGTTCGCCATGTTGTGAGTGGCAAGATAACGTTCTTTTCTCAAACAAGACTTTAATCTCTGAATTCTGACTGAATTCTGACAATAAAAAAGTCAGAATTCTGAGAAAAAAAGTCAGAATTCTGAGATTAAAGTCAGAATTCTGAGAAAAAATAGGATTAGGGCCACTGGGCAAAAAAAAAAAAAAAACACACACAAAAAACAGTTAACTGATTTTTGATGTTTAACATGGGAAAAAAGTCAGAATTCTGAGATTAAAGTCAGAATTCTGACTTTTTCCCCATGTTAAACTGAAATAAAAATTGAAAATCAGTTAACTGTTTTTTTTTTTTTTTTGCCCAGTGGCCCTAATCCTCTTCCGTAATATTTAGACTACTTATTTGAAGGAAAAACATGTGTTTTCTATTCCATTCCATCCTCGTCACTCTGCGCATCGGTGTACGCCGGTGTTTACCACAAACACCCCGTAAAGCAGCTGTGAGGAGCAAAGGATTATGGGTAGGCTAAAATGACCAATAACAATTGTCATAAAGTTCTCAATTCACCTTTTTAATCTATTGGTAGAGTTAAAGCAGATATCGATTTTTAAAATTCACAATACAATAGAATATGTTAATCAATCGCAGGGAGCAGCTGAACTCGTGAAATAAAAAATAAATAAATAAACTCCATTACCCATCATGCACTTAGTTTTCCACTTTTGACCCTTGTGCTAAAAACAAGCCGATCAGCTGCAGCTTCTAGGGGGGCTGCTGATAAAACATAGCTTAGCTCTGCCGACAGCAGGTAAATGTGGCAGTAGGCAGGATGGTCCTCGGCTGACAGGGGCAGTTTTAGCCCGAGTCCAGACAGCGTCTATAACCTGGAAACCCTCCGTCAGTTGGAGCTGTTAGCTCAGCGGAGTGAAGTGAAGGTAGGCTGCTTTCTTTGTGTTGAAGCGGCTGTTAGCTAACGGCTGTTTATTATTGAGCTAGAGGACCTTTTGACACTCAGCACCACCTGGTGATTAACTTCGCATCCTAATGTTACCTAACAGATTTTTTATTCTATGGCATTGTTTTCATATTTGTTCCCTAGTGTTTCTTTTACTTCAGACTGAGCAATTTTTTTTATCATTAACAGGAAGCTAGAAGATAGAATTTACTTTGTTTGGTAGTTTTTGACAATCAGTAATGTTTGAGAACCAAATGATTCGTGATAGATTATTATAAACTTATCCTGAAATTAGAAATTAGCTTTGCACACAGAGATTCTTTATTGCGAAATACCTCAAGCTCATTCAGATTGATAGATAACAAATGAATAAAATAGAATAGAATTCAACTTTATTTTCTTTACAGTGTCACAAGTATAGAGCAACGAAATTACCTCGCAGCATTTCACCCATCCTCTTAAGGAGCTGCCATTGTGTGGCGCCCAGGGAGCAGTGTGACGTTAAGGGTCTTTCTCAGGCCCTTAACCCCATGCTCAATGCCCTAACCACTAGGCCACCACTCCCCTAAGTGAATATCCACTTATTTTTATCCATTTTATCATTAATATTGACCAAATTCCAGCTGCTTTTGAAAAGTTTCCCCACAGTATGATGCTGCCATCACTATGTTTTGGTTACGAGGTGCAGTATTTTCTGCCTTAACATAGTTCTGTGGGTCCACATTTTTTTTAGTCTCCTTCAAATATGGCTTTTTAAATAGAAAGACAGATCTATCTGGAATACACAAATAATAACTGTGCTTTTCACAGATCTGCTTCTCAGATTAATTATTAAACAGTCCAGCATGAGTTTCTCAAAGCCCGGGGTATTTTTCCAGACATTAACCAAGCTTTAAAGTTCTTCACAACATTTTCACTTGCTTGTTTGTCTTATTTTTATTTTCCTCTTCATGACCAAGTCTGTTGGCTGAGGTTCATCTGTACTTGTGTTTTTCTATTGGATTCAACTCCTGGGTTAAATCCTTTTACTGATAAAGGATTATAATGATTGATTTCATTATATTTATGGTTATCAAAGTAAAAGGGTCCACATTTTCAGATTTTAGAGGTAAATCATATATAAACTCCATAAATTTGACAGTTTTGTATTAATACTCCTGCTGCATGCCGTATGTCCTTTATAGGGCTGCAACTAATGGTTATTTTGCAAATAGAATCGATTAACAATCAAATCACAGAATCCTCAAAGAAGATTTTTTTTTTTAATAAAATTAAACAAGGTGAAACTAAAACATTTTCAATTGAGTCACTAGGCTGCACAGATATTTTTGGGGGCAGGTGCTCAGGCTCTAAAAAGGGCACCCTCTACGTCACTTGGAGCTGCAAACAGCCATGAACTTAATGCTCTGAGTTATCAGGTGCAGGAAACAGATTACACTGTACAAAACTTTACCTTCTACTTATAATAGCCATTACATTTTACATGTAATGGCTATTATAAGTCTTTAAATGTGTGAGGATCCCATTTCTTCTACAGTCTCTCTTCTGGAAAGTAGTGAATTTAGAATGTCTCCATCCCCTGGATAAATATCTTTTATAAATATTTGTCACTTGCTCAAAGTTTGTCAGGCAGGTTTTCCAAGGTACAAAGAAATAGAGGAAGTCTAATACAAAGCCCAGGATTCCAGATTATCTAAGTTTATTTTCTGTTTTGAGTGGGTATATATATGACAATTTGAGGACAAACTTAAATTTATATTTAAGATATGAAAAAACTCCCACTCTATTATCTTATTTCAAGGACATAATATTTAATAATCTTATTTAAGGTTACCAACTCTTTATTAAAGTTATTTTTAAAAATTGTGATCATTTGGCCTTATGTTTGCTTTTATTTGAAATGTTTAACAGACAAAAGGTAACATGTGTTGTGTAGTTGTCATAAAAAGACGAGTCGAATCGATGTCATGTTATCTGTTTGACTCATGTATTTCTAGATTTGTTGTAAAAACAGCAAATCAATAATTACATCTATGAGATGCTTTAAATGACATTTTTTTCCGTTTTAAACCGTTCCTTGGCGCCTTGTAGAGGCCATTAAAGACGATATGCTATAAAGTAACCGGTTGGTGAAGGAGGTAAATACGCTTGTTTGGTTAGCTGGCCCTTCACCAGGGCAAGGCTCTATTCAGGTGCCTGCTACACGTCTCGTGGAGTTAAGTTACAAAAATCTAGACTTTTGGTTTGAAAGGCTTTTAAATTCATAATTTGTATTTCGGGCCAAAGGCTAAAAACAAAAAAAACAATTTCAGGAAGGCGCTTTTTTTGTCTAGAGAGGAAAAGGGCAGGAGCTCCAGCACCACCTAGTGTCTATCTGTGGATGTCCCTGACTTGAGGAGTTCTGGACAGTGTATTGACAGACTAAAAAACCTTTTTTTTTTTTTTTTTATGCAAAATGTTTACATATATTTTTACAATTTTTATATAATTACTGCCCTAATTAGATTGCTCTGTGAGCTAAAGGCATGGTTTAGAGTCTCCACACTCCAGTTGACGATTAATCGATTAATAAATTAGTTTACGATTATTTCAATTATCGATTAATCCCTCTTTTACTGTTTTGCTTCAGCCGTTCATTTTTTTTTAATTTACATAATTCAACTTTCCAGTTGCTCAATTCCTTTGGAAATTATCTGACTTTTCAGGTTTACCATGAGTGGCCAGAGTCCAGCTGTGGATAAAGGAATGAACACTATCCTGGTCTGCCAGGAGAGCTACGCCTGTGGAGGCTCAGACGAGGCCGCGTTTGAATGCGATGAATGCAGCAGCTTGCAGTGTGCCCGCTGTGAACTGGAGCTCCACCGGCAGGAGCGCATGAGGAATCATGACCGGGTTCGGATCACAGCGGGTCACGTTCCCTTCTGCGACTCCTGTAAAGGCAACAACAGCTGCGCTGTCAGACTCAGAGCAGTGGTGCGTTGCCAGGGCTGTAAGATCAACTTGTGTTTGGACTGCCAGAAACGCACCCACGGTGGAGTAAACAAGAGGAAGCACCCTCTGACGCCTTATCCCCCCGCCAAGGCTCCTCAGGACAGTGGCGTAACCGACGGGGAGATGGAGATCTTCAAACTGAAGCTTGAGAAGGTGTGCAGCTTCCTGTTGGTTGACGAGAGGGAGGAAATGCAGGTAACATCCACTAAAATTGATCAGACTTTAAGCAGCAGCTTCATCTTTAAATCATGTTTTCATTAAAAGTGATATTATTCGGATTCTTAGGTGAACAATGAGGAGGACTTTGTCAGCAGACTGGGCTGCAGCCCAGATGAACTCCTCAAGGTGGTCTCCATATTTGGCAACACTGGGGAGGGAAAATCTTACACGCTGAACCACACTTTCTTCCTTGGGAGAGAAGTATTTAAGACTTCCCCTACACAGGAGTCCTGCACCGTGGGCGTTTGGGCAGCTTTGGACCCCATTCATAGAGTTGTAGTCCTTGACACAGAGGGATTGCTTGGGGCTGGTATGGCACAAAATAATTATTTGCTTGGTTATTTACTCAGTTCACCCTTTTAAATTACCTTTAATAACCGCTTTTTTTTCTCTCTAATCAGGAGCTAATCAAGGTCAGCGGACCAGACTGCTCCTAAAGGTACTAGCTATCTCTGATGTGGTTATCTACCGAACCCATGCAGACCGTCTCCATGATGATCTCTTTAAGTTCCTTGGAGACGCATCAGACGCCTACCTAAAACACTTTTCTAGGGAGCTGAAGGTAACCACAGCCCGCTGTGGTCTGGATGTTCCCTTGTCCACACTGGGTCCTGCGGTGATCATTTTCCATGAGACCGTCCACACCAAGCTTCTGGGATCAGGTATCCTATCAACTGGTTTGGATTTAAATCAAATCCTTTATTAGTATTCGAGCTACCTAATGTAAGCCGTTCTTCTCTCTGCATCTGTCCATATTTAGACAAACCCTCTGAATCTGCTGAGCGTCTGCTCCAGGACCGTTTCAGGAAACTGGGGCTTTTCCCCGAGGCTTTCAGCTCCATCCAGTACCGCGGGACTCGCACCTACAACCCTCCCACAGACTTCAGTGGTTTGCTGCGCAGCCTGGAGCAGCAGCTGGATAACAACAACACCCGATCGCCGCGCTCTGCAACCGTTGTCTTCAAGGCTCTGCAGGTGTTGATGCTAGTCATAGATCCTCCATATTTGTCTCTTGAATTCTTAACCTAACCCGCTGCTTTTGTTCAGGCCTTGAGTGAGCGTTTCTGTGGGGAGATTCCAGATGAGCAAATGACCAGTAACTCCTTTTTCCCAGATGAGTACTTCACCTGCTCCAGCATATGCCTCAGCTGTGGGTACGTAGCCTCTAACAGGAAGTTACTCCTTGTATGTGACCTTAATTAGAAATAAATGATTCAATCTCCAAACATTTCTCAACCTACAGATCAGTGCAAAGCTTTTTATTGATTTTCTTCTAACCTTTTCAAGTCTTATGCTTCAGCTGTAAACTTTATTGTGATTTATTTTGTTTTTATATGCTAGACTGACACAAAGTTGTGCATAATTGTGAGGCAGGAAAAAAAACCCAAACCAATAATTTGCTTTTGTTTTAGTGTCATTATCCCCTGAAAGGTGAACCTCTACCTCACTCATATAACTTCTGCAGCCTCTACCTGCTTTTCTTCCAGTATTTAGCCCCACATGTCTTCTCATAAACTCTGACTAGCTTTCCTGTTCCTGCGGAAGAAAAGCAGGGGTCTATAACCTTTAAAATTAAAGAGCTATTTATTGCATCAGCTTTTAATAAAACACTACTTAATATTTTTGGTAAATATAGAGGCAGTTGGAAATCTGTTGCCATTTTAAACAAACAATTTATTTGTATTAGGTTTTTAAACAAGCTAAAACATATATTGTTTTATGGAAAGGAGCCCTGGACTTTCTTCTAAAGAACATTATTTTATGTTTAAAAAAATAATTATTATTTAAAAGCTAATGGAAAAAAAAACCTAAAAACATATTTATGGTGTTTTTAATGTAACTCTACTGTGGAATTTATATTGAAATTTTCTGCTAAAAACTGCTAAAGCTTCTAAGACTGGTGTTTACGGAGCCCCTCTGATGACATGGTCAAAATAATTTTTTAATTATGGCCACGAAGTAGTATTTCGTGGCCACGCAATAAGTATAACGTGCGCACGAAATACTACTTCGTGGCCACGCAATAAGTTTAACGTTTGCACGAAATACTTATTAATAATATTAATATCATTCCTGGACAACTGGGTAAGCAAATCGAGCACGCCTTCTCTAAGGTCTAAGGCGCACTCGATTTGCTTACCCAGTCGGTCTCCGCCAGTCACGTGACATTTGTTGCTAAGACGCCATTTTAGGTGGAAAAGGCGTAGTGTAAACAACCGCAGCATAGCTAAACGAAGGACTAAAGGCCCGTTTACATAGCAGCCTGTCCAAGATAAGTCATTACAGTTAACATAAGCCTGAAAACAGGGGCGGATTTATTGATATTATTAATAAGTATTTCGTGTGCACGTTAAACTTATTGCGTGGCCGCGAAATACTACTTCGTGGCCACAATTAAAAATTTTTTTTTGACCATGTCATCAGAGGGGCTCCGTAGGTGTTTACTATCATATGATAGTTATTATTATTATTATTATTATTTTTAGTCACTATTAAGAGCTAATGTGGAAGGTCCAAAGAGTTCCTGCCAGGCTGTTATATTATAATAAGTTGACTTTATTTAGGAGTATCAGACTTAGTGGGGAATTGAATGCAAATCTAAAAAAGCAATACTTTTTTGGTATCTGAACTTTTGTAAATTACAGAAAACTAAAAAGTGTTGAATATAAACTTGGTTTCTTTTTACAGATCAGGTTGCAAGAGAAGCATGAATCACCTAAAAGAGGGAGTCGACCACGAAGCCAAACATCGCTGCCGCTACTCTGCGCAATCAGACAACCGCATCTACACTTGCAAGGCAAGTAAAGCAGAGCAGAAGAGCAGTTTAGTTTTAAATGTAATTGTTTTTTTTAAGGTGATTAATGTCTGTTTGGACTCACTCAGGCCTGCTATGAAGGGGGGAAGGAAGTGATAGTGGTTCCCAAAACAACGGCGTCTTCTGACTCACCGTGGTTTGGCTTGGCTATCTACGCCTGGTCGGGGTGAGTCGCAGAGGACTTTGTTCAGAAAAGGATGAAGTTCTTTCACAGATTAATTCAAAAAAATAAATAAATAAAAAATAGAAAAAGGAGATTTTTAATCTTTCCTGGTACTGAAACTAATGTATTTCTTCAGATATGTAATCGAGTGTCCGAACTGTGGAGTGATCTACAGAAGTAGACAGTACTGGTATGGAAACCAGGATCCAGTGGAAACTGTGGTGAGGACGGAGATCCAGCACATCTGGCCTGGGGTAAGATCTGTGCTCAGTGAGCCAGGAGGGGGGTGGGCAGGTTTTAAAAGCAGTAGTTTGGAAGAGTTAAAAAGTCCTTCTCTTCTGTGATTCTCCATCTTTGTACCTTTTTTCTGCTTTTTAGTCTGATGGCTTTTTGAAAGACAACAACAATGCTGCTCAAAGGCTGTTGGATGGAGTCAAATACATTTCTCAGTCTGTGTCTGAACTCAGCGTCAAACCGGCCAAAGCGGTCACCTCCTGGCTGACCGACCAGATCGCTCCCTCCTACTGGAAACCCAACTCTCTGATCTTGGTAAGCAGATATAAATGATTACTGTGGCTTTTCTTTAAGAACACATGGTATAAACTTACAGGAATAAGTAAAATGTATTAGCTCCCCTTTATTTGTTTTATACTTATTTATTTGCTTTATATTTGCAAGAACTGCCATAAATGTGGGGAAGAGTTTCAGCCCAATGACACAAAGCACCACTGCCGTGCCTGCGGAGAGGGTTTCTGCGACGCCTGCTCCTCCAAAACCCGGCCGGTCCCGGAGAGGGGCTGGGGGCTGGCGCCGGTCCGCGTCTGCGATGCCTGCTTTCAAAACAGAGGGATCTCAACTGGTAAGAAATAATAGACCCTCCAACATGGACTGTATAACAAACTGATTTAATGATATTTAAATGCGATAAAAAGGTGTAACGGCTTAGAATCTAGTGGTTGTTTGACCCTTTTTTTTTTCTTAACTACATTCCTGGCAGAACTGACATAGTCCAGGGAAATGGTGTCAGAGATGTGCTGTCTATCTTTAAATAACAAGCATTGGAATCAGGCTTTTCGTTATCTGCTGGGTGATTGGCGCCACCTGTAGACTGGGTTTAGTATTTTCCTTGTTTCCAGACACTGCTATTCCTTGGAAAAATCTGCACTGCACCTAAATTACATGTAGATAGACAGATATCTATATAAAACATACATTAAAGTCTAAACTGAGCTCAGTAACTGGACTTCATTATGTTTTATTAATTAATAAACGCACCATTGCACTGCATTACATTGCAAACTACATCATTTACCTACTTAAATTAAGGGTAAATACATATAATTTAAGACATTTTTACTTATTTCTAGATCGTTTTTTCAGTGTTGAACAATGAAGAGGAAATTAGAAATAATTCCCTCAGTTGAGCACTGTTTTTGCAGTTTTTATACATTGTTTATTGTATTTAATGTGACAATAGTTAAACATTTTTATGAATATAGAAACGTATCACAATAAGGATCAATGGTGTGCTAAAGGCGTACCCCTACTCTAAATATATAGGAATTTGACCTTGTGTGGGTGGTAAAAACCCAGCATGAATTCCACTTTGAGTACCAATTACTTTATGTAGTCATGGATATGCTTTTTACCATTTCATTGTTCCATCTGAAACGCAGGAAAAGGTTTAAAGATATCAAAAACTGAAGATCACTATGGAAATAATGCCAACACTGATTGTATGTGAACTTGACAGTCAGTGTGTGAAAAGGAAATCATTGTGCTAACAGACAGCAGTTTTTTAGCATGTTGTGTGATTGGTTATCCTCTGCTTTCAGAGCTACTTGATGCTGCCTTAGAGGAAGAAGGAGGTACCCTGATAGCAAGAAAGGTTGGAGAGGCAGTTCAAAACACTTTGGGTGCTGTAGTTGGTGCCATTGACATACCTTTAGGTAAGTGGTACATCTGCCTTTACTATAAGGTCAAAGGTTTCATCCAATTAAATTAGTGCAAATTTAATTATATTTTTTAAATAGCTACTTATTCAAAAAGGATTTTTTTTTTTCTAGGTTTAGTAAAAGACGCTGCTCGTCCTGCGTACTGGGTCCCAGACCAGGAAATCGAGTTCTGCTGCGAGTGTCGCAGGGAGTTCACTCCACGTCTGTCCATCCACCACTGCCGCGCCTGTGGCAAGGGCGTCTGCGACGACTGCTCCCAGGAGCGCCGCCCAGTGCCGTCCCGTGGCTGGGACCACCCGGTGCGGGTCTGTAATGGCTGTGTCCAGAAATCTGGGGAACTCTAGCAGGACACCTAGCTGGACTGATTAAATGGCACAAGACCTCCCAAGAACACTAGAGGCTAGAACCTCATACCGTCCTTGAAGCTGCAGGAAAACAAACCAGTCTAACACTTTGATCGGTTTCATCAGACTGACTTCTATATGCCTAAAATTCACACAGTGAATACCTGTTAAAATAGACTTGACTTGAATATTAGGATGGGGGAAACGATGCTAGCTTCCAGCAGAATTCAGGCTGCTCTTATTGTAGCTCACTAGTAACCCCCCATCACTGTAGATTTAGGCTCCTCAACCCTTTGACAATCACGTCCTGTATGACATTCTCATACTTTTAGCACCTTTTAGTGTAGTTTGGGGCCATTTGTTTATAGAATTTAAGCAAAACTTAAACTATAGTTGCCATATGCCTGCAAAAAAGTTCTTCCAGCTCCTCGAAGTTTCCCGTTACCCTTATGCCAGCTTTTCTGCCTCCTTCATGGCTGACGGGTAATTCTGTTGCACCAAGATGCATTCCAAACATTAAAACCTAATAGCTATATAAAATATATTATAAATAACTGTATTATTCAGTGGTATACACTCAAGTGGCCCTTTACACTTTTAAAAGAAAGATATAAAAACATATACATGAAAAAGTCTTACTAGAATGGTGACATTTTTAAATGGACTCCTTTTTATCTTAAAAACTAGAATATAAACACAGGGTTTAACCAGTAAATAAAACCTATTTGAGGCTGGCTCCTCAAACTGAGAGACATGGGAGCTTTTAGGGAGCAGTGTTTGCATGTGTTGCAGATGGAATAATTCAATGAACAATTCTGTCTTAATGTTTTTTTGGTTTTTCACAGGATATCTGAGAATTGAGTTTTAAATGTATGGAATGAGACATGACTGTATGGAAACTGGTTTGGTCATTAAGTCATCGGGTAAATTACAGACTTTATGACTTGAGTCAGTTCTTCTCTATCATCAGGTGATGTGACATGGAACCAGTCATCGACTTGTGTTCATGTAGTTCTCATTTATTATGTATTAAAATGGCAGAAACACTTCTCATTTAGAAGAACTGGTGGTCATGTTTATATGTCCATTGAAGCAGGTTCATCACTCTTAATAATCAGATGAGCTGAAAAATCTTTACAGAAAGCACTTGAAGAACTTCTTTATTTTGTAAAACAAAAACGATCCCCTGAGGTTTAAAGGTCACCTATATGGTCTTTCTGGTCCAGGTGCTTCGAAGGAAGTTGGAACATGTATTATATTTTTTTTTGTCCTGAAAAATCTAAACATTCTAAAAGACACTGACATTAGAATTTATAAGGATGTAAAAGTTATTATTATACAATCATCAAACCTTTACTTCGAACTAAGAAAATCAAAACATTTTATTTATTTTCTATTTTATGTAGAACTTAAGATTTTTGTCACCATGTAAACACAAATTTTGAAACAATTTACTTTGGCCTATTGTAACATACCAACACCAAGTAGCAGATAAGTTTTAAATTCTTTAAAAAATATAATCAGAAAAGTGGGACATGCAAACTCTATTTTGATAAACCTGAATGAAATAATCTGGAGTGGACGAGAGGTAAACCTGGAGAGGCGAAGAAGATACAGAAAACCTATTTCATTGTCTACTCAATAAATATAGCCTTTATGTAGGAATTACTTCAAAATTGGTTTGCTGTTAAAAATAATCCCTATAAAAGTAGCTATGGTCAGATTAGACAAAACTATTTTTTTTCTTCTATGTCCAAAGTACTATGTGTTGAGAAACCAACTAGTACAAAAACTGTTAGAGGCTGTAAAAGGTTGAATTAACAGGACAACAAACCTGAAAATGGTACAAGCGGTTTAGATCTAAAAAAATGGCGCAGTCAAAGTCTAAATCCAGAATTCAGACACTGATGCTCACAGATTGTCTCCTTCCAACTAATAATGAACTTGAGCTATTGTGCAAAAGACATGCAGCCCACCTTTCAGGTTTATATTTGATTTAATAAAAATTATAACCAGGCATCCTTCCACTTCATTCATACCCCACTCTGTGTTGGTTAATCTCCTAAAACTCCAAATAAAGATGTGAGATGTTTGTAGAAAGGTTAAGGGGAAAATCCTCTGTTTTAAAGAAAACCTGTCAGAAAAAATAATTCTCATTTTTGGAAGTTCTGACTTTACACTGCCTGTTGGGTGCTCCAGTCGAAGGTAGGCTGCACCAGTTCTCTTTAGTGTCCGTTTGAGAGTTTTGCATATAATCCACCTAAACCAAGCTCTGCTCAAGAAACAGGACGGCTGCGGTCGTCGTAGTTTCGTCTGAACCCAGAACTACATTCAGTCTTCAGTCGGGCCGAAAGATTTTCATCTGATTTAAAGCGGCGGCTGCCCTTCATCCTGGTAATCAGTGTTGTATGGGAAGTAGTACAGGTCATGTTTAACCGCCATGAGCAGACCAGGGAGTCCTCTGCTGCCGCCCAAATTAGAGGAGAAGACGACGCTCGGGATCATGTCGTTTGCCGCTGGATGAGGGGATGGGATGGTCCTCAACAGGTGACCATCCTTCAGACTCCACAACCTGGTATAACAGTCTTGGCCCACTGTGTGAATATGAATTCAATCATTTGACTAGTTTACTTTGTTGATTGATATTCTAAAACCAGCAATATATTATTTTCAGCTACCTGCTAACAGAAGGCCTTCATGTTCATTGACATGAATTGGGAGGTAGGCGTGCTCGTTGTAATGCCCTTTGTACTCCAGCACTGGCTTGGTAACCCGTACATCCCACATCTTAATCTGCAGAGAGAATCCAATCGCTAAAAATTAAAATCCTGCGTTTTATTAGAAAAAAAAAACAATTTTGTAAGAACTGCTCTGACCTGACCCAACATGTCTGCAGCCATGAGGTAGTTCTCATCCTGCAGGACGCGTACAGAGGTGATGGCCGATTCATGGTGGAAGCGTTTGGCCTTCCAGCTGTGATCCCTGCGGCCACGCTGCCGGAGGTCTATGCTGAAAATCTCCCCAGATCTGCAACCATTGAACAGGACTGGAACCTGGTTAAAAAAATAAAAATCCATTTACTCCTGCTTGGGTTGTTCTTGCATGAGGACGGGAGACAAAAAACTAATTATAATTAGCTAAGATATGCAGTATTAGACAAAAACTCCTACCCTGTGAGCAAAATGCTGCGCTAAGACATCAGTGCCCACACCGTACGTCTGTGTTCGTCCCGTCTCTGCATCCTTGAGAATGACCCGTCGAGACAGACCTGCAAACGCGCACATGGGCAGAAATAGTCACAAATAGTTGCATATGTAGTTATACCCCTGGGCTAATACATGTTGAGTTATGAAAGAAGATGGTGTATTCCACAGGGATTTATGTCAAAGTTGAACACAACCTGGTGAATAATTGTTAGGTGGAAGGAAAATTAAACAACGGCTCGACATTTGTTTACAGGTGCTGGTCATAAAATTAGAATATCATGAAAAAGTAGATTGATTTCAGTAATTCCATTTAAAAAGTGAAACTTGTATATTATATTCATACATTACATACAAACTCATATATTTCAGATGTTTATTTTGTTTAATTGTGATGATTACAAATGACAACAAATGAAAATCTCAAATTCATCATATCAGAAAATTAGAATATTACTGAAGACCAATAAAAACAAAGGATTTATAGAAATGTTGGCCAACTGAAAAGTATGAACATGAAAAGTATGAACATGTACAGCACTCAGTATTTAGTTGGGCCTCCTTTGGCCTGTATTACTGCAGCAATGCGGCGTGGCATGGAGTCGATCAGTCTGTGGCACTGCTCAGGTGTTATGATAGCCCAGGTTGCTCTAATAGTGGCTTTTAGCTCTTCTGAATTGTTGGGTCTGGTGTATTGCATCTTCTTCTTCACAATACCCCATAGATTTTCTATGGGGTTAAGGTCAGGAGAGTTTGCTGGCCAATTAAGAACAGGGATACCATGGTCCTTCAACCAGGTACTGGTAGCTTTGGCACTGTGTGCAGGTGCCAAGTCCTGTTGGAAAATGAAATCTGCATCTCCAAAAAGTTGGTCAGCTGCAGGAAGCATGAAGTGCTCTAAAACTTCCTGGTATGTGGCTGCGTTGACCCTGGACCTCAGAAAACACAATGGACCAACACCAGCAGATGACATGGCACCCCAAACCATCACTGACTGTGGAAACTTTACACTGGACTTCAAGCAACGTGGATGAAGTGCCTCTCTTCTTTTCCTCCAGACTCTGGGACCTTGATTTCCAAAGGAAATGCAAAATTTACTTTCATCAGAGAACATGACTTTGGACCACTCACCAGCAGTCCAGTCCTGTTTCTCTTTAGCCCAGGCAAGACGCTTCTGACGCTGTCTGTGGTTCAAGAGTGGCTTGACACAAGGAATGCGACAGCAGAAACCCATGTCTTTCATACGTCTGTGTGTGGTGGTTCTTGAAGCACTCACTCCAGCTGCAGTCCACTCTTTGTGAATCTCCCCCACATTTTTGAATGGGTTTTGTTTCACAATCCTCTCCAGGGTGCGGTTATCTCTCTTGCTTGTACACTTTTTTCGACCACATCTTTTCCTTCCCTTCGCCTCTCTATTAATGTGCTTGGACACTGAGCTCTGTGAACAGCCAGCCTCTTTAGCGATGACCTTTTGTGTCTTGCCCTCCTTGTGCAAGGTGTCGATGGTCATCTTTTGGACAACTGTCAAGTCAGCAGTCTTCCCCATGATTGTGTAGCCTATAGAACTAGACTGAAAGACCATTTAAAGGCTTTTGCAGGTGGTTTGAGTTAATTAGCTGATTAGAGTGTGGCACCAGGGGCCATCAATTTTGAACCTTTTCACAATATTCTAATTTTCTGATATGATGAATTTGAGATTTTCATTTGTTGTCATTTGTAATCATCAAAATTAAACAAAATAAACATCTGAAATATATGAGTTTGTATGTAATGTATGAATATAATATACAAGTTTCACTTTTTAAATGGAATTACTGAAATCAATCTACTTTTTCATGATATTCTAATTTTATGACCAGCACCTGTATAGCTCTCTTAACTTTGATATTGATGAATATAATTCAAATGCCAACACTGTTCAAAGGTCACCCTAAAACTGTGCTATTTAAACTTAGTATAAGATCAGGTTTGCTGTGAAGGTTCAGAGGCTGGTCAGAGAACATTAATGAACAAGCAGGATTTGGAAGACAAAACCAGGGATTGGCTCAGGCTCATGGTCACTCTGGAGGAGCTGTAGAGATCCACAGCCAAGACTTCATTTCACACGCAGTGCTGGTTAAAGTTTAAAGCTGGTGGTCGGGTCAGATTAGATGTAAGGGAAAAAATAAAAAACCACAAAGCATGTCTTAACCAAACAAAGTGGAGGCAGCGTCATGCTATGGGGATCTTTTTTTTGTGTGTTTGATTTTCCCAGGAGAGAAAAGGAAACTGGTCAGAAATGAGTTTGGGAAATTGATGGATCAAACTGAAGGGTAATCCTGGAAGAAAAGCTGGTTAAGGCTGCAAATATTAGAGCTTTTTTTTATGAGAAAAGAAATGGTGATAAACTATGGGTCATTTTATATCATTCTCACAACTTCATTCTACTTTTTGTTGGATGAGTGACTTAGACTTCTCTAGAAAGAGTCCTATCACCTAGCTAACCTTTGAACTAAACCATTTTTAACCCTACACAGTTTCAACAGTAAGCTGATTATTTCTGCTGCTAGTGGGAAAATAGTGACTTTTGAACAGACCAGTGCTGAAGGTCTTATCAAACTGTGGGTTGAGGCACCAAGCGCAGGACCAGGCTGTAGATATCTTGAAGCTACACAACATCCCTGGCTGATCTGGGAAATAAAAGCCAGAAGAAAAGAAAGGTCATAATCCATCTTTGAAGTTAAGTATGGATTTAAGCTTGAGCAGAACAGAATATATAAATAAAAAGCTCATTTCAGTTTAAAGCAACAAATTAATCCCCACATGAGAAAAATCTGGCAAATTTTACCGCCTGGTTAAATCATTTCAGTAGAGTTTTGAGAAACGCATCTAACAAACCTTGATTAGAGTTGCTGAAGAGCGAAGCAGGAAGTAAACTAACGCAGCCCGGCGTGTCGGCCGCTCCCACCAGACACAGGCTAGCGGTCACCTCTCAGTTAAGGAAAAATGAAACGTGTTGTTAAAAATTTTTCTGCCATACTGCCTGATGTCGTTATGCCTTAAAATCATATTTTGTTCTTTGATTTGAATGCAGAATAATCACATCATAAAACCAGGAAGCTGAAGGATACAGAACATGAGAGTCAGGGTAGTTCACAGAAGCCCAACAGATGGAATTCACCTGAAAAACATTCAACCACAGCAGACTTAGTGGATATCCAGCAGATATGCAGTGATATTCTGTTAAGAAAGTTTAGTAGCAGAAAACTACACAGAAATGATAAATGAATCTTTTAACAGTAGAATCAGACAGTTTAGAGTGTTTCTCAGGAGCATCCTTTCACCTTTCGGTTGGTGAAGTAGAGGTTATCGCACATTTCCACGGACAGAGAGCCCCGGCTGCCGCTGCTAAAATTCATGATGCCGTATTTGCAGCCGCCGTGTGAGACGTCATTGACGGTGAACACTCGTTCAGACACAGAATCACCCTGAGAAAGATAGAAAGGTAGATAGAAAGTTGTTGTTTTTTTTACTTTCACTTACTTGGTCCAGGACTGAACATCCCAGGAACACAAATCATTCAATATTTTTGCTAAAAACTGAAATGGCAAAATTAATTCTTATCAAACCCTAGATTTTTCACTTTTTCTTGTTTTCTATCATCCCAATTCACCCCATGGGGCACAGCAGGTTTTTAAGCATGGCGAGAGCAAAGGCATATCCATTTAACATATGCTAAACTAGTAAACATCACAAACAAACACACTCCTGCAAATCATTATTTTCTAGAAAACACAAATTGTATATAAAGTGCAGCTCTAATTTCTCAATTCCAGTGATAAAAATGACACAATGACAGCAAATGTCACACAAGTCACAATAGAAAAAAATGAACAAAAACAAAAAACAGCAGGTTCTGCAACAGCTTTTCCCCCGCTGCCATCAGACTGTTAAAATGTTGAAACTCTAATCAAGACACTGCATCACACTCGAAAACATCATATTTTTACCACCAACGTGGCTGATTTTTTCATAATCCCTTTAAATAGATCACAACTCAAAGTTCTGCTGCATTTTGCGCCATATTTATTTATTTGCTCTGCAGCTTTCCATATCAGTGCCTTTTGCTCCGTGACTTTAAACTGGTTTTCCTTTTCTCCTATACTGTTTACATTCTGATCACTGCTGCACTTTATAAATGGAAATGTCCATTTAACTGCGATGCTGCTCATTCACTGCTGAAAAGCTGTATGCATCGAAATTTTGTTATGTATGAAAAAAATACAATAAAAGTTGTTAAAGTCTAAGTGATAGTCTAAGGCATGGCTGTTAAATGCGCTGATGAATCAGCTGATACAGTAAAAAAGTGCTATTGTCAGTTAAAAAATATCTTCCAGCCAGAATATTGGTCTATTTCTAGTTTTTGACACCTTCCATCACCATTACATTTTAAATTCTCATAGCTGTAGCAGCATTTATATTAATAATGTCTAATTTCCTTATTTCTTATTTTCTGCTCCCCTTGGGTAAAAATAAGACACAAAGGCCTATTTACATACTGATCACCATGGTAAAGACAGGAAAACATGACTTTTAAGTTAGGCATATGTGAGACCATCCCCTCAGGTGAGGAAATGCAGTAAGTAGTTAGTAACATTTTCCTGAACAACTGGAATAGGACTGAAGAGAAGCAAGGGCTTGAACCATATTAAAAATATTTTTATATCGCAGCATATATTCGTCATAATTTCTAGGGGTGTTTGAAGTGTTCTCACCACTATGATCCTGAAGTTGTCGGTGTTTGGGTCGCTGTTGTCTGTGCTCTGGATCTCCAGTTTGTGGCGTCTCATTCCACAAACCTTCACCTCATGGACACGCCTGGTTACCAAAGTAAAGCTAGATTAACACTGCGTTCTGCCATGAAAACTATAAAATCTTCTCTAGGGTTTGAATTCTGATCACTTTTTAATATATATTGGAATGTTTTTGTTTCTTTTAAGGCCGTTTAGAATTTGACAGCTGTATTAGTGGCCAAGAAAGCAGAAGTGATCGGGTTACCTGCAATAGGAGTTCCCAGGTAAAAGTCCAAGATGCCTTTTCTGCAGCAACAAGGAGATGTTCAGCCCAGTTCTTGGGGTTTTCTGTGAAATATAGATGTAAGTGTGGACAGAGGATCCCAAAAAGTCTGTTAATATTGCGATATTGAGTTTGCAAATACAAGTTACTCGTAGGTTGTAGATTTTTCCCACACAGCAGACTCACTTTTCTTGGGTTTTCATCTTCTGCCAGTCTCTTTTGCCTCTGTTTCTCCCTTTCCTTTTCTTGCAGCTGTTCTCTGGTCAGCGGGTTGCAGTTGTTGTGTCCAGGAAGCAGCCGAAAGTAGCGGTTCTTGACAGGGTCAAAGTAGAAACCAGGTAGCTCTTACAGAAAAGAAACAAAGAAGATTTTTTTTTTTAACCACCAACATAGCTTATGACTAAAACATCAAAGCCAAGTGAAATATTCTATAAGGTGCCTCTAGTCATTTTGTCAATAGCATCAATGAGAGCCTAAAGACTACCTAAATAGGTGATTTTTTTTGTTTTTGCTTCTTCGTCCACCATACTTTTTCCCTTCCGTTTGATTTTCCATCAACATGTTAGGATGCTGTAATCCAGGCGTCTCAAACTGGTTCCAGAAAAGGCCGTGTGGCTGCAGGTTTTCTTTCCAACCAAGGAAAAGCACACCAGACTGCAGTCATCTCTTCTTCTTCTTCTTCTAGTGAGGTTTTATAGCGGTTGGCAAACTAGTTAAAAGTGCATTACCGCCACCAACTGATAAATGAGTTAAGCAAGGAAACAGGAAACGACTCATCCCCAGAAAAAGAAAAACTGAACCCAACATAATAAGTACTAAATCATATTTGCTCTAATAATTTCTAATTTATCTTTAGATTATTGTCAGTCTGCCAGTTTCTGATGGTCCTACTGGTTTTCCCATCATACTTTCCACCATTTCGCAGTTCAAATCTTTAACTTTAATATACTTTTCTGCAGCTTTCACTATTATTTAGATTTTTTCGTTTTTTCTTGTCGTCTGAGCACTACAATTGATCACTTCAACCATGAAAAGAACAAAATCTTTCTTCTTTACAATCAATGAATCTTCAATTTTAGGACGCTGTTCCAGAGGTTTTGAATTTGCCGTGTGCTATACGGTTGGTTTGGGTCTTTCTGATTGGGATGTGATCCTTTTTGCAGCTTCAGCATTTGTTATTCTGAGCTCAAATTTCTTTTTTTTTTTTCTTTTTTTTTTTCCTCAGACCTTTAACTCACTTCCAACCTGCGATATGCAGTAGTATTTTCTCCCCCACAGTTACAGCATTTGATTTTAGCTTCTTTCCCCCATTTTCCATATTCATGCTCTTCAGCACACTTTCCACATCGCTGTTTTCCTTTGCATACTGCTGCTATATGCCAAAATTTTTTGGCATTTGAAGCATCTCAAAGGTGGAGGGTTGTACATTTTTACATTGTAGCTCATGTAGCTAATTAAAACTTTGCTGGCTAACTGCTCTTCTTCAAATTTAATCAACCCAGATAAGCTGTTACACCTTTCTCCATTTCTTGTAACTTTTAACCTTTTACTTTTGCATCACTTATGTTTTCTAGAATCTCTTTTTCCAGAAACTTTTAGAGGAACTCCTCCAATGACTCCCCTGCTGATCTTTTTGTTCTCCACCAAGCTGCACTTAACTCTTATCCCCTCAATTATGCTGATCCGTATTGCTTTGCTGCAGTCATCTCATCAAGTAAGTCCAATCTTAACATGATTACTTGATGAGATGAATGAAGTCTGGTGTGCTATTGCTTGGTTTGAAAGAAAACCTGCAGCCACACGGCCCTTTCTGGAACCAGTTTGAGACCCACTGCGAAATTCATGCATGCCCAAAGTCAGTCCTTGAAGGCTGCTGTACTGTACTTTAGCTGAACTGCAATCATCAGAATCAGATGTACTGAAGCAGGACAACCTCTAAAACCTGCAGGAAAGCGCCCCCCAAGGGCCTATTGTAATCTGTGAAAAAACTTCTTCAGAAATACTTTTTTTAGAATCTCTGCCAGCAGTTTCCAGCCAACTGAACCCAGCTTGAAGGCCCTTTAAAGGTCCAGGAAGCATTTAGATACTTTTAAGTTGCACAGAGGGTCCCAAATTAGCCTGCAATACTTAATAGTATAATTATCTGAATTTTAAGAGATTTATGTGTTCTAAATATAGATTTATGTAAAAATGAAATTAAATAAACACCTGAGGGTTATTAAGTCTTTTAAATATGACTTTTACTTTTAGAATGTATTTACTGAAATTATTTGATGAAGCTATGGTGTTCTAATCAAATATAATGTCGGTCTATTACAATCCTGGTGCCATTTGCTTGTGGATCCATTGCTGATGTGCAGATAGAGGGTGTAATCATTATAATACCTGGTACTCCACTGTTAGATTTAGAAGAGGAAGAAGAGGCTGGGGGTGATGAAGCTGAGGCAGGTTGGTTATCGTTTTCCATCTGAGATAATCTGTGAGAAGGCCCAGCATCATTATAGCCATGCCTGTCAATGGGAGACTGTAATCAGAGCCAATTCTAGAGGCCACATGTAGCAATAAAAACGTGTTTTTCAGCCATATATTGTGTTCGTTGACATGACTACCACTGCTCGTTGCTTGATGATCTGCTTCGGTTCGCTCTGTACCGTCTGTAACCACGATCCTGTCGCCATTTCCATTTCTTCTTTTTATTCGACTCCATTCAGATCATTCCACGTTGACCATGTTTCACTTCTGGGTGACGAACAGTGTGTTTACCTGTTAGCTTAGCAAAGTTAGCTTCAGTTCTCAGGAGAGTCGTTTAATTTGAGTTTTAAGGCCCCAAGATGTTTAACATAAAGCCTTAAAATATATTCTAATACAGTTGAAGAAAAACAAGCCTGTTTGTGTTAGTGTGCTAAGTTTACATTAAGTTAATTCGATTGAACTCGGAGGCAAATAGTGATGAGGCGTTTAATGTAGCAGGGAAATCGCGTAATTTTTTCCAAATATTTAAATAACGCTTACGTTTGCAATAATGATCTCCAGAAAACTGCTGTAATAATCTTCAAAGAAATGGAAATTAATAGTGAAATAAAAGAAAATAACTGTATTACTCTTTCCTGGCTTTCGCTACTACTTTTGTTTTGTGAATAACTCCAATGACCGAGAAGTAAGTCAATGCAACATTAGGTTTCCGCCTCTCGCTCATTGGCTAATTTCTCACAAAGAGGTGCTGACGTTTCAGACACTCATTGGTTATTTTGTCTGTTGTGTTTGTTGCCTTAAATTGAACAATAGAGAAATCTGTCAGGAAGGAACGTCGATTCAAGAGTAGTAAAATTAGACGCTTTGCAGATTTATCATTTGATAGTCGACAATTTTTTTTTTATCAAATACAATTAAGATAAAAAAGGTGTATTTGGGAAATTCTATTTGAAACGATCAAAAAACCAAACTTGATTCAATGTCTCTGATTTTATTATTATTATTTGATCTGTTTTTTAGTCTAAGAAAACCTTCCAATGTGAAAAATTCTGACCATTGATCATGCATTCTTAACCACACTTCCAAATCAGTTATATAGAAACCTCTTTAGAATGTTTTTGGAGCAAAACGAGTTTTTATGGTTTTTACTTTAAGGCCCATATATTTGCATTGGGTTTTTAATCTTCACTGTTTAAATTCAGCTTATGTATTCCATGGTAATTCATTGTATTTGTGTAAGATTCAAAATATATTGAGAGTAACACCAAACACAGACACTATCCCTAAATTATTGCTTTTTGCTCTGGCAGAACCACTGAATGCATTGGAATAAACAATGAAGCATAGCTCACAATGTTGATTTCTCTCTTTTATAAGATATTGTGTCCGCACAGATGGAGATAAATCAACTTTATTTAAAGGGATGAGTCCCGTGTGGGGTCTGTTGACATACTTCTGTGAAGCCACGCCCAATGTCTTCATGCTGGGGTTGCATTGGTGCACAGCACTGTCGACAGAACAGCATTGGCTGTTGTATTTCTCTCTCTCTTTTTTTGTTTTTTTTTTTGTTTTGTTTTTTCATAAGGGTCCCGAACTGCACATAGGTTTGGTATATTACATTTCAGTCTTGCAGGAAAGAAGATGGCGGCTGTCATTCATAATCCATTAAAATCGTAAGTAGGATTTATTTATGTATTTTTCAGAACATTAATATTGTAAGACTAATGATAGCGATGATTATATGTTGATCTCATATACAGATCAGGTTTCGCGCGCACTTGAATCGCTTCAGATTTCTCAGTCCCTTCCCATGGCTCTGCAGCCTTAGTAATGTAAAAGCATGTATATTATGCAAACACACGCACCTCCTAACTGCGATCACAATCGTGCATTTGGAAGGAAGTTGACCTCTTAATAAAGGAACAACTTTACATTGTGGAAACCATGTAAGTAAAATCTCTATCTTCATCCAATAAAGCAAAACTTGGAAGCTGCAAACTGACTTATCTTTTAACCGGTTAAAAGGGGTGGAACCTTCCCTCCCTTTGCTTAGTTTGACAAAAATAAATTAAAGTGAACAATTTTTATGTCAAACCTAGAGAAAAACAAAGTGCACAAAAATAAACACTCCAAATATGTGGAACATTTCATTGCTTGTCTTGTTCACTGCAATTACTTTAATCTTCCTCTGTTTAACTCATTCGTTGTTTTTATGTGGAGTTTTGCTTTAGGGATTGAAGCTTGAATTTTTATTTATTTATTTTTTCCAGCAGTGATAGGCATTAAGAACTGATCCTAACCATAAAGAAGGTTAAAGCATTATGATTCCTCCACCACCATGCCTCATTGTTAGTTTGCTGTTTTTATTTTTGTTGATGTGCAGTATTTATATATTTATCTTTTATTTTGACTTACCATTTAAAATTATGGGCTATTTTATACACATTATAAACATCTACACATTTTAAGAAACAGTTTTATTATCGATTTAGTTTATGGGGAATTGCTAATCCCCCTTAAACTGTCAGCCACTTTGCAGCCTTGTCCTTTTATCCATTTCAGAGTGGTTTCCATGCTTTTGCACTTTGTTACTGTGTTTTATGGTACATCTATTACTTAGAAAATGCATCTTCATCTTTCATTGCTGATGCTTACATTTGCTGATTTTTGTCAGAATCTGATTTAGAATCAGAGGAGGAAGCTATAGGATTAGGTGGATGGCAAGAAAGTCTTCAAAATAAAATACTTGTTGCTAAAACTCAGTCATAAATTATATATATAAAAGAAGAGTTTGATTTATGTAATACTTAACTCCATTATTAGCTTATTGTCTTTGGAGAAATGTATGTATAATTTCTTATTAGAAGCAAAACTTTTGGTAGAGTAAGAAGTAATTTTATATTTAAATCATTCTGGGGTATAAATAACTTCATATATAATAGGAGCAACAGAAAGAAAAACCCTTCTTTTCCAGTTTCACACTCATTTTAGCACAGCAGCCCAGTTAGCTGTCCAGGAAATATTTTGAGTAATAGTTATGTTAGAACTTTGTCTGTAACAGTATTTTCTGTAATTTTCCAACATTGATGGATGTTGGATCATAACTGATGGACACAATAATGAATGCTCCAGCAGGGATAACTCTCTGCATAAACTCACCGCATCATGTAGTAAAAAGCTATGGTTAGGCAGTAAAAATAAATAATTATTTTACCTGCTAAGATAAAGTCACTTTCCAAATTCCATTCTATATTTTAATATAGACTTAGACCCATATTTATTCATCCCTTGGAATTACTCCTTCAGGGAAATTCTGTTTCTAGTAGCTTAAATAGAGTAAAAAGGGTTAAAGCAAGATGCCATTAAAGATAAAAATACTACAGACAATATAAAAAGAGTGTATATAGTACAAAAAGCATAAGAAAATAAAAAAATTGTAATGTCCTGGAATATGTTTCCCTTAGATATAAAAGTATCTGCACAGTAGAGAGCCAAGTGAAGACTACAAACGAGTTGACTTGGGTTATTGCACTTGTGCTGCAGAGATGTACTGACCTTATAAATAAATAAAAAATGACACAGGCTACACAGTAATCGAATGATGAGGATTTGATAGCTTCACTTTCCATGATGCGTATATTTTAGCTTTACATTTTTTCACTGAAAAAAAATTCTCCAATCCTGCGATTGTCAAGGTTAAAAAACTGCTTTGAGCGGTTGTATTCCATCAAAACAGATTAAGACTGACAGTTTTAGGCTTTTGTGTATGTGGAGCAGCAGATTAGGGGCATCCCAGTATTTTTCCTGGGTCCATCTGTTAGGAGAAAGGTACATTGTAAGAAAAGGAGAGTGAATTGGGGGTGCGAGGGAGATCTGTCTGCCTTTCACAAGAACTAGACCCACTTATAATTCCTGTAAAACAGAGAAAACACCATGCATACATGTATGTCAACATATTACAAGCTGAGCATGGAATATTTCTGCTGAAATAAGGGTGATCTTCTCTACTTTGGTTCAAAACAGTCTATCATGGTGCTTGTCTGTCTGCAGGAGGCTTGACTAATCATAAACTACCCTCTTCTTCTCTGAGAAATGAATTTAAAGCGTCAGATCCTGGCAGTAAATACGTCTAGCCTTCACAGTCATGTTTAGCCATGCACGTTGCCTTGGGTAATAAAAAAAAAAAAAAATCAAGGATCTACAAAGACACCTTTGTGATGGAAACGTGGAGAGCCAGTGTGCGGATGGGGTTTTAATGAGCAGCCGATATGAAAAGTATTTAAATAAGTGCTGTGATTCATATGTAGAGGTGTAAATATTACATGACCCGCTGCCTTCCATGGTAAGGTCTGGATTTATAATGTAACAAAGATCTCAGGTGGGAAAGAGATTTGTTGGTGTTTTCAACAGAATTGAAAAAATGTGGGCTTGGGGGGGTTAGAGCAGAGGGTTTATGTATTAAGGGTTGTATTTGTTGTATACATGTGTTGCCCCTCCCCCTCCCGGTTTGTAGAAGGGGGAGTGAGTGATGGAGGTGGTGTGTGTGTGTGTGTGTGTGTGTGAGTGGCTACATTTAGGGTTTCTTGCATACATTTATGATGCACCCTGACTACAGGAGCAAATCCTGGCTTTTGTTTATCCAGACTATAAAAGAAGGGTTACTGGTGACCAGAAATAAAATTGCAAGAACAAATCTGTTTTTCTTATTCCGCACACAGAAACTCTACCTTTATTCATCACTCATGATTCTCTACAAGTTTAATATAGTCTGTAGAAACATTTTTTTTACATATTAAACAAAATCATCTCAATCTAGGCCCCAACCCCCTCATCTGCAACAGCATTTTCTCTGTAGCTCCTCTACATATCAGCCTTTCTTCTTTCGTCTCCACTTTTCCTTTGCTCTCATTTCTAATCGCTCTGTGCATGTGTGTGTGTGTGCTATAAACAAACTGAGTGCAATTACGCATAGACATATATGTGCGTTTGAGGAGGAATGAGCGTGGCGTGGTTTGAAAGGGAACACGTGTGCCCCAGGTCATGCCAGACTCTGTCCACCCCCACCTTATCAGCTTGTCCTGCTCCTTCACTTTCTCACATCCCCCACTCTGCTTCACCCACTGTTCAGATTCTAAAAAAAACTGCCATATTTACCCTCACACAAATATGAACTATATTCCATAGGGTTTTATATTATGTCTGCACACAATTTGTACCTTTAAGAGTTTGAAGATTCTTCTCGAAGAATATTTGTGAGGTCAGATGCTGAAAAACAATCTTGGCTCAAGTGTTCTTTTATATTCAAACGGTTTAGTTTTTGCGATCAGGAACCTGTGCAAACCAGTCAAGTTATTCTATTCAAACTCCCAAATCTATTGCCCCATTTGCACTACCCCTCTGAAACCAATCCGTGCTGAGTTTGGACGGAGCTTGGATCAGTTAACCATGCCGAGCTTGGTACCTTACGACTATTTAAAACATCAGGCTAGCACGGTTCCTCGCCTCCTAGTGACGATCTACGGTACTACTGCTCCCT
Organism: Cyprinodon tularosa; assembly: GCF_016077235.1. NCBI lineage: Eukaryota > Metazoa > Chordata > Actinopteri > Cyprinodontiformes > Cyprinodontidae > Cyprinodon > Cyprinodon tularosa. The sequence goes on along the minus strand of NW_024039034.1, from coordinate 1,079,800 downwards.
TGGATTGAAGGAGGGAATCAAGCAAATCAAAGCGGCAGTGGCCGTAACATTCAGGAAGTTGTGTTTGGTTATAATTGTGATATTTTTTTGTTTGCGGACAGTCAGGCGAAGAAGGCAGCCTTTGGTAGCACCAAGCTCTTTGAAGCCATTTTTAAAAATGTAGTGCTGAGAAGATTTCGATTTTTGCTTACAGTTCTTCTTCTGTTTTGTGGCGCTTAGAGAGCAACTTACTGATGTGCATTACCGCCAATAGATGACGTGGCCTGGTCATGCGCTCTTTGGTTATCAGAGAACCCGGCGACAAATGAACCGTGCCCTGAACTAGTACTAGATTTAGCGCTGTTCGGTTGTTTCTGGCACGTTCCGCTTCCATTCACACTCAACAGTTGTCATGGTTACCATGCTCGGACCGCTCTCAGCACGGTTTCAAAAGGGTAGTGTATATGGGGCTTATGTCACTGTATGTGCGATGATGGAACAGGAGGGAACCACCACCTCACTGTTCCCATGACGATAAAAGGATTATTTTCTCCTAAATGTTTTGGTAGATTGAAACTTTAACAGTTCCTTTCATTGAAGGACTCAGGTAACCTGCAGTAGCAATATTGATATGTGCAGAACTGAGTCGAGTTCTACGTTATCAATCTGGGATTGCTGCCATTCAGTCTGTCCGTGAAAAGGAGAGACGTTTAGTACAATACTTCGAGCTGATTGGGTGACATGCCAGCGAGTACCTGCCTTCTATAACACGCTTTCAAATTCCAATTGTAGCAGCGAATCGTGACATTTCAGATGTGTGCAAGGAATAACAGGTGGGATGTGTTTTGTTTTTTTTCCAACGGCACTAGTAGCTCGTTTTTGCGACAGTAGACTGACAGGAAAGGAGGTGTGAGAGAGGGGGGGGCATGCTGCAAAGGACCACAGGCAGGATTCAAATCAGGGTCAGCAGCGTTGAGGACTAAGGCCTCCATCGGTTGTGCATGCTAACCACTGCGACACCTGCAATGTATACCATCGTTGGATGTTTACGGTGAAGTCATCATGTCATGGTGCAATGATTTTTGCACAATTTGGAAGACAAACCAGCACATAATCATTTTAAGCAACACAAGTTTTTAGAATATCGTCAACCCTCTAATTAATAAAAGAAATGAGTGTGTCCTCTAGCATAGCCATGTTTTTAATGCCCCAGCAAGGCCCTTCTGACTGTCATCATTCCTGCATGTCCCTCCCCAAAAACACTGCTGACGTGTCATTGGTCCGACTCGCTGGTTGTTACGAGATGGACGTATTAGCTGAAGTCTTTTAAGATGGATTTGTTGTAAGACTGAAAACTCAGATCTCGTGACAATCAAGCTCGCAGCACAAGGTTATGGCCTGAGGTAACCTACTGAAAAACATCTCCACACCATAATCTCTTTGGCCAAGTACTGGAAACTGTCAAATCCATTTTTGCCCACTGGTTTGTCCCATTTAACCAGTTTAGAGAAGATGCGTTCTATCTTCTAGAGTCAAGTGCTGGCAGGAAATTTGGGTAACAAGGTTCCACACCTTGATTCACTGGGAATGAATCATTTTTTCATGCTTGTGGAAGCACACAACCAAGGTGCTGTGTTGCATACACCTCTGGCCATGGAAAGGATGGCCAGAGTTTGAGCATGTGTCTCTGCAGGCTGTATCAGACAGCTACGTCTACATACAGTGTTGTAAGTGCTTGTGCAGTTTTAGCGCTCAGGCAGTCGTCTGAAGGCATTCTGTGGGGAAAGAAGGCAGCAACTGTTTGCTGCATGCTTGACTGACTGGTTAATGAATGGGAATGAATTAATAGATTTTTTGAGCCCTAACTGATCTGAAAAAAGGCAACAGATTTTTATCTGTTCCATGAATTTTTGGTTTGTTTCAGAGTTTGTCCAAAGTGTACAAACCATTTTGACATTGATCTTTTTTTTTTATTGAAAATGAAACCGTGTGAACTGATGACAATACAGTTTTAACACATGATATGCAGATTAATATAAATATAAATCTGAAACCAAATCAGCAATTATGATAATTGATAATTGTTCAAAGCCTTAAAATGATACTGTATTAAACCTCCATAACCTTTGGAGTTGTGTCTGATCGGGTGTTTTTTTTAGGATTGTTCAGTATTTGTTTACTAAAGGGTGTTATTTATTACTGGTGATTTACAGCAGCGATGATAAGAGCTAATTTAGAGTTAAATCATCTGCTGCTTTTTTTTCTGGATGTGATTGTACTGTTCTAACACACCGTCCAAATCCTACTGCTAGACCAGATTTACCTGTATATTCATGGAAAGGTTGTCTATAAAAGATTTAAAGCTTGAAATATTCAACTAGCTGGTTTGTGGAAATCTGGTTAGTTTAAAAAAAAGCAAGTGTGAACAGTTTTTCTCTCATATCCCTCTTAAATGTAAATTAACATTTTTTTTCCCCAACCAGTAGTTGTCAGATTTCCATTTATCTTCCTCTCTAAAAGATCGTACCTGGATCTCTTAAATGCAAAGTGAGCCAAAGTTGGTGAAAGGATGCTCAGTCCATCATAGGGACATTGTATGGTAATGGTAAGACACACAGATGACCCCTGTGTAAGTATGGAAGCATTCTTTCACGCACAAAAAAATGCACAACTGCAAATTCAATTAGTGTCCAGGAAGTTGTTGTCTAGGAGGAATGTTCCTTCTCTGACGTGACAAACTATGCTTACATAACGTCTAAAGCTTTAACCAGCCTCATGTTTAACAAATGGGCACAAAACAGAAGCATCAAGTCTCTAAATCTAGTTTTAAAGGGAAGTATCTGAACATACAGAACACATACAAATGTGTACAAATACCCGGTGTTTATGGAAAGCTGTTTTGGTCATTAATCACATGCTTTCCAGAACCACCTGGGAGATAATTACCCTTAAAAGTTCGGAGTTTTTTTATTTTTATTATTGCTACTAAGTGATAAAAAAAAAAATTGCAGCATGCATTTAAAAGATGGTTTTCATGAAGTGTTAAATTAAACCGCTCGTCTTGCTTGTTTTACAAGTGCAAAACCAATGCAAATAAGTAATGCATAGGTAACCCAGGGTCTTATAGGATTACTGAGCATATTAGCTTTCCATACACTCCCAAAAGTATTGAAAACAACCAACAAACTTACAAAGCAGCTCAGTTATGTAAGAATTTATGGTGCTGCTCGGCCGAGATACATACAGCCAGCATGATGAAAAAGATGGAAACAAAAAATGAGGAGAAGAAACGCCGGCAAGTCCACACACACATTTCAGTTCAGGGAACAAATAGTGACAGCAGAGATAATGTTTTACCTCTGGGAATGTGAGTAATGTGACAGGAAGTCCCTTCTAAAGATGTGCATTGTGACTGCTGCTCTCATTCTGTATAAACAGTACGTATAAACAACACCCGTTGCATTCCTCCATTCTGTAGGTCTGTTTGACCCAAAACTTCTGTCAACAAGCTTCACATGAAGCTGAGCAACTAGCAGCTTTCTCCTTATAAAATCCATGAACTTGGAATATACACAAGAATGAAATCTCTCACAATTATAGTGATGCTGCTTCAAGAAGCAGCAATTCGACATCTTTTAAGGGATTTTGTCTAAATCTGGTGTGAATATTATCAACTTTTTCAACCTGTTAGCTTGTACGTAACAGAACACCAAATAGTTAAGTTAGTTATTGTAAGATGAAAACTAATGTTTAGACCATGCATCTTGTTTTCCATTAATATTGGTGAATTCCAGCTTGGTGGTGTAATAGAACTGAACCTTTGCAGTATGTCCAGTCATGACATTTGAACTCAACTAAATATTTCACTGCCCAATGTTTGTGGCATCACAACTAAAGTGAAACAATTGGAGGCAACAGCAACTCATCCAGTAAGCGGTATTCAACATAATCCACAGAGCAGGGTCACCAATGAGTGTTGTGTGCAGAGCACACTGGGTTTCTCCAAACTTCATATAGCCTTTAGATTAGGTAAAGAGCAGTGCATAGAAAGTGTGCTGGAAATGGTTTCCATTGCCAATGGACTACATTCAAGTCTTTTATCATCACAGAGTGTAATGCAAAGTTTTTAATGTAGTAGTGTAAAATATAGCAGTGGTGGTATGAGTGAGATGCATTATACTTCTCTAGCCAGAAATCCTTCCTTAATAAAGCTAATCCTGATTTATGTAATTTTATTAGTCAATAATTAACACAAAAGGTTTAGCTGTATGAATTTAAGTCCAACACTCCTCCTTATTGTTTATTTGCACAGCATGAGACATTCTAGTGAAACTACAGAAACCAGTCTTTACAGATGCTAATTACTTAAAATACAACTTCAATAAAGGATATTCACTATACAGTGCCATATCAACATACCATATCATGTAGACTTTAATTCCTTTCATTCAGATTTTTCTGTGATAAAACAAGGGATACAATGTAGAGCATACAAAAAAGTATTTTTCTGGATTTTTTGAGAAAAGGAGATAATTGATTTGTCAAAGATGTATCCATGTTCCTTAGGAAGCTAAGTCCAAGACCATGTTAAACTGTCAATATAATGCACCTTTTTTCTGAAATGAAGTGCTACTTTTAACACCAGATGAGGACAGCTTTCAAAAGAATCCACTTTGACCCACTGAATATTTTAGCTAAAGGATTGGGATGAAGATTTATTTTTTGCCATTTGAGAAAAGATTTTTTTCAATGTTTTTCACATTGTTGCTGGATACCGTTAATCCTGGCTTCTTTGATTCAGTCCCTAGAGAAACATTTAGAAATACACTGTTTTTGTAAATATTTTCAGTTAGAGTTGATGATATGTGATAGGTGATATGAAATCATCAGCCTTGCAGAATTGCATGTAATTGTTCTAACAATACATTGGAAGAGCAACAAAACATTATCACAAAGGAAAAGCTGAAATCAAGGAAACATGCTTCATATTGCTGTGATTGATAGCATAAATAAGACTATAAAACTGTGGGTAGGTCCTTTTCCACAAATAAATGTCTTCTTGATGTGTTACAGATGTTGAATAAATGAAGCATCCGCTTTTGAGCGAAATTAAATTTAGTCTGATGCGTATTGCCGTTTTCTTGGCCATCTCTGGAGCTGTTTACAACCAAAGCTATCTGTGTTCTTGTTTTTTATGATTTGCTGGATTCAGGCTTGGTGACCAGTTTTATAAAGAGGCCATTGAACACTGTCGCAGCTACAATGCCCGCCTCTGTGCTGAGCGCAGCGTGCGGATGCCCTTCTTGGACTCTCAAACTGGTGTGGCTCAGAACAACTGCTACATCTGGATGGAAAAGCGTCACCGCCGACCAGGTAACAACATCTTAAGGGCTAAAAAATCTGCCTGGTCCTGAAAAAAAAAATTATGAAAAAATCTGTTCTTCTTAGAGATTTGTGACTAGTTATATTTTGCAACCCATCTAAAAAAAATGCATACTCTAATGTGTATCTGATTTGACTTAAAATGTGTTACTACAGAGTCTTTGCACAGAAAAAGGGAGCCGTCTGCTGAGCCAATAGTGCAGCAGATATTAGCCAACCTTAAAAAGGAACCGTGCAAATGTCAGCAAAGAGCGTTTCATTTTGCTTTCCTCAGCAGAGATGGTTACAAATAAGTTACTAGCTGCAGTATTATTATTTAGCAGGTGCTGAAATAATCAGAACAGTCTAGCACCAATAACCATGCTAGGAAGGAATATTTAATATCCTCTCAGTTTTATCCAATAAAATGGCTAATCAAAGTAAAGGTCTTCCTTCTATTCCTTCAAACAGCTAAGAAACGTGGTCAGAAATAGAGAATGGTTTCTCCAATTAATGTGATATCAACCGTCAGAACAGTATAAATGAACAGTTTATTCCATTCACATTGACAAAAGTTCTTATTTGAAGCCGCCTTTTTGAATTTTGAACTAAAGCTGATTCTTGGACCTCCAACTTTCAATGCCACAATTTGAACTTAAGTTGATCTTAAATTTAATATAGGGCTGAAACAATCAGATTAATCAGAATTAATTAATTATTGAAATGTTCATCAACTAATGTAGTAATTGATTAATCATTAACTTGAGTATAGAGACTGTAAAACATGCATTTAGCTGATAGAGCGACCCACTAAGTGCAGTAAGATTGTAAATAAAAAATTCTGAAAACAATTTGCATTCAAGAATAAAAAAATGTTTCCATCTGCCAAAATGCTCTATCCAGAACTTCACAGGTGGATTAATCAATTTGCAAAATAATCTGTAGTTGCAGCCCTAATTTAATATTTGCTTTAAGATTATTTTTCAATTTCAATTTCTTCAATCTGTCAAAATGACAGTAAATATTCCCATGTTCCTCTGATTGATTTATATTACTTGAAATATACAGTTCTATGCAGATTTTCTTTGCATCAGCTTGCCAAATAAATGAACGTCAACTCAGGAAAGACTATCATAAAGATAGAAATATCAAACTATTTTGTAGATTCATGCCAGTTCTTTTATTCTGCATCTAATCTTAGAATAATCCATGGAGACATATCAGCTCAATGCCTGAGCTGTTTAATTTATACATACGTAAGACAAACTTAACATTAAGTATGTGCATCTCATGAAAGTCCGTCACTGATTAATCCTGCACCAGGCATTCAGAATTCACCATGAACGCGCGGTTTCTCTGCAAAAGCGAAGAGAACAATCTGCTTCTTACTGAGATCTGGACATAAATAGCCCACTCTCCATCTTGTATGCAAAGCCCTTGAGGCCACACCCTATACTTTGTGGCAGACCTAACTCGCATTATATGAATTTATTCTAGGTTGATGCCTCCCCTCCTTCTCTTGACTTTTTTTCTGTCTGTGCTCATGTGGATATAATTAAACCAATAGGAAATGAGGATTATATGCATACAAGGAATAAAATTCATTAAAGTTAAATATGTTTTCTATGACATCCTACAATCTAAACATTAAGATTCTCAATCTCAAAATACATTGTTTCAGATATCTATCTGATTTGTATCTATCTATCTTAAATCACAAATTACTAAGACGTTATTATTGATTGTGAAAATGATTATACCCTTTAAGGTTGCCATCACTAACATGTAAATGATCGTTAATATCATTTGTGTGTGTGTCGGTCCAGGCCAGGCGGCGGGGCAGATGTATACATACCCTGCTCGGTGCTGGAGGAAAAAGAGGCAACTCCACCCCCCCCTGGATCCCCAGCTTCGCCTGTGTGAGCTTCGGTTAGGTAAAGCAAACAACACAGCCATGCAGAATTAGACACAAAATGAAAAACCCTGAAAGCTGCAAAGGATGGTTACACCAGATATTTTACTTGTGTATCTCTAATTTTTGCTTGCAACCTTCTCTTAAGGCTTGTGTGTATACATACTCTGCTTGTTTTATTAATTCTTGCTATCAGGCCATCTGGCTTTGGTTAGCCTCTCTCTCACCAGGTCTTCAGGTTCATTCACTCCTTCGAATCAATGCCCCCTCTCACTGTTCTGTGGATGTTCTCACACGCACGCCCCGACACACGGACACACACACACACATATATATATATATATATATATATATATATATATATATATATATATATGTACATATGACTTCTGCTCCCCCACTGCAGCTCAGGAGCACCCTAACTGGGCCTCTATAATCATTTGTCCATGAGGCATTAAAATACAGCTTAGCCTTTTGAGAAGGCAGTATGTGTTTCATTTTGTTAGCTCTCATCCCTGCCTGCACCATGCATTTTGTCTTATGGGGGATTTGAAAGTGGAATACCAAGGAACCCGATAAGAGGAGGAATAGAGGGGATTCTTTGTTTCTTCTCTCTACCACTATTGTTCCCCCTTCTGTGTCTTCCAGATGCAATGTAATACTCCAAAGTGTTCTGCAAAGAATGAGTTTTCTTTATGCAGAGGAAATTGAGTCCTTCTTTGTGTAAAAACATGGTAAAAAAAAAAACTCCCCAGAGCTGCAACTGAGCAACCAACCCATCTGTAATACCAAAAAGGTGAAGGGATTGTTTAGACTATATATGATAAGACAGCAGAAGAATTTGAATTCTTTCCTGCAGGGCTTTCTCAAATGCTTTTTTTTTAATGTCTCCTGAACAAAGGCTTGTGTGTTCGAATAGGTACACAGAGGATCAGCTTTGAAATAATATCAGTTCTCATTCTTGTACCTCATTTGCTTTGTGTTTTGGACACCAGAGCAGAACTTTTGTGAAGAAGTCTGGAACCAATTTTCTTTCTGAAGCATATGACTAAAGAAAAGAGCTAGACTGCATTTTGTTGTAACACTGCATCCCAAAATGCTGTGACATACGATGCAGATCAAAACATTTACTTTAAAATGACAGATGAAATCAGCTCCTGTTCATGAAGTGAACAGTAATCCTACTATCCTGGGTAGGATGGGACTCCTGTGCTGACTCCGGACAGCCTTTAGCCCTCCGGGCGTCATTTATAAAGACTACAGCCTTCCTTATACCAAAACATTTGCATCTGCCGCACACAGGAAGCATGTGACATTCATAACTGGCCTTAGAGCAAATGCAACTTTAAATACAGTTTGGAAGGAGACCTAAATGGAAGAAAGGCTGTGATGTAGGCTACACACCCATGCAAAGCATTTCATTCAGGACACTAAAAGGTTGCCGACTGCTCAGTTAGTTTAAGATCCCCCCACTGATAGCAGCAACAGATTCCAGAAAAGTTGAATCATTTGATTTGATAATAATGGAAAAAATTGCCCTAAACAACATTTTACAAATGGTTGACAGCAAACTAACAAAATAAATATGAAGTGTTTTTTGTTTGTTTGTTTGTAAGATCACCATCTCTTTATGAAAAGAGATTTCAGATAAAACGGATACAGACTCAGAATCCCCTCTGAGGCAGAGCGAGATTAAGAAAGAAAACATAAATTTGTGCTAAAGTTTAATGAATCAAACATAAGGAAAGTAAGTTTAAAATAAAATCAAACACACAACATCCTGTGCAAATAAGAAAAAGAATGACACATAGCTCATGGTTTGTGGGTAACTCCTTCAATGTTGAATTTAAACAGTGAGAGGAGATATATATTTTCTATTTAATGCCAACAGTCAAGAGGAAACAAAGTACTGTCCAAAATTTTATACAGTTTAGAACTATTTTTAGCAGCAGTAGCTTGAAGTAGTTATTTTCTCCCTCGGATAATTGAGGAGGAATTTAAGGTTTCCAGACATTTGTTTCCGCACATTTCTTAAGGTCCTAGATATTTCTGTCAGTTTAGGTATTGACTGCTCTTTTTTTACACTATTGTGTTTCTACGGTAGTTTTCCTTTTGTGTTAAGGATCAATTTCTTGTTGAAGACCAAATATCAGGGTTTGGCTGATAGACAGGTATTAGGCAGGCAGTTCTATATTTAGAGGAATGAATGAGATCCTGATCTGCAAAAACAGATCATCCTGACCTGAAAGATGGTAAAAAGTTAATAGGTTAGTGTTTTGTTTTGTTTTTTTCAATAAATATTGCTTCATTAATCAGAGCCTATGACCAACTTCGCTAATCTTTCCAAAAAAAATATCTCCAAAATATTTTAGTTAATTAGAGAAAAGCTTAGCAAACATTAATTACACCTTTATTAACATAACTAACAGCCCAAACTGGCTGTTAAGTCTGCATAATGATTGAAACCTTGGTTGGAAACAAAATAAGATTTTTTAATGTCACTGCTTTTATTATAGTTTTCATATTTACCTGTTTGCTGTAGACTAGAGCAGCTCCCTGATGCCCTGCAGCATGTTTTAGCCCATACCTGCGCTGGGCAGATTCAGCTGATGTATATATAGAGTGACGTGACAGCCGGGGCTGCAGGAGGGAGTTAAAAATCCTGTCTTTCCCACAGAAATTGAAAATAGGCTTTATAAAATAAGAAAAGCAATAGAGGAGAGGGTGAAAAAAAAGGAAGAGTAAACATCTGCTTGCTCACTTTAAGTAAAACACACATTTGAATGGAATATTAGCAGCAACAGCTGTCTCAGTGTGAAGACAGCACATCAGGATATATTTACGAACAATGGATTCCTTGTAAAGTTGGAACTGTGAAGATATCTTTATTTATACTGGAAAACAATGTCTTACTCAATGATTTACCATCATATTACTGAAGGTTAAAACGTGTCAAATAAAACAGATGAAGTGAGTAATATAAATGAAAGGTCTTGATTGAATTATTAATCAGAGTTTAAGTATTAAACAATTTAGTTCGGGTTACATTGAATTATTTGTGGAAAAAGGAAAACGTATGGTCATCACTTGATTATCTAATTCAATGCATTTGGGAAAAACCAAAACACAAGGTATAGACAGATATGTCACTCTTCGTGATCCTTCCAGTTCCAGTGGCATAAACACAACAATATGATGAGCAGTATTAGAAAAGATACCCATACGTTGATGCATTCTGCCTTAAAATGCTTTTTGCATGATGGAGGTTTAATAATTCCAACTAAAATATCAGAGTTTCTAGAGTTAACCCCCCCCAAACTACTGTCTAAGTTATACAGGACACTGACTAAACTGGATGATACAATATCTCTTCCTATTACTAAATGGGAGGAGGATTTATCAGTCAGCCTTGAACAAAACATCTGGGCTCAGATATGTCTAAGAACTTTTAACATGACCAGAAACCCCAATTTACAATTAATACAATACAAAATCCTCCACAGAGTGCACTATACAGGTCAAAGATTATTCAAGATGGGTTTTGCGCAATCTAACATCTGTCCACAGTGCACAGGCAATCGACTTGATAATTATTTTCACGCGCTATGGTTATGCACGCCGGTTCAGAGATTCTGGGTACAGGTATGTAAGGATCTATCACTGTGCCTGGGTTGTAAAATCCTAATTTCCCCTTCAGTTTGCTTGCTGGGTGACTTTGAGGGAAGCTCTATGGGAAAAAAATCGGTTTGCTTGGCATTCACTGCATTATGTATCGCAAAGAAAACTATCCTCATGAATTGGAAGAGTAAGGATAAACTCAACATCAATCAGTACAGAGATCTGTTGTTGGATCATATTAATCTTGAGACAGCATCTGCATCCCCATCAGACCGATCTCTCTGGGCTCCCTTGATCGGCTCCATCACTTAGTGTAGTGGGGGGCTATGGGGTGCGTCTTGTGGGGCGCGGGGGCTAGTTCGGGGGTCCTTGGGTCCTGGGGGCTCGGGGGGGTGCTCGGAGCGGGGTGCCTGGCGGGTCTGGCCCGGGGGACTGTTGCGTCGGGGCGGGGTCTGGGGCGCCGCGGGGGGGTCCGGCGGCGGCCGCGTGCGGTGCTCTTGGGGGGTTCCGTGGTGGCGGACGTGGGCTACTGGCCTGGTGGCTGTGCTGCTGCTGGGTGGGGCTGGGCGCCGGGCATCGGTTCTTTTGTGGTGCTGGCCGGGGTGCTTCTGCTCTGCGGGGCGTCGGGGCGTGCCTCGTCTTCCGGTGCCGGGTTTCGGTGGTTGGCCGTGGTGCTTGCCGTGGTTGCGTCGTCCGGGGGGGGCGTGGGTGGTCGCGCCTGTGGCCGGGGTTCGTGTGTGTCTGTTGTGGGCGGGTTGCGGGCGTCGGGGGTCCCTTTGGAGTGCCCCCGGGTCGGGGTGTGGCTTCGCTCTGTTGGGGCGGGTGCCGGTGACGCGTGGTGCGGTGCATCGTGCGCGGCTTGGGAGTGGAGGGTTGCTCGGTGTTTGGCGGCGGGGGGGGGGGACGGGCCGCGTGGCCGTCCTCCTCTCGGCGGCCTGTGGGCGGTGCGGGGCCGGAGCGGGGTGGGTCGTGCTGCTTTCGCGCCGGGCGCGGCGGGGGTGGTGGGGTCGCGTCTGCTGCTTTCTTTTTGCTGCTTGTGCCGGCTTCTGGCGGCTGGGGCGGCCTTGCTGCTCTGGCTCTCTGGCGTGCGCCGGGTGGGGCTGCTCTGTCCTTTGCTTTGCCTTGCGGCTGTGTTTGCTGTGGTCGGTGGGGGCGGGGTGGTTTCGTTGTGTTTTTGGGTGGGGGAGTCCGCCTGGGGGCTTGGTTGGTGCCGTCGGTTCGTCCTTGTCGGCCTTCCGGTGTTGTTTCTGTTGGGGCTGCTCGGGCCCCCGCATGCCGGCGGTGCGCTGCCGGGGGGATTCCTGTTCGGCGGGCTTGCCTGTCTCCTGGGAGGGCAGGCATGTTGACTTTTCTGGGGAGGAGCATCTGGGTGGAGGGGTCCTCGTGGTGTGGCGGTGGGTGTTGGGCACTGGCTTGTTTGCGGCCGTTCT